>NC_046221.1:62275185-62615185 GCF_009819885.2 Catharus ustulatus | reverse complement strand
CTTGTCTTTTCATCTTTGTAAAGAAGCAAAAGGCATAGAAGCAGAATCCCAGTAGGAATCTGGTGAAATATTTATAAAATTAATAGCCAAATAAGGCATTCATATAGAAAACATGTTAAGCAAGTTGTATTACCTTGCAGCCTGAATGAAGTATTTCATAGAATTTGAAATTCAAATGCTTTTATTAAATGAAGGTTTTAAGATGTTTCAAAATTGAATACTAAGCACAAGTGGCCAACTGTCAGTCAAACATATCAGTGAACTCAGCTGCATTGGCTTAAAACTGCATGCTAATGTAAACAGACTCTTCAGCTCCTGTTCAAGGAAAATGACAGTTTAGCAAATGTTATAATCCTTTAGGGCAAGCCTGAACCTTCAGACTCAGATAGACGACATAAAACTCTGACATCCCAGGATGAGCTCTGGAAAGGAACTGTGCCTCCCAGGGTATGCCTTTTGTTCCAGTACAAATATGACTGCAACTAAGATTCACATAAAATATTTTTAAACACAACTACAGGTAGCAGGAACAGTACAACCATTACAGCAATTCTCTGCATATCCAAGCAACTCCAAGTCAGTAATCTGCTTAAGAATTCTTGTGCATGGCTACTCCATTTCATGCCCAGCTGGCCTTGGTGACCAGACCGTTATATGTGGAAATGAATCTTCTTCTTAACTCCACCAGCCACAGCAATTTACTGTTAGTGGAAAGTATCAATTTTGTAATCTTGCTCTCTTTGTTACTTAAAACTACAATCCCATTGTGTCTTTGGAATAGAGATACCCTCACTTCTCTCTAATCCACTTGAACATCATATCAGAAATCTGAAAACTTTTGCATTATAATATCAAATATTTTTGGATTACATGTTCCACATCCTCTTTCTCATGGAAACTAAAATCATAGTTGAGGTTTATTGGAACACAATGTGAGAATATGGACAGAGCACAGATGATGTGTTCCTCTCTCTCATAATATAAATATAACCTCTAAATATAATATAACTGTCTTAAGTGCCTATAGACAAGGATTTGACAAGTTGTATTAACAATTCAGTAATATGTGTCCTATGTTAAAAAAGGCTTGGAAATTAATGATCCCTGAGGAAATTTGTATTAACTTGGTAGCACTACAAAAATACAGCAAACAAAAGCACTGAGAGCATGCAGTTCTTCATATTAAACTTCAGTGTAAATCTGAAGTCACTGAGATATCTGAAGGGTTTTAATGAGTAAAACACCAATAGAGATAAAATAAGTTAGTTCAGTAGTAAGAAATTTCATATACAAGTCTGCAAATGCTCAGTTTGGAATATGCACATGGAAATATTAAACTTCACAGAAAAGATATTACTCTGATCTCCAGGTCATTTCAACCATACTGATTTTCTCTACCTCTGATTTACACTGAGGCTGGTAAGAAGAGAATCAGGCCTAAAGAGAATACGAAGACAGATTTTTAGATGACAATATGACAAAATCTTGTTAAAGCTATTTGTCAGCAAGAGGGATAAAGGCCAAACCAGAGAACGTAAATCCCAGAAGAACATAAAACTCAGTGTTTAAGGAAGATGTCAGTTTTTCATCATTTAGTGCCTCATGTCCCTTGTTTCCCATTTCAGAGATTTTTCTATAAAACTACTGAGAATCTCTGTGTTCCACCTGTGTTATTCATTTGTCCTTCTGTCACTAATTTAACACTGCTCCATGAAAATACCTCCACTTTCTTGCTTCTAGTTTCTTTTTTAAATCTGTCTTTATACACGTAAAATGAAAAACGCTGGCAAAGAAAAGAGGATATGTAAGGATTCTTACTGAACAAAATTGAATGAAAATAACAGTTAGAAGTATTACATTATTATACCCATTAATTCAGTAAAGCAAATATTGTCTGATTGCATATTTTTCCAGGGTGAGTAACTTTGAGATAAATAGTTGTCAAATAAAGCTATTTCTCTTGCATCAATATTTTAAAATATTTAAATTAAGTAGCATTGATTAGTTTCAACAACTTTTAACAATCAACACATTTTCATTTATCTTTTATGCTAGTTATAACAGAAAGAAATAGTTTATAAAAGTCTCTCAAACTTTATTGCTTTTCTCATATGTATCAATTGTGACATATTATTGAGTCCTGAGTCAGACCAAAATGTCTGCACACCACATGAATTTCAATATCAATTACTGTAATGTGTATGCCTCTTCCTGTAAAATCCACCAGTTGGTGTTAGTCTGTATTAACACAGAAATGTGGCTGTTCCCATAAAAAACTACCCCAAGTTTGCTGCCATGGGCACACACAGTTCTTCCAGCAAGCAGAACTAAAATAAAGGGCTTGTGATCAGTCCACACACAGTGATGCAGGATGTGTTGACGTCTTTTGGTTGAGTCAGCTTTCACCAAGGGTATGATTTGATTCCAGTAATCCTTCAGCTGTGGAGCTTTCCTCTGTTGCTGAACCTCTGTTGCCCAGTTCTGCAGTTTTGCTCTTCACTTATGGCTTTCCACCCCTGAGCTGTTCCATGATCTAATTCAGACCTGCACAACAATTTTCTTAAAAAAATATTTTTCAAGGGCTTTTAAGAAATCAGGCAATTTCAAAGGGCATGTTTATAGCATGTGCAAAGTGGCACTGCTGAGAGTGTGCCTGTGTTTGAGGCGTAGAAGTGCAGTGGTGGAGAGCCACCTTCAAACCTGACAGGCTGCCTGAAAATTTGTGACATGAAATCACACCAAAATAGGAGCAAATACACTGACTTTTTAAGCTCAGTTAGACCTTGACACAGAGGATTTAAATGCCATACCAGGTAATCTGCAGATATGAGCTAACATAGCTGTCCATAAACCTCTGTGCTTCGTAGTGCTATTTGATGGTTCGCATCCATGAATATTTTTAACTTGTCAGAATTCACAAAAGCATTTTTTCATAGAGGCTCAACATACAGGTTCATTATATATCTTAAAACATTCAAAAATGGAAAATATTGATGCTATTTTTAATTTTAACCAGGAGGCATTCTACTTTATAATAATGTATCTTTTTAAAAATGGAGAGTATGTATGTTCCCTGAATCAGTTTACAGACTTCACAAAATCTCAAAATAATTGCATTTGGGTTTTTTTTAAATTTTGCTTCCCCCATGGAAAAAAAATGCATTAAGAATAATCTTTTTCTTCACTCTAATGAATGAAAAAGACTTCAGAAAGTGTAATATAAATAACTGCACAAGTATCATGGAATCAAGAAAATAAGAAACAGTCTATTTCTACCTGTATATTCTGACTCCTCTTGCATCAATAGTAAAGCGCTTTTTTTTGTTAAAGAGTATTACCTTTAGAATTGCTATGTAGACTTTCATATGAATACACAGACTGCCAGATAAAGTTGGCATCTTTAAAAGATCTCATCCCATACAATAGTGGACAGAGAAACAGTTTTCTAGTCAATAACATAATGGCTTTCTTATGACTAAATTGCTTTTAAGTTATTTGTATATGGTATAACAAATCCTTAATGGGAATTAAGATAATTGGTTTTTTGTTAAAAAAATAGAAAGCACACCTAAATTCTGCTTATTCTTAATTATCCTCTGATTTTTTGGGGTTTTTTTTCCCCCATAAATATATATCCCCAGGACTCCCCCAGGACACTATACATTCTATGACTTGTTTAAACTTAGATCATGTGCCAGTTAAATAAGTTTGAAATAAATAGTGTTAAAAGCAATTTTAAATAGTACCTCTTATCCTTAATAGAGAGCATCATGTGAATTAAAATCAGAAGGCACTCTACTATATTGTTTCTCTTCCTCAATCAAGCTGTCAGTGCCTGGTCTCAGCTTCCCACCCTGCCTCAGCTGGGACCCTGCTGTGTTTTGGAGGCAGAAGTACCGAGATCCCTTCCTCTCTGCTAAGCATTAAGACCTTCCTTTAGCTTACAAAAACTCCCAAAGATGTCAAGATTTTGCAGGATTGACCCCTACATATTTTTTTAAACAATTCCGGTAAGAGCATACTAACAATTATTGCTGGTTTAGCATTTTAAATATTTCAGGCTCTACAAACAAAATGAGGCTCCTTTCTGATTTTCCCCTTGAGACAAAATTTCCACTGATTTACATAAGAATTTTGCTGGAGTAAGGACCTCGAGGCACTGTCTGAACATTTATGCTATGTACTGGCTTTTCCTCCATTAGTGAGTCTCCAAATTCTCATTGACTTTAATGAGAGCTCAGTACGCAGATAAATCTGAAAAGGGGTATGCTTTTGGGAACTTCTGTACCACTCTTGGAAAATTATTATCAAAATTGCTTTTTCTGTATTGTAGTAATAATATTGATAGCACCAAAAATCCTGCTCAGAGACAATCACTGCATGCTCTGTGCTTTTGTTCTTTTTTTTTTTTTTTTTTTGGGTTCTCTCAAAGATTGGAGTTATTTTTGTTGCTATTGTTTTGGGAATTGTTTTCTTTCTGTTTTTTGTTGGATTTTTTTTTGGAGGGGGTGTTGAGGGGGCACAGTGAGAGAAAGAGATTTACAGACACAATGATAATGAGAAGAGCAAAACTTACGGTCTTTTACTCCAAAGCGTTCATCTGTATATCTTAGTTCTAACATCTAAGATTCATACTTTGTGAAGACATCTGTGCTGTTTCCTCTGTTGGTGTTAGAGAGACATGATGTCTCCTGTAGCTGCATAAGTATAGCAAGGGTCCAAAGCTGTTCCTAGTGTGGTACAATAGGCAATACGAACTTACTACTCAAAAATGTGTGCATGTGTATATATGTATATGTACACACACATATATACATATATATATATATTTCTTGCTATTTCTCTCTTCCAAAACTTCTGCAGCACTTTCTGATATTTACAATTTATATTTATTTATTCATTTTACAAATTAGCAAATTGTGGAGTTGTTTTCCCTATAATTTTAAGCAACATTCTAAAGGTCCAATACCGTCACCTTGATGGTCAATCTTACAAGCTAATTTCCAGGCTATGAATTGAAAGATATGTCTAAAGCCAGTTGTGGGATGGGGAGGAACAAACAAATGAGCAATGGATGGTACACTGAAGTGTGCTTGGCATTTCTGAAGATACAGAATGTGGAGAGGTTTTCATTGCACATTACAGGCACGAAAAGCAAGTGCAAGGAAGCAGTTTCCTTCACTGCTTGTATTTCTGCTTTTTTAATTGTTGAACACAGGGCTTACTCACCTAACCCCTGTGCTCCTCCCCTGAGGAAACCTGCCATCAAATGATGACCCAAAAGAAATATAGGTGATTTCTCTGCTCCCATTAAAAAAAAAAAAAAAAAAAAAGGGGGGGGGGGGGGAAGGAGAAAAGAAAAAAGGGAAAGAAAAAAAAGAAAGTAAGAAAACAAAGAAAAGCACTAGGCTGGTATCAAGGGACTTTGGTAGGATACTTAGGAGAATATTTTCTGTAGAAGCCAACTGACCATCCATCTCCCTTTTTAACTAGTGTCAAGGCTGGTTTACTTGATGATGATTTGATGCCCAGCAATTGCTCCCCCTTGCCCACTGAAAATGAGTGATGACAGGGGAACAGCCGTCAAATAGAACAAGCTGAGATATTGTAGCAGGGAGCTTAGCAGAGCTGAGTCCTGCAAAAAAGAACCATTTTAAGAGGATGAAGTTCTAGACAGCAACTGTTTTACAGTCTGCTTTTAGGAGAATGTTTGTTTTCTTTCAAGATTTGTAGGATATATTTATCTTGATAAAGGATTCCTGTAGAAAAGCAAAAGTTAAAAAGCATGTCTTACCTGGAAAAAACCAACTCATTGAGAATTTATATAGAATTTTCTAGCTCAGTTTCTGCCAGGTTTAACTGAACTTTGACATCCACACAAGTAGGGAAGAAATAGGACCACTGCCTTTTTTTCAAACATCAGTTGCTCAGTAGGGGTATAAGAAACTAAAGAGCCTAAAGAGCTGCTGTACTTGACAGTTAGCAAGGATGATATGTATATATTTATGATATTCCAGTATTTTCAGCTTTAGACACTGGAACACCTTTTCCCAAGTGCTCAAAAATATCAGACAACATGAAATACTCCACAGGAAATCAGTGGATGCTCTCAGCTGCAGAGGTCCAGGAGAACAATGGCAAAACTAGAGGAACATTGCTATAGTGTAGCAGTACAATATTACACCTTTATAAATTGCCTTCATCTTAAATAACTTGTAAATTGCTCATATTTTGCATAATACTGGCAAAATTTCTGTGCAAATATGTACATCCAAAAGCTGCATGTGTTTATAAATAATATGAATGTAAAGCTATATGCATATGTTTTGTAAACTATCAAAACATTAGCCATGCTGAATGCCTTCCATAACATGAATACCAAGATGATCCACTGGCTTTGCAACGACTTTTATTAAATGGAGCTAATAACTACCAGTATACTTGAGCTGACCCAGTTCATGCAGTTGCTGAACAGTCACATATACCTCCTATCAAATTATTTTCCATAATTTAGGATACCTCAGTTGTCATTTCCATCCCTAAAATATCCTGAATAACAGAGTTGAAGGTACTTTGGTACTTCAGCATCTTCCTGGTTCAGTCCAAAAGACTGAAAATCTTTCGGGAGAATTTGACAGAACCAATTTTTCTAAATATAAAAGTGGCGACTCTGGAAACCATTCTGTAATACACTGTGACATAATTGGTTTTACCTTGCTTTTCTCCCCAGCAAATATGGGGAATTTTAGGTTCTACTTAACAAAAATTAAAATCTTTCTGAATCTGCTAATTCTTGTGTGAACGGTGTGCCAGATAAAATATTCTTTGTGGCACAAAGTACGAGGAAATCTGTGGGTGTATCCTTGCAAATTGTTGCTTTGTTTTCTCACTGAGTTATAAATACTCATTTTCACTACTAATAGTAGGAGGGTTTGTTTTCTTTTTAAGATGCTCTATCCCTCTCTCTTCCAAGTCACACACTTTCTTCCTGCCCTTATCATGCTCTAGATAGTGTTTTACTCCAAATTTTGCAAATCAAGAATTTGTGTGACTGCTTTGAAAGAAATTTCCTGTTACTACAGATCAGCTGTCATAACAGAGTGCTGTATTTTCAGAATGATTATCAATAATCCCGGTAAAAGAAAATTAACCATACCATTACTGATTGAGAGAGTTCCACTGTAAAGTGGCATTTTGGCCTTTTTTGGGCTTGCAGTTTTTAAAGTTTTCAGAAAGAAAAGGAAATAGTTTGGGGAAAAACAAAAAAAAAAATAAAGAAGAGAAAAAAGACAAATAACATCATTTTAATCAATTAATTAACTCAATTATCATTAAGTGACTCAGTCTTTAGGAACTAGACCCTAAAAACTGTTACAAGCAAGATGAATTTATGATATGAAGCCTCAATGGAATCATTCACAAAACATCTATTTTTTACCAAGAGACTATAAGATGAATGGGTTTTTAATGAGGAAAAGTTATAAAATATCTTCTTAGAGCATTTTTAAGAGACAAAGAATGCTGCAGTGCAAATGCTGATGTCAAACATCTATAATTTAAAGCTGTGTAATTTTTTATTCCTGTCCTTGGTAATTGGTAGTTTTTCTGGTCTTTCATCTCTTGTGTCACAACATGCCCATGTGTGGTAGAGAAAAAGTTATTTCCAGCTCTTCTGAACCATGGTTGCAGGCTGCTAGAATTCATCAGATTTTGGATTGGAATATAGTCTAGAACAGCCTGGTCACTCCTGTTACACAAGGCTCTGCATTAATAGCCAGACATAATTAAAAAAAAAATCAACAAAACAACAGGAAATGTATGTGGCAAAGAACAACTCTGAGTATCAGTACATCATCAGCGTTGAGAGCTATTTGCTTTACTGCCTTTGGCACATAAGGCATATAGCTAAGTTTATCTATAGGTGTGCCTGTGTTAGTCCAGGCCAAAAGAAGAGTGCATTAGATAAATGTGTTTGTGGCAGTTGGATTTCAATACCAATAAATAGCTTTCTACACTAAATGAATCAAGGACAGATATGGCCAGCTTCCAAGTTTGACAATATGTAGGTTTTTTAAGAAAAAATATGATTTTTCTGTCTCTGAGCATCATCTAGTCAATATTAGGTGACTCTTTCACTGCACGTGCAACTGTAAATAGATATGAGAGACTAATGTTTCCTTTAAAATATGTTTTCTGTAAATTATGGACCTTTTATATATATATAAGCCTCCAAATTCACAGATTCATAACACAAATCACATTCTTCTGTTACAGTGCCACTGTTCAACATTTGGGAAGTGAAAGGTTGAGAGCTCTAAAGATGGATTTTGGCACAGTTAACACTCAACTAAAATTTCACACTAGCTGATTTAAGCCTAACAGTGGTGGAACCTCAGCCAATAACAAGTCCGTGCCAATGAGGTCAGTGCAAGACACCACAGAGGATTAGAGAGCCTTTTGGTGGTGGATATGGCTCTGGCTTTCTGTAAAAACGCATTAAAATGTAGGCAACTGAACTAGTTCCATGCATGTAGCTCTCATCTATCATAGAATTAATTTCATTTCTCTTCTGTAATGTTAATGAGATATGAAACGTCTTTTCTTCCTTTTAAGATATCAGCATTAATGACACAGAATCAGCTCCAGTGAATGGAAAAGAATGAGTTCACCTACACTATAATTTGTAATTGGCTCACTCATGGGACTTGAGTCTTTTGCATGAAAACTAGAGCTGTGTGAGCTCTCAAATGTGTTCCATTCATGCCCGCATTGTCAAAGGAAAGATTTGAAGGAATCAGTTTGCATTTAATTAAGGCTTCTCTGACTTATTGCAAAAATTCTTACACAATATATTCATCAAAAGTTTTTAAGAGTCAGGTTAAAGGGAGGCCTACGTTTGACATTGCAATCTGCTGGTACTGAAAACCTGTTGTAAAAGAGACCATTATGCATAAAATGGTATTTCTTCCTAACCTAAACACAAGCAAATGCATAAACTCTGCCACAAATCCCATGGAACTCTCTGCACCTTCTGAGTGGTGACTGTGGAGGAGTCCACTGGGTAAGGATTTATTTTAAGTCTATCAATGGATGCTTAACTGCTTTTTATTTGGAACAGTGGCTTGGGGAACTATATTTGAGAGTCACACACATATAAAATGATTCCATTGTGATTGGTTTTATTGCAGGAATGCTTGTGAGATTTTATTGAAGGGAAGCAGAAAAGGGAACAATAGGGGAACAATACTCGATTTTTTTATTTTTTATTTTTTTTTGGTCACAGCATGTAGAAGTGCTGGTTTCAAATACCCAGACTGGGAAACATTTCTGCATTTCTGCCTGGGTTCACTGGATGATCTGGGTGTCTGTACCTAAAAAGGATGCTCCATTTTGACAGTCAGCGTCAACCAGTATTGCCTGGATAGGTGTATGGGGAATGTCTTGCACTGATAGAAAATGTGCTTCATTCTGACATGTTTAAGTATTCCAACTCTTCAGATCATTGAGGGAAATGGAAGATTCTGGCTCAGACAGAGAAAGTGTGACAACTGAAGCTGAAATTCCTTTAGGGATAGAAAGTATTATTCCACTTACTAATTCTAGGATTGTTCTAATTCAAAGAAAGATCATAATCTTTATTATTAATAAAAATAATTGCCATCTCTGGTGTAGCCCCCCTCTTTTCTGTCACCATCAAAAAACTCCTTCTTTCATCTTCATTTTATAATGATGTTTCCAAAAAGCAAATGCCTTACTTTTTGAATAAAGCAACAGATAGCAGCACTTTTAAAATACTTTTCTCCTTATTCCCCCCTTCTGTGTATTACTCAGTTGAAACATTTCTCTGGTTGGGAATCCTGAAAAGAAAGAGGTAGCACAAATTATAAGGGCAGATAAAAGCTAGGACATAGCAAGATCAGAACTACAACTTGGTAGTTAAGCTGCTTTTTTCCATGAAAAAAAGTGATGTGGCCAGTGACTGACATGTCCATTTTGGGCACAGGAATGCTATTCTTGGTATTTCCAAGGTTACCGTTAGATAACCTTTGCAAAGTCTTTGAGCCTTCTCGGACCTTAGTAAAACAGAAATAGTGACCTGTTGCTGAAAATCACCTAGCCTGCCTTTCCAATTCAGTTACTGCAACCAGCAGATCTCTAATCAATCCCTTTCACCTAAAAGGGGATGAAGACTTAAACTGGAGCAAGGCATACAGCCTTGGGTGACAGCTGGGCACAATCCTGAAGAAAGTCCTGTTTATAGAATGGAGAATGAACTGGGCTGGGGAGAGAGTAGAAATAAAATTTAAGCTTGTGGCTACTAAAAAGCCCTTGAAATCACTCTGTTTTCATCTCTAATTATCAGGACAGCTTGGACTGAGCTTAGCCACTCCTACCACATGCATGGAATAGTATCACAGAATCAATCAGAATCACATAATGTTTTGGGTTGGAAAGGATCTTAAAGACCATCTTATTCCAACCTCTCAACCATAATCACGTACATCTTCCACTAGAACAGATTGCTTAAAGTCTCATCCAACCTGGCCTTGAACACTTCCAGGGATGGAGCATCCACATCTCTGGGAAACCTGTTCCAGTGCCTCACCATCCTCACAGTGAAGAATCTTTTCCTAATATCTAATCTAAATCTACTATCTTTCAGTTTGAAGTCATTCCCCTTGTCCAGTCACTACATGTTCTTGCAAACAGTCCCTCTCCATCAGTCTTTTATGCTCCCTTCAGTTACTGGAAGGCTGCAATTAGGTCATCCAAAGCCTTCTCTTTTCCAGACTGAACAATCTCAATTCTCTTAGTCTTTCCTTGAAGGAGAGGTATTCCATCCCTCTAATCATCTTGGTGGCCTCCTCTGGAATCATTCCATGTCCTTCCTGTGTTTGAGACCCCAGAGCTGAATGCAGCACTGCAGGTGGGGTCTTACCAGAAGAGAGGGACAAAATCCCCTCCCTCTCCCTGCTGGCCATGCTGCTTTTTGATGCAGCCCAGGATGAGATTGGCCTGGGCTGCAAGTGCATATTGCTGGGTCATGTCCAGCTTCTCATCCACCAGCACCCCCAAGTCCATGTCCAGCCAGGGAGGGCTGCTCTGGACCTGCTCATTCCCCAGCCTTTGTTGGAACTGGGTTGGCCCCAACCCAGGTATATCACCAGCACCCAGCTTAGTTGAGTCCGAAGAGATTCCCATGGGTCCAGTTCTTGAGCTTGTCCAGGTCCCTCTGGATGGCATCCCATCCTTCAAGTATGTCAACGGCACCACTCAGCTTGGTGTCATCTGTAAACCTGTCTGTGTCATTAATGAAGATATTAAATAACATCACTCCCCTGAGGGATGCCCACTGTCCATGATCTCCATCAGCGACAGCTGTTGACCAGCTCAGGATGCGAGTGTCCAACCAACTTCTTATCCACTGAACAGTCCACCAATCAAACCTACATATCTCTAATTTAGAGAGCAGGATGTTGTGGAGGACCATGTCAAAGGCTGTGCAGATGTCCACTTGTCCACTGAAGTAGTGACTCTGTCACAGAAGACCACCAGGTTGGTTAGGCAGTATTTTCCCCTGCTGAAGCTGTGCTGGTTGTCCCAAATTACCTCCCTCTCCTACATGTGACTTAGCTTCTAGAAGGATCTGTTCCATGATCTGCCCAGGTGTGGAGGTGAGATCATGGAATAACCACATGAACAGCTGGGAAGTCCTGATGCAACTGCTGGGACAGAGAAGTAAGATTGATAATACCTAAGCTTTAGTTACTTATTTCCCCCTCAATTCCTACCTCGATGAGCATATGCTTGGTGTAGTTCTCTCCTCATCTTTGTCCACTGCCATTCCTGCCTTAGCCACCTTCTCCCAGCCACATACCTGATCCTACTGGCTTGAACACCTTAAACAATACCATTCCTCACTACTCACAAGATGTTTCTGGACTTTAAGCAAGTCTTCTGTTTCCTCCTTCAAATGTCAAATGCAAGGAAGATATAAGGACTGAGCTATAACAAGAAATAGTGAAACACAAACCGCAGGAACTATCCTTTTTGGTATATTGTGTAACAACATAGAAACTATTGTTTCTATTTAATAATACGTAATGTGGTCTCTGGAACTGTGTAATGTGATAACAGAAAAAGCTATCCTATTGTCATGGTGTCTGTCAAAACCAGATTAGTAATCATTTATCTCAAGTCCACTTCCCCAAACTGTGATTATATTTTCAATGAACAATCAGAAATGGTCTACATCCATTGTCTTCCTTAGCATATTAGTATAGAATCAATTTATGTGTTTGCAAGGACTGTATTTTTTATGCATGAAAAGCTAGATATTGAGGTTTGATCCATCCCTGTCATTTGAAAGAAGGGATAAACAATGTAGTGAACTATTCATGACTAATTTTTTTTACTGTCTGGCAAGAGACAGCTTCACATAGCTATGCTCCAGGGACATCAATATTTCTAAAATTAGCAAGGGACAGTCACTAATCCTTTGAGAAAAGCGCTAAAGTTTGACATCTTAATTAAGGATTGAGTTTTAGAATTGCTGAAAATTACCAGGGCAAAGTTATGGATCTGAATGGATATTCCAAGAGTAATTGAGAACATCCTGGACCCTGAGCTGTGATCCAGCCTGTGCTAATCTTCCCAGCTGTGTAGGATTCCTGACAGCTTTTTAGCTGGAGGAAACAGAACCTATTTAAATTGAATTAAGATCTAATACTAAGATATATTAATATATAATGTAGGTTTGCATAGTTCATCTTTGAACATTAATGGGTGGAGCTGTCTCCTGTACTTTAAATTACAGGGGAAATATTTTCTTCTCACTTCAACACACGGCTAGTGTTAAAAACAGAACTGAAGCAGCCAGCAAGGACACTTTTTATACCCAGGAGATCTGTGGCCTGTAGACCAGCAGTACCATTTTCATCTCATTCATAAGCCTAGCTGAAGACACAAGAAATAGCTTTCCCAGTGAGCTTCAGAGAGCAAATGAAAGCTGATAACTCAGGATGTCATCTTGGAAGAGTCATCTACTAGTGGATTAACCTCTAGAAGGATTACTCAGAAAATTTTGGCAGGCAAAAAAACCTGGGAAACTGCCTGAACTGTGAGGGCAACTAAAAGTTTAGAGCATCCATACAGATGTAGCGACTGATGCACCAAAGAGATAGTACCCTGAGCACAATCAGCACCAGACTTCTCAGGAAAAGGTACGGCACACCTCAGCAGAATAATCCGCTCATAGGCTGGAGGTGTATTTCTAAATCTGCTCTGTTGTTTGTGACCTGAAGCACGAGGGTTTATATCCCCTTTAAAAATGCTTTATCCTACCTGATGCAACTCTGGAAGCCTTTTATGATTGAGATAAATCTACAGTCTTCTTCTTAGCTTTTTCAATTCATTGTAATTTTTTAACCAACAGTTCCATAGGCCTATTTTTTTACCAAGTTTAAATGTATCATTATACATCTTACAAAGCACATTTGAAGCTCAACAAGTAATAAGCAGGAAACCCCAAACTACATTCTCTGTAAAATGTTTTGGGTTTTTTTAAAATTATAGCTGTGTCTACACCATAAAGTGTTTGTCTGTAAAGCCAATCTATATTAATTTTGTTATGAAAACTGGAATGGGGGACATAAGTTGTACCAACCAAAGGAATTTTCCCTAGCAGAACAGTGTGCTGAATAATTCATCTTGTTCATACTCTTTTCTGATGCAGCTATGCTGGCAAAACTTTCAGCTGTGCCACAAACTAGTATCCAATCTCTATTTTCTTGCTTAATATGATTTGGTAAAAATAATAATAATAAAAACTTGCAGTAGCAATACTTAAGTTGTCTTATGTACAATCTTCTCCAGTAAAACTGTGTCTAATCACTGTGCAATTTAGGAGTGCCTTTTTTTCATATAATTTTGCAAGTGAGATGTATTATTAGGAGAGAGTGGAGTAGCACATTCACAATTTAATTTTCTGTCTCATTATTCTTTACCTTGTCTTTCAGAATTAGTGTGCTCCCTTTGCTTGTGTAACCATACTACTGTTTTGGTTTTTTTTTTTTCATAAATTCTGTTTTGATTTTTAAAATACATGTTGCCTGTAGCTCCCAACACTGGTTGTGCTATGGCTCCTGGTACATTAACTACCAATCATCCCTAGAGTTAATAACTATTATATACGGAATGAGATCCTGAATGGATATAAGTCAGCAGACAGACAGGCATTATATAGCTTTGCATCTTATTACAGTTCCTGATGCAGGAATGGTTCAGGATGGGAAGAGACATCAGGAGATGTCAACTAGAATGCAATTCCATGACTACTTTGGGGTATATGATAACATTACACTAATAGTTGCTTTAGTGGTGACTTAGTAGGTGATCCAGAATACCAACTCAAAATGTTGGAGGCACATAACCTAGTACCACTTTTGTCTTGCTGTGAAGTACACCTTGCACCACATCTTCATCAAACAGTTTGACTGTTCTGAACTGATATCCTTGAGCTTTGGCTCACTTAAATTCACAGGATATTTTGCTACTGATTACATGGTATTTGCATCTCACTTTAGGGTCAAAATACAGTAAATTCACGAATACAAGCCGCACTGAGTATAAGCCGCATCTCTGGGTGTTGGCAAATATTTCGGTTTTTGTCCACAGATAAGCCGCACACGAATATAAGCCGCTCTGTCGTTCGCAGCGAGGACCCGCGTGCAATTAGTAACAGAACCGCGGGAGGGCGGGGTTTACTGGCTGAGCTAAGGCTATGCAGGCTCGGCCCGCTAGGGGCCGCTGACGGGGCCAGGTGGCCCAGCCCGGTGCTGCCGCTCGGGGCTGGCCGCCGCTGCCCCTGGGCTCGGTCACCCCGGGTCGGCGCTTCCCCGCGGTGGCAGGCAGGGACGGAGCTTCCCCCGCTCCTACGGCAGCGGCGGCGGGCGGGGACGGAGCTTTCCCGCGCCCGTGGCGCCGGTGGCGGGCGCGGACAAAGCACCCCGCCTCCTCCCCGAGCCGCGGCAATGGCGGCGCGCACTTCCCGCCCCACCCCGAGCCGCGGCAATGGCGGCGCGGGGCTCCCGCCGGCTCCCCGAGACGCGGCAATGGCGGCGCGCGCTTCCCCCCCCCTCCCCGGGCTGCGGCAATGGCTGCGCAGGGCTCCCGTCGGCTCCCGGAGCCGCGGCAATGGCGGCGCCCCCCCCACGTCGGCTCCCCGGGCCGCGGCAATGGCGGCGCGGCCCCCTCGAGCCGCGGCAATGGCGGCGCCCCCCCCGTCGGCTCCCCGAGCCGCGGCAATGGCGGCGCCCCCCCCCGCGTCCTCCCCGAGCCGCGGCAATGGCGGCGCCCCCCCCCCGTCGGCTCCCCGAGCCGCGGCAATGGCGGCGCCCCCCCCTGCGTCCTCCCGGAGCCGCGGCAATGGCGGCGCCCCCCCTGCCCCCTCCTCCCCTGGGCTGCGGCAGAGGAGGGAAGAAGAGAGTTCTCCCGCCTCTCTCCCCGCCCCCCGTGCTGCCTGCAGGGAGCCAGGGCGACACGGTAACACTGTAACAATTGCGAAATGCCGGCTTTTACTGGCCGGTGCTCGGTTCGGCACTCTGGCTGGCACGTCTGGGGTTGTAAATGTCAGAAAATTATTCATATATTAGCCGCACCCGACTATTAGCCGCACTTCCGGGTTTCCACCAAAATTTTTGTCAAATTGCTGCGGCTTGTATTCGTGAAATTACTGTATATTAAATGGCTTTCATGCCCAGGAGTCTCAAAAAGTATTTACAAATGGTGGCCTAAATATTACAAGTGAGTTTTGATTTTTGTTTCAGTAGATTCAGTCAGGAAACAACATTCACTCAACCAGCAAAGTGCAGCTGACTCTTAGGTAGAATTTTTCAGCTTTGAAATAGTACACAGCTACAACCACAAAAGAACTTATGGCAGGAAATGAAGAAGGATATAGCCAATTGTACCTATCATGAAATGCAGGTGAAGAACATAGTTGCTGAAATGAGATTTTTGCAAAGTTTAATGCTTTTTCAAGTAGGGAAAAGCCTTTTTGTTCCTAAACAGGTCACAGACTTATTTCATATGTCATACAAAACTTATGATCACATCATCTTTGATTCATTGAAAAGCCAGAAGCTGAGGTGCCAATATCCCTGCTATTGTCTGTGTTTCACCAGGCATAGTTTAGTGTAACAGTACAAAAAATGGTTGTCTTTTTTTCCTGAGAGAGAAAGATTGCTATCTTCACTCTCAAAAGCCATAGTCTGTAATAAAAAAAAGTATCTTCTTCAACAACAATCTTTGCAAATAGGGCCATGTAAGTAAGGTCATAAGTATACACAAATATTTCATGTATGTTTGTAAAGACACAGAAACACACACACACACACAAGATAGAAAAAAAAATGTTTTAGCTTTATATCCCAATGAATTTTCACCCACAGAAAACAACAGAAATTATCAACAGACATAAAACTTTAGCCTGCGTAAATTAAATGGTTCTGCTGCATTAACTTCATAAAACCATAATCCTCTCCTCCATAAACTATTACATGCACTGCAACATATCTGATTTATGGGGTGTAGAATCGATGGGAAAAAATTAATGCTTGAAAAACATATTAGAGACATTATTGAACAGATTTTAATTGAGATTTGATTTCAATGCCCCTTATCCACATGATTAATGGGTCCTACCCCTTGACTCCAGCAGGCAGAAAAGAGAGTCTTTAATATGACAATTAAGTATCTGTCTTTAGGTTTTATGTAGCTCTCTCCTCAGATCACTTCATCAGTACAGTGTGGCTTTTGTGCAGATTAAATTGAGACTCAATTTTCTCTATTTTCCACCACTTACTTATGTTTTATGACAAGCACTAAATCAATTTTATGCTATTATTGATTTTTTCTTAAATGGACACAAACCATTTCGCCTTTTGCCCTTCTTTTCTACTTTCCTTCTATTTCCTTTTTTCGCTGTATGCTTGATATACAGCCAGCTGAAGAAATTTCAAACGTTTCCTGAGATTTCTACAGGTCGTGCCAATTCATTCACTTTTTATAACATCAGAACTGACAAAGTTAACCTGGAATTCTATCAAAACTTATGAACTTGTATATTCCTTTAATGTGGTAAAGTTTACAGGTCGAGTTTCTTCCCCTACTTTATCCTTCAAAAAAAAAAAAAAAAAAAAAAAGACAGTGTTCAAGGTTAGAGCCTCCTCTTTTTCAATTAAAAAACAAACCAAGACAAAACAAACCACAACAATCTTTCCAAGAACTTCTGAAATATCTGAACTACAGCTTCAGCTATAATTTTTGTAACAGTCTGGAAACCTAATTAATACATCGATGTAGGGAGAACCTATTTCATGGCTTGCAGGGGAAAAGGGCATTATCTGCAAGGTGCAATAACTCCTCTGAGATGTGGCAACAGCTAGTGGTACACCACACAATTAAGAAGCTCTTGGTTCTTTTTAAGGCTCTATCGTGTCTGACCTATGGCAAAAATTAACAACTGCCTTGGGCAATAAAAGTTGCACAATTTGTAATCCAATAACTTACTTTTTTGGCAGAGAATTATATATTAAGGAGGATCAAAGAGAGAAAGAATAAATGTAATTCAGCTCACAAAATGGGCTAAACTTTCAGTTGTCTGGCTGTTTAGGATCATGGAGTAGATTATGAAGGGTTTTCCTCTTTCTTTGTTTGAAGTAGAGCATACCTGAGCTCACATGATAAACGTGATCACTAAACCAAGTACAGTAACTTCATTTTGCTGAAAAAGTAATTAATCCTGTTACTGTGTTGGGTATTTACCTAATAACATTTAATTTGCAAACCCTCAAAAATTTAAAAAATGTGTTTATAATTTTTTCTCTTCTAAATAACACAAGCTTACCTAATGAATTAAAAAATTATGCTACCTGAAGGATGTCTGTAGTGGCAACTTTGCTCAGCAGGTGCTTCCTGAGGAATTTTGGGCCAAATGGAAATTTTTAAGTTCTTTCTAGGTGTGATTCTATACTCTGTGCCCACTTGTGTTTACAGTTAATATACTTACACACCGTATGTGTAAGGTAAAAGGAGATGTTTCCTTATGGACTTTCAACACCTTTCCTAGAGAAAAAAAAAGGTGCAAAAATTAGGGGAAAAAAACACAAAGAAAAAAGAACCAATCTGATTAAGAAAAAAATCTTTAATTTCACCATATTAGAGATGCTGGGATGAAGTTCTCTACATGTAATGGAAATCAGATGGTGAATCAGTAAGTGGGAGAAAGTTTGGAGCTATGTCATTATGCTGTATCTCCTTTAATTTATAGAATGTTGTTCCCTTCATGCACGAAACATGCCAGTAACAACGTCAACTTCCGTGATTAACAGAAGACTTGAGGGTTTTTCCTTTTTTTCTTAGCTTTTTTTTTGCACTGAGATATGAACTTGCACACTGCCTTTCTATTTAATGTAAAAAGAAAGCTTTCCTTGCAAGTGCCAGATTCATGTGATGTTGTGAATTCTGTATTCTGGTAGCAAAGAGCAGAGGTGCCCTGAAGTCTCTGCTTCTAGCTGGAATTCAGAGTCAGACTGCTCACACGCCAGTGATTCCTCAGCTGTAGACTAATACAGAATGAAGATGCACCATTTCAATCCTTTGGAGAAATAGCTGGTTTGAGTCCTAGACTAAAGGTTCCTTATTAATTTGCTCCACTTGGTTCTGCTTTGGTTTTGACATTTTCTGTTTTCTATTGTACCATCAATACTGTTAATATTGACATTGTTACTACCACTGATACTATAATAATACTAATCACATTTTGTGTATATGAGCATCACATACATACTGTAAAACAAGAAAATCCTGCAGTATCTTGTAGTTTCCTTTCATGTACCCCAAAGCTGGAGTGACTTAAGTTTCGTAAACCTTTGCTTATTTTATTAGCATATTTTCCTCCTGTGATTTATTATTTTCTCCATCAGTCCTATTTATCCATTGTATCCTTTTTAGAATTGGCTTTTTAAAAAGTAAATTATACAGTTAAAACCTCTAAACAGCAGAAGTTATTTTTCCAAATAGATACAAATAATTTGAGTCTACTGTTTGAATGTTTCTAGTTGCTTGCTCTGGCTTCTCCAATCTATGTCATTTTTATTAACCTAATTCAGTTACTTTCTGTCCTTGTGTTTTATATGCCTGTGGTATTCAGACATAGGTAAGTACCAAAAACAAACAGAGTACTACAGTGCAGTTTGTTGGTTACAGTATCATCTCCCTTGCGTATCTGGTGAGGTATTTTTGTCCTATTGCCTCGTATAGCAGACATCGGTAAAAAACAATTAAGACACAGTACTTGTCACTGAATGGAAGAGCAACCGAAAAGAAAAAAACTAAAATCAGGTAAGCCTCCTTCTTGGAATATAGGAGTTTGGGATAATGTGAGACGTATATGATTTCCAGGCTAAAAAAGCATAGGCACTGCAGAATTCCACTTAAATGCTTTCAGAGTGATAAGTCCACAATAAAATTCCTATATATGAAAAGGGCAAATTAACCCAATAGGCTGATGTGTTGAAAAAAAATTAACGGACATAAATGCTCTGCGCGTGAAATGTTAGCGCAGATGACCACATACTCAATGAAAACTATTTTTTCTTGTATGCAAGCGAATGGTGTCGCGTGCTTCAAGTTGAACAGGATTTTCTCTTTAGCGCTGGAGACGAGGGGTTTTGTTTGGAGGCTCCCGAGTCCGCAAGCAGCCCTTGCAGAAGAGGCAAACAATGCACGGGAGCCCCGGAGCTCGCAGCTGATCCCAGCGCGGCGTTATCGGCCGGAGCCTGCAGAGACCGCAGACCTTTGTGTTCCGCGCAGGCAGCGCAGATTCCAGCGTTCTGAAATGAGCTGTGGGCCTGATCTAGGATCGCGCCCGTTCTCATCAATAAGCAGCAGCAGCGCTGCGCACCGGCCCGTCCACAGGCGCACAGGATTTTCCCTCTCATCCCGGCCTGCAGCGCCGCGCCGGCACGGCCCACAGGAGGCCGCGGGGCTCCTGCTGCGTGCCCTCCAGCCTGGCTACCTGTTGGAAGGCAGGGCCGTGCCAGGCCGGCCGGAAGCCGCACTGCAATTACAATTTCACCTTCGCCATGTGCACACAACACGCGTGGGGTGCCGGGGGCTGAGTGCTGCCCGGGCCGGGGCTGTTGCCTGGCAACAGGCGACCCCGCAGGGCGGGGCGGGCGGCGCTGCGCCCGCTCCCTTCGCGGAGCCCGGGGGGATTCCTTGGGAAACGGGCTGCGCTTCCTCCTCCCGCTGAATCTGCGCGGCTATGGAAGCCAAGTCCCCGCAGAGGAGACGGTGTCAAAAAAGAGAGAAAGGTTAAAAAACAAAATTAAAAAAAAAAAAATAGAGAAAGGATTTAACGAGGTTCATAAAATCCCCCAGGGGAAATGGCGCTGTGCCCTGGGGTCCCTGCGGCGACACCCCCCACCCCTGTTCCCCCTCGCCTCGCCGTCCCTCTGCAGCGCCTACAGTAAAACACCTTAACTCAGCTCCGGGAGAGAGGAGGGAGGGGAAGGGACCACCTTCAGAGTGCAGCTGGAACTGGAAGCTGTCTGCCTCAGCCGTTAGAAATATGTGGAGAAATTACCTATCATTCCCTGTAGAGACATCCAGCAACCATCCCAACCCAGCTTTTCAGTTCGGTGATAATATGCTCCTATCAGTTTTAATAGCCCCATGCTGGATTCAGGAGGTATTATGGATTGTACAGCAAGCATATTGTCATTAAATTAAATTTTCAGAACATTCCCCAGCTCATCACAAATACCACAGAGAGTAATCATAATCGGTTCTCAACACATGTGTAATTGCCTTCAGCTGGCGTTTTTTACAGTTGACATTGTTCAGCAGTGATAAGGTGATTGGTGATTTGAATACACAGCTTGTTTCATAGCTGCCGTAATTGAAATATGGTATGTGTGAATGGAAGATTACATTAAGACCTAGGATAATCACCTGACATGAGAGTAATTGAGTCTACAATCTGCCACTGAGTCTCTCAGGGAGGGCTGAAATGAAAAGAAGCCATTAGTAGATTATGCCACTGCTGGCTCGGCTCGGCGCAGCTCTGGAGCGCCGGCATGGCATTCCTGGGCGGCGGGATGGGCATGGCCGGGCGCGCTGCCCCCGCCGCGGGCACCGCCGGGAACAACGCCCAACTTTTCCTGGGGGCGGGCGGGGCAAGTAGGGAGCCCGGCTCCAGGGAAAACGCTTCGTCCTAGGCTGGGAAGTATTCCTTCTTCATCGTCCCGGTGGCGGGGACAGGAGTCCGATCCCTCCATCTCATCCCTTCAGGAAGGGCTCCGTGTGTCTATAGAAAAAGTAGAGCATTAATTCTTCTTGACGGGTTCGGGTGTAAATGGTCAAACTCTAACTATTGTTTAACTGCTTGTGGGGGTGACCAAGCGTGTGGAATGTAAAGATGCAATGAAAAGAGTGCCGCTGTTTTTTAGTAGTTTTCAGGATGTGGGCTGCATGAGATACTCTTTTTAAAAATCAAATTTGGAAGTACACTGAGGTTAATTATACAATGTGTAACCAAGAGGAACAGTTGTAGCTAACCTTTAAATATAAATGTAATAAGGTGCCTGCAAATCTGAAACAAATATTTACTCCAGGTGTCCAGACTTAATGGACAAAAGCATAATTGCTTTTTAAGGAGAATATTTTATTTGTTAGTCACTGAGGATCATTTTGTGATAGAATAGCCTCTCTTCCTTTATTTTTTTCTTCTTTTGGAAGGCTGTACGTTTCGTTGGATTTCTGTTGTTCTTTTTTTTCCTTTTTTTTCCCAAATCTACTGTACATACAGATCACAAACCCTGAACAAAGAAGAATTACAAACCCAGCTGAGATAAACATGTCAGAATTACTGTTAAGCGGCTGATGCCCAGAGTGTTTAATGGCTTGAAAAGATGATCAAGCATTTATGCAGCTACCCCTTCAAAAATTATCATTGAGCCAATGATAATCCAGTTATAATAATGAGCACTGAGTCAATTAAGCTTAGCATGCGGAGAAACTACTTTTTATTATTAAATAACTCATTCTCTTCCATCTTTAAAAAAATAAAATTGGAATTATGAAATCAACTGCTTTACTGATAAGCCATAATGTTCAGGTTAGAAACCTATATAAAAAACTACCTCCAACATAGCATGACTAACTAGTAGGGTATCATTCCATTAGGATCTGAGATTCTCCTTTGAGATGTTGTGAATCCCCATTCTATCATAGTTTTACAGTGTGTGGTATTTTTCAGAATCCAAAATCCAGCTGTACTGTCTTGGAAATTGCAATAGGACACAGAGCTCAGTGCACTGTTTTCTGCACACAACTGATAGATAGTTAACAATTGCCTGGCCAATTTCAGTTTTTTTCCTTACAACCACTTCAAAATAGGTTTTGTATCTAGCAGAAGTATCTTGCACATTTTTCTCAACTATTCCTGAAGTCTGAGCTCTCTCTAGCACTTGTTAGAACAAACCTAAAAATGCAATGTTGAAAGAATAGTGTTTATATTTGGATTCCACTTGTAAAAACATTAGGCAGAAGGAAATATTTAGACAATTAAAGTCTATATAATCCAATGCAGTATCACTAAAAACAGAAGGATAAAAGACTGGATATAGCTGCAGTAGTGATGTACAAATGAAGAAATTACTAAATAGTGCAGTATCTTCCTCATCACACCACACACAGCATGGACCCAAGGTTGCTGCTTTGAAGGCTACATCTGTCCCAGTGAGCCCATACCTTGGCAGAGTCAAAGATTCTCTGATTTGCAAAAAAAGTACCAAATTAAAATTTGGATCCCAAGCTCTTGCTGTAGGCTTGCAGTTGAAAAGTCCCCAGCTATAGGGAAAACATAACAAATTTTATCTAGAAGATAAAATAGCAATAATAGCAATTAACCTGCAATGGTTAATATATTGTCAATCACTTAAAAAAAAACCCTATTTAAGGTTTTAAGGAACCCTAGCCACTTAAGATACCCCACCATAACAAAAAAATTTAGAAATCTTATTCTCATTTATGCAAAAACTCTTTGTCTTTGAAAATCCTTTTATCTTGATTTAAGAAATGATGGTGAAGTCACTTGGATTTACCTGAAGATCAGAATATGAAAAATAATTATGTAAGCAATCAACTCTGAGGAGTGGTTAAAAGGAACCACTCAATTATGCTGCAAGTAACCTGCATGGTTCTTTTTGGACATAAAATCCTTCCTTGGCTTTGTAAAACTTGGTGGAGACATTTTTTTTCCCCAGATCAAGAGATATGCGGCATTCAAGAATATGATGAACTGTAACCTAAGAAGGTTCTGAAACTTGGTACTTAAAGAGCAATAACCATCTTGAGCACAAGAGAACTTACCAAACCTCTGATGAGGATCTGTTAAGGAGGTTAAAAACCTGCAGTTGTACAATGAAAATGTTTTGGAGAAGGTTGGCAGGTGCAAACATGGAGGGAGAAAGCTGATTAATTTATCTTTGAGGGACAGAGAAAAGAGGATCTTCATTCATTTCAGTGTTACAGGTTAAAAAGGGTATCTGAAGATAATGCTGACCAACAGAGCCTGAAAGGGCCCTTTTATCTCATTACTGTCTCCAGAAGGGCTACAAATTGTCCTTTCCAGTAACCTCCCAGCAGCTGATCATTTCACCTGATTATTGCTTTGGGGGTCAAAGAACCAGCCTCTACTTTTTTTTCTAATATCTCTTATACTATGGACAAATCAGATGTTCTCATTTCTCCTTTTTGAGAAGCGTGTCTACTTTATTGCACTTGTCAGGCAACTCTTTGGTATAATGTTGCCAATGGGCTGGTCTACTAAGCCCATTAAGAAAAAATATCCCAATCACGAGATTATCCCTACGCAGTTATACACCTGTCCATATTACATATATTTTAAGAACAATGGTTTCAAGCAGAAGATAAAGTCTATCTTGCCTTGAGCTATGCTAAACTTTCCTCTGTTAAAAGTTTCTCTAACATATATTGAAAAATTTAAGACAAGTCCCTGCAACTTTGCAAGTAGGGCAGACAGTCATGACTTTGGTTTGTTTGACTATAAATTGCTGCAACAATGCAACTTAAAAACAATACAGTAGTACTGTATGACACTGTCAATATCATTTATAGCACAATTTTACACAAAGGCAGGAGTATCATAAAAAAAGAAGTAAGTCCTATCAGGTGCCCTAAAATACCTTTATGTCATAAATAAGTCAGATTTCTTAGAGGAAAGCAATAAAGTTCCAGCAGATTCGATTTTTCCCACTAAATAATCACCCTGACCTTTTTCACTAACTTCACAATAACAGTTCTTGAAGAAGCAAGCAAACACAGCAAGAGATTTGTATGGCACACCCATGTCTAAAGCATGAAGAGAATGTAGAAGAGCATTGATAGTAGCAGTACACAAAAAGCATCACGGAATATAAAGCAAAAAAGGATACTAATCAAAATCAGTGGGCTGAATATTTATAAAGGATGATATCAATGAAATATCTTTGCAGGATGGATGCAGGAGAAATTACACAACAGTATTTTGAGATTTTAAAAGTCTCTTGCAAGAGAAAATATACCCACCTCAAACTGTTTCTTTAACTTAGGAAATAGTTTCAGTCACAGTTGTTTTGTAAAAGTTGGTAAATTAATTCATGAAATAACACCAGGCATAAATTTGGCACCAGAAGATATATTATTAAGCTTATTTATTTAAGGAATTATTTGATTCCTAATTCTTAGGAGGTTTTTGCTTGTTTTGAAATTAAAAGTAATAATTTTTACTGGAAATATTTTTCTTTATTACCACCAGATAAATAATCTTGTCTTTCTGTTGTTAGATTTTTCTCAAGATAATTAATACATTACTCAAGAGAAACATTACTAAAATTTCTTACAACTATTTTATATCAGAGGATGAAGAATTAGGTTTTAAAATAGCAACAGTTAAAGTCTTGTTCTGTCACTTTTAAAATCTTAAAACTGGTGGTTTTACAAAGGAGGAAAGAGATCACAGACAAAAAGTTTTATCATCTGAGCAAGGTACAAAACAAATAAGAGGATAATTGATGAAAAGAAATAAACCTGTAAGTGTTGGTGCCAAAAGGAACTGAAATTGCTCTTTACTCACTGAAACAAAATCAAAGTATTCAAATCAGAAGAAAAAGTGGCACAAAGGCTCCAAGATCAGTACCATACTACATTCTGGAAAATAAATTTGTTGCTGCTACTGTCCAGCTGCCCAAACCCATGAAGACGCCAAGTGCTGTGCAAGCAAAGAGGACTTCAACAATACAGGAGTGTTACATTTTACAGATATGCTTTATAACTAGAGTTAATAATTATAATTTTTCCTTCTTCCATCTAACAAATTGCATCACATAAGCAAAGATTCCTAAGAATACAACTCTCTGCCATTAAATAAATGCTTGATGTATAGAAAACCTATTGAAGGTTGCATAGTAATGCATCACCTGAACAGGAATCCTCAGGTTTCAAAAAGTCTTATGTACAGATAAGTTGTGCGAAGTTTATTTGTGCAAGTATGAAAGTATTCATCTGTAATAAAACTGTCTTTGTGTAGCTAATACTCAAGATCTGTTGTTTTGATATGAATATCTGTATATTAGCACATGCTATGGGCTGCACAGTTCCACAGTTAGATGTTTGCTATTTTATTTTTTGATTCATCTCCATGCACAATCAGTATAGCTCTTTAGTATGAGTTCTTAAACAGTGTCTTGTGTTGCTTTTTCATCGTATCAATAGTGTTTATAAGTTTATAATTATTAATGAAACTATAATTAAATACTGTGACTAAATGTGACTTCTTACTGATCTTCACTGGAATGTAATCACTTTTCAAATGAAGACACCTCCAAAAATATTCTGAAAATATTTGACTTTCAAAACCAGGAAATTTTACTTCCTTTATTTTCTGGAAAACTGACCAAGAGTATAAAAAAATCTTAGGAAAGAATGACTACAGAATTAATCAATTGATGGGATGACAGTTCTAGTGCACTGGGGTATGTAAATATGTAAATATGTAATGATAATTCTTCATTAATCTAATGTCAGATTAAAAAAAACACAACATCATCTTTCATACTCACAGTGATTCTAAAAAGCAGGGTTTAGGCTGTCTCCTGTGTACATGGGAAGCTGTTGCTTATTCAGGTCTCCAACAAAGACCCAATCCTGTTTGATTAGTTCTAGCAGGCACTTAGCAGTTGCCCACCCTAGAATAAGTTGTCATTACTCTGCCACCGGATTAGCTTTAGACCTCGCCATTAAAGAAGATGTACTTATTCTTACTCAGTGCCAGCCCTGAAAGAAGCACAGTACAATTCCAAAATGCCCCAAAGTTACTCTCTGGAGACAAGGCTGTTGATGACTTATCCTAGATCAATCATCATTGAAGGTCGCCTGTCCTATTTGGCAATATTTGTTCAGTAACTAATAACGATCAGCCTGCAGTTATTTATATTAGGTTATCATCTCTCCAGGGTGAAGCTTAATCCATTTTACAATGTTTTTCCCAACAAGACAACATGAGTTTCTCTGTCTGAAAATGAATTAAGTGCATGGTTTCTAAATATGGGATCTGACATTGTTCTTGTTACAAAAAGCAATTTATTCCCCAAAAGGCTTACACTTCAAAGGTTATATAAAAAGGTTCAAATATCAGTGCTATCCATTTTTCAATTACTGGGCTTCCTAACACCACTAGCTTTTGGACAGATAAGCAGTGGTATCAGTTTTCTTATTCAACATCTCATAGGTTTCCAATTCAGCATCCCAGAGAAAGCAAATTTATTGTAATACATTTAGCTGCTTTTGAAGCAGGAGTAGCCAGATTGTTTCCCACAAGACTATATGGTATATCAAATAGTATCTTAAAGGGATGTTTATGAAGCACTAGATACTAATGATAGTGATTATTGCTGTAGATTAGAAAGCTTGACTATGGCCAGACTTGCTTATCAATTTAAAATTTTTAGTAATAGACAGAAAATAGATTTTATCTACCAATGAAAATTAGAATACACTTGTAAAATATGACTGTTCTGAAATGATTCTGTCTCCAAGCATCATTGTAAAGTTCAAACAAAAACCAATGAGAGTAACAGCCAAAACTTTTGCATAACATTCAGTGTGTGTTCATAGCTTCTGTAACAATTAATAATATCAAATTGGTGGAAGATAACAATAACAATAATAAACAGCTTTTAATTTTAAATAAAATGTTCCCTCTTGCCAAGATATCATTCAAGTAATGTAAGTAGTAAGTATATTAAAATAGTTTTTCTTCACAAATTAATAAAATTCCTTTTGCTGGAGTTTCTGACCATACTTTATGGACAATATAGCCAAGCTTTGACATATTTTTATTGGCAAACTGTCATGGGAAATCTTTCAGAGTTATGCATCAACCCTGAGTCATAGCAACAGGTTTAGGGCTTTCTTCTGCCAGGAGTTTCTTGGAGGAGGAAAAGAAAATGTTGATAAATTCTAAGCTTGAGTGGAAAACTTCGTATGACAGAGCAGTTACTAAATCTGCCAAAAATACTCATCTGATGCTGATTGCAGAAACTCAGTTTTCCATCTCTGATGAAGGCTGCAGTAAGAAGTGACATGTGTTAATTTACTTCCAAATCATGTAATTTTTAAAATTCTTATTTTGACAAAGCTATATTTCATTTTTCAGTAGGTCAGAATGATGTTTGTAGGGCACTGGAAAAAAAAAAGAAAATAGAGAGAGGAAAAAAGAACCACTACACTGCTACAGAATGTAAACATAATGAATTAACAGTCATAGCTGGTACATAGCAGGAATATGCAAGGGCATTCTTTGTTCAGAAAAGACACATATATTGCACATCAGAAACATCATGACCTGTCCCGCAAAAGACAAGAAAGAGTTCACGGAGTAAATAAGATCAATTATGTTTCACAGGTAAAAAAATTGGAGAAAACTTTAAAGGAGAAACATATTCTTCTAGGTTCTTTTTTAATGTTATCCTTTGACTGGACAAGAGCTTTGCAATGCAAGTTCTGAAATTCTTACTGTCAGAAAGTGTAAGAGTTTAGGAAATTTTAAGGAATAGTGACTTTAAATAGGGATTTTAAAAGAAATTAAAACAGAATAAAATGAAATACTGATCCATGAAAGATGAATTTTCCCAAGGTTTTTGCTAATACAAGTCATATTTTGCAAATATGAATCTAGTAAAACATTTTAGATTTCAAAAGACAAAAAAACCCAAAAAGTAAAGGGGAGAACTGTGTGAAAAAATAACAATAGAGCTGGAGAAGGTGGAAAATGCAAGACATGTGAAATGGTAAAGCATCTCTTTAAAGGAATGCCTTCTGGAAGTTTTCCTAAATGGTCAACTATGAAAAGAAGGGATTCCATGGTACCATCAAGGACTAATATTGGAATTGAATGCAGAAAACAAAATGCTGTGAGACACCATCACCCTCAAAGAGGGTAGGAATTGAATATTCACAGTCAGGTAATTTTCAGAAACACAGAATTAAAGTTACAGTAATTTCATCAATACAAGCCACACGGACTATAAGCCGCATCTCTGGGTGTTGACAAACATTTCGTTCTTTTTCCATAAATAAGCCGCACCTGAGTATAAGCCACTCTGTCGTTTGCAGCGAGGACCCGCGTGCAACAAAGTTGCCAGTTAGTAACAGAACCGCGGCAGGGCGGGGTTTACTGGCTCGGCTCGGGCTGTGCAGGCTCAGCCCGCTCTGGGCTGCCGACGGGGCCAGGTAGCCCAGCCTGGCGCTGCCGTTCGGCGGAGCCACTCGGGGCCAGCCGCCACCTCTGGGCTCACTCGCGCTGGCCCAGCACTGCTGCGCGGTGGCAGGCAGGGATGGAGCCCCCCCAGCTCCCGCAGTGGCGGGCGGGGACGGAGCCTGCCTGCTCTTGCCGCGGCAGGCAGGGACGGAGCCCCCCGCTTACCCCACGGGCCACGGGGATGGCAGCACGGAGCCCCCGCCTCCTCCCTGGGCCGCGGGGATGGCATCACGGAGCCCCTGCCTTCCCCCCGGCCACGGGGATGGCGGCATGGGGGCCCCCGTCTCTCCCCCGGGCTGCGGCAGAGGAGGGAAGGAAAGAGCTCTCCCTCCTCTCTCCCCGCCCCCTGTGCTGCCTGCAGGGAGCCAGGCTCCACCCGCAGCGCAACAGAGTAACAATTTGTAACAATCGCGAAATGCTGGCTTTTGCTGACAGGTGCTCAGCAGGCACTTCTGGGGTTGTAAATGTCAGAAAATTATTCACATATTAGCCGTTCCTGAGTATAAGCCGCATTTCCGGTGTGGGAGCAAAATTTTAGTCAAAATGGTGCGGCTTGTATTCGTGAAATCGCTGTAATTTTCCATGTGTTCTTGATATAACATTATCATAATGTGATTGCAAAAAAGAGAAGTGTGATTTTAAAACACATGTGGAGGTTAATCCATTTGAGTTGAATAACTGGTAGCATCATGCAACAAAGCTGAGACAACCTCAGCTGGAAGAATGCTTAAAGCTGTGATAGTTCATGCTCAAGACAAAGAATCAAAAGTGAAAAAGTAGAGGTGAGTCATTGTCATGAGAAGTAAAATCTATGAAAACTAAAATATATTCCACCTAGTAATAAGGAGGTTGAAAATATACATCCATCTATGAATAGCTTGTACCAACCAACCAAAAAAAAAAAAAAAAAAAGGTTTGGAATATAAATGCGTATAAGTTAATACACTCCAGAAATAAGAAAAGAGATTCAAGCCATAAGACATGTAATATTATTTTCATCTAGGACAGTGAGATAAAGAAATCAAAAATATTTTTAGAGAGAGCTATGTAAATTTTCTAAGTAATAGAGTTGATAGCCATGGCAAATTACCTAGACCCTACATTTCTGTTGAGAAAAGGAAACATATGCAAAACTGAAATGAAGCTGAATTTAGCAGGATATTTGTAAAATAAGATGTACTTAAAAAAATGTCATGCCAGAGATCAGGAGAGATTTTTTACCTGTTCCTAACATTTGGAATGATGACAATTGATCCCCTATTCTATTTTCCTTTTCAACTCTTTTAAACTACCCTTCCCTCAGAATCTAAGTTCTGCTTTTCTGTAGCAAAGATTTTATTAGAGTATATGAGATTATTGAGGTTGAGTGGCTAAACCTTCATTGCTTCGTGTAGCTCCATCAAAATATTCCCAAGACAAATACTCAGCTATGAAGGATTTCTCTTTTTCTCAGAAATGAAGCAACTGATTTAGCATGCGGTTTAAGTGCCTGCTTGAAAGTCCTAAATTTGTTGAGGGTTCCCTCCTTTAAAATAATTGCAGAATTACTGGGATATTTGTAACTGCTGAGTTCATACTTTGGTAAGAGTGTAATTACTGTGTAACATGTATGCAGAGGTCATAGAACAAGGCTTTGGATTGCTTACATTTTGTTCCTGTGGGCAAAACAAGAATCTCAGCTGGTACTTGGGGGCTTATCTTAATTAATATCTTATATCCAGGTCTCACCTTAAAATCTATCCTATTGCCACTGATTCAGTCATTTACTTGCAATATTTTGTTTCTATAGCGTCCAAAGCACTGCTACTGCTACGGTGTGGAATAAAGTAATCAACAACCATCATTCCAATATTATGATTTACATAATGTTCATATTTGATGTTCATATTCATGTATATTTCTTTATCACTGTATTCGTTGAACATGCATGTGAGTATAGCATCATCTATTTCATGAAAATCCTTGAATTAGGCATCTTTGTTCTACTAGTAATGGTTAGTAAGATGAATACACTAGCCTAAATTAGTTATTTTCTTTCCTCCATTGGTAATTAGCACTGGAGGGGATGAGTATGAGTTACCTATTAACTCCAATTGCTATGTTTAGCAGTGCATCCAGAAAAATACATTATCAGTCACAGTGAAGTCCTGCTTCTTTTCTCGTATTTATTTTCAGAACTCACCAGAAAAGGGAAACTTACAGCTGTGGCAGACCCTCACACTGCACTTTGTTCAAATCAATGTTTGTTTATTTTGTATATTTGGCATATGAATACTCGCATTACTGTTTAAAAGTGTTAATTTCTTCTCACGATAAAAAGTGCAAGTGAAGTATTTACTATGATGATGTTGGACTAGCACTGTACAATCTGTGTATATAAATTATTTCATGAAATGGAGTCTAATTTTGGGCTCAGTATAGGATCAGTTCTATGGTCTTTGGTAGAGTCAGGAAATAATTTGACCCTGTTATTTAAGAATTAAAGTAATTTCATCTTAGTAAGAGCTTTACAAAATCACCACTTCTTCCAGGTCAGATGCTATCTTCATGAAACAGCTAATATTTATTTTCATCTGGTTCAGAAACTCTTATTCTATTAATGACTCCTAATGTTTATATGTATTTATATAACTTACTGTGTTTGTAGCTTAAAATAAACAAGTTCTTGTTGTTCAGTTGATGACTTATATTGAAATATGCAGCTTGTCATACTGTAAATTGTTAGAAATCATGAATAATTGATAAGATGGATTTGCATATAATAGCACTGTAATTAATAATATCTTGTCAAATAAAGTAGCTATCTGCTCATAATTAAAATAGATACTCTTGCGTCTTTTTCCCCCTCAAGATACTTGACATCTGTAGTAGTTATAACTGCAGGACACAGACATCAAAGTACAAGGAGAAGTACTTAAGTAAAGAGATATACTCTGGTGAGGACTGAGACAGGAGACCAGACACCTGGATTTTCAAAGCCAAGTGGTGAAAGGTCTGAATGGAGACCTGTCATAAGTGTTTCACTCCGGCAGTAGCCTAGACATTAATCTCAGTTTCCATTTGTGTGGAAGAGAACTTCCTCTCCTTGCGGTAGACTTCTGATATTGTATTTTATCTGCATATAGCATCACCAGTGTTACTGTCCTTCCTATAATAACCAGAGCCTCTGTAACAACTACTGCCATGGAAAGCACTTGTTGATTATGAAATTGAAATCAATCTCCTAGACATTTTTAAGTGCATTGGAGAATGATCTTAGAATTCAATATTGTTTTTTCCAGGTGGGTGACCAGAAAAGAAACAGGATACAGTTGAAGAGGGGCACAAGGGAAATAATGCATTTTGGGGTAATTTGCAGCAGAAATGATAGAGTAGAGGAGGACTGGTTAATTGTTAACTCTGGAAAAGAGTCTGAGGGATTAGATAAAGATAAGGAAGCAAATCTAACTCATCAATGACATACAGTTCCAGGAAAACAAGTATAATACTGGTTTCTAAAAAATGTAATGTGGAATAGTCCTTTCACCCTTCTCAGAACTGGGAAAAATCAGCTTTGGTAGGAATTGTGTGTAGTTTTGAGTAATGCACAGAGGACATACACAGACTAGAAAAATTTGGACTAGGCAAACTAGTTTGCAATTTTCTCAGTTTCCAGAAGTTTGTGGTTGTTCTGTTTCAAGGAAAAAAGAGCAGAGGAAAAACTGTCAGCAATCTTTGTGTGCATCAAAAAACTGCATACATGGATAGAAAGGAAATAACACATATAAAATTCAGTGCTATGAGATTTGGTACAAAATGTTTATCTTGATCTTTTAAGGATATCTTTGATAAATTCTCATGAGCTGACTATGGAATGCTGCAGGCCCATATTATTTTTCCTCATGCAAAGGTGGACATTTGTTCTATTTTCTATTACGTGTTTTAAATTACAATTAGTTTAAACTAAGGAAATTATCCCTGTTCAGTTTTGGAAAGAAATCATAGAATATACTGTGTTGGAAGGAACATATTAGAATTATCAAATCCAGCTCCTGACCCTGCACATGACAGCCCAAAGAGTCACTCCCTGTGCCTGAGAGCACAAATGTTCCTCGAACTCTGTCAAGTTTGGTGCTGTGACCACTTCCCTGCGGAGCATGTTCTAGTGCCCAACAACCCTCTGGGTGAAAAGAATTTTTCCTGATATTTAACCTAAACCTCCCCTGAACCAGCTTCATGCCGTTCCTTTGGGTCCTGTCAGTGGTCACCATAGAGAGCAGATCGGTACCTGCCCATCCTCTTCACAAGGAAGCTGTGGACTGCACTGAGATCTCCCCGCAGTCTCCTCTTCTCCAGACTGATCAGAGCAAGTGACCTCAGATGCTCCTCACACAGCTTTCCCTCTGTCCCGGTTTAAAGGGACAGTATTGCCAGGAAAAGGGAATTCAGGAACTCGCAGGCACAAAAAAGGTATAGGTTGGGAATAACAGTTCTTTACTGAAATATTTACAAGACAAACAAAAACAGCATCAGCTATACGAAAGAAAAAAAAAGAAAACCAGTGACAGAACAGAATGGAATTCAGTCCCAGTCCCTTTGTCAGTCACCGATGGCTCTCCGATGGAGCAGGGCGGGCGGCGTCTCAGTCGCGGCTGCTGCAGGGGCAGGGGAGGGGGCCAGGTGACCTCACCCGCCCCAGGTGGAAGAAAAGGGTGAGAGGAAGGAAACTCTGCTCACCGTGGGCGTCCCAGTTCCCAGTTGTTCAGAGCTAGCAGAAAGCTTTAGCAGTCCAAATCCAAGAAGCCTGATCCCAACAGGAGAAACGGAACCTCTCTCCTCCAGTTCAGCCGGCGAGCTGTGTGTGCTCCTACCCCCAGTGTCCTCTTACTTGCGGAACACAAAAGCAGGACTCCACCTTTCCCTAATGGGCCATCATTGCTTCAGCAGTCCTTTATCTCCAGCTCTTAACGGCTAATAGGAGAGCCATCCCGGCTAGCTTAACATAATAATGGGAAAAATTTCTAAACCTCGCCAACCCACAACATTATCCACCCCAAATTTTTTCCATGCTAACATACTACATTAAATTAGAACCTTTAAATTACATACATACATGCAGTTACAGACACAGTATCATAGGTAGTTCACCCCAGAACAAGGTCTCCTTGGGGTATGCATCGGGTTTCTCCATCCTTTTGCATCACCCACCAGGTACAACCTGGTCCTTGAGCAAAAACCACCCCACGGACAGGATTGTCTTTGCTGGAGGCAGAGTTCACCCAAACAGTTTTCCCTAGCATACCTCTCATGTGTACCACTGGAACCTTATCCCCATCTGGTGTTCCCAAGAGCTCAGATTGGGCAGGGCCTGCTCGGTTAGTGGAACCTCGGGTATTCACTAACCATGTGGCCTTTGGTAGATTACTTTCCCAGTTCTTGAAAGTCCCCCCACCCAGTGCCTTCAAGGTGGTTTTAAGCAGGCCATTGCACCGTTCGACCTTCCCAGCTGCAGGTGCATGGTAGGGAATGTGGTACACCCACTCAATGCCGTGTTCCCTAGCCCAGCTGTTTATGAGGCTGTTCTTGAAATGAGTCCCGTTGTCTGACTCAATTCTCTCAGGGGTGCCATGTCTCCAAAGGACCTGTTTCTCAAGGCCCAGGATGGTGTTCCGAGCAGTGGCATGAGGCACAGGGTAGGTCTCCAACCATCCGGTGGTGGCTTCCACCATGGTCAGCACGTAGCGCTTGCCTTGGCGGGTTTGAGGCAGTGTGATGTAGTCAATCTGCCAGGCCTCCCCATACTTATATTTGGACCAACGCCCACCATACCAGAGGGGCTTCACTCGCTTGGCCTGTTTGATGGCAGCGCACGTATCACAGTCATGGATGACTTGAGAGATACTGTCCATGGTTAGATCCACCCCTCGGTCTCGTGCCCACTTATACGTGGCATCTCTGCCCTGATGACCTGAGGCGTCATGGGCCCATCGAGCCAGGAACAATTCTCCCTTGTGTTGCCAATCCAGGTCTATTTGTGACACCTCTATCTTTGAGGCCTGATCAACCTGCTCGTTGTGTTGGTGTTCCTCATTAGCCCGACTCTTGGGGACATGGGCATCCACGTGACGAACTTTCACAGGTAGCTTCTCTACCCGGGTGGCAATGTCTTTCCACTCGTCGGCAGCCCAGATTGGTTTTCCCCTACGTTGCCAGTTTGCCTTTTTCCACCTTTCCAGCCAACCCCACAGAGCATTGGCTACCATCCACGAGTCAGTATAAAGGTAGAGCTTTGGCCACTTCTCTCTTTCAGCAATGTCCAGGGCCAGCTGAACAGCTTTGAGTTCAGCAAATTGACTTGATCCACCTTCTCCTTCAGTAGCTTGTGCAACCTGTCGTGTGGGGCTCCATACGGCTGCTTTCCACTTCCGGTTCATTCCCACGACGCGGCAGGAGCCGTCGGTGAAAAGAGCGTAGCATGTTTCATCTGCTGGCAGTTGGTTATACGGTGGGGCTTCCTCAGCGCGGCTCACTTGTTCTTGCTCCTCATCATCGGCGAGACCAAAATTTTCACCTTCTGGCCAGTTCGTAATTATCTCCAAAATCCCAGGGCGATTTGGGTTTCCGATGCGGGCGCGTTGCGTGATGAGGGCAATCCACTTGCTCCATGTGGCGTCGGTGGCGTGGTGGGTAGAGGGAACCTTTCCTTTGAACATCCACCCCAGCACTGGTAGTCGGGGTGCCAGGAGGAGTTGTGCTTCCGTCCCAATCACCTCTGAGGCAGCTTGGACTCCTTCATAGGCAGCCAAGATCTCCTTCTCTGTGGGAGTGTAGTTGGCTTCAGACCCTCTGTAGCTCCGGCTCCAGAATCCCAGAGGTCGGCCTCGAGTCTCCCCAGCCACCTTCTGCCAAAGGCTCCAGGACAAGCCATGGTTCCCGGCTGCAGAATAAAGCACATTCTTTACCTCTGGTCCCGTCCTGACTGGGCCAAGGGCCACTGCATGAGCGATCTCCTGCTTGATCTGGGCAAAGGCTTGCTGCTGCTCAGCACCCCAGTGGAAATCGTTCTTCTTACGGGTGACCAGGTAGAGAGGGCTCACAATCTGGCTGTACTCAGGAATGTGCATTCTCCAAAAGCCTATGGCACCTAGGAAAGCTTGTGTTTCCTTCTTGCTGGTTGGTGGAGACATTGCGGTGATCTTATTGATGACCTCAGTGGGGATCTGGCGCCGTCCATCTTGCCATTTTACTCCCAGGAACTGGATCTCTCGGGCAGGTCCTTTGACTTTGCTCTTTTTAATGGCAAAGCCGGCTCTCAGCAGAATCTGGATGATCTTTTCTCCTTTCTCAAATACCTCCACTGCCGTGTTCCCCCACACAATTATGTCATCTATGTATTGCAGGTGTTCTGGAGCCTCACCCTTTTCCAGTGCAGCCTGGATCAGTCCATGACAGATGGTGGGGCTGTGTTTCCACCCCTGGGGCAGACGATTCCAGGTGTACTGCACGCCCCTCCATGTAAAGGCAAACTGAGGCCTGCACTCTGCTGCCAGGGGAATGGAGAAAAATGCGTTGGCAATGTCAATGGTGGCATACCACCTTGCTGCCTTGGACTCCAGCTCGTACTGGAGTTCCAGCATGTCCGGCACGGCAGCGCTCAGTGGTGGAGTCACTTCGTTCAACGCACGATAGTCCACAGTCAATCTCCATTCTCCATCAGACTTGCGCACGGGCCAGATGGGGCTGTTGAAGGGTGAGTGGGTTTTGCTGACCACCCCTTGGCTCTCCAGCTCACGGATCATCTTGTGGATGGGGATCACAGCATCTCGATTCGTCCGGTACTGCCGGCGGTGCACTGTTGAGGTGGCAATTGGCACTCGCTGCTCTTCCACCTTCAGGAGTCCCACTGCAGATGGGTTTTCTGACAGTCCAGGCAAGGTGTTCAACTGCTTAATGCCCTCTACCGCTACAGCAGCTATTCCAAAAGCCCATCTGTATCCCTTTGGGTCTTTGTAGTAGCCACTCCTAAGAAAATCTATGCCTAGAATGGGCGGTGCCTCTGGGCCAGTTACAATCGGATGTTTCTGCCACCCCTCTCCTGTCAGGCTCACCTCAGCTTCCAGCAAAGACAATTCCTGTGATCCCCCCGTCACCCCAACAATGGAAACACGCTCTTCCCCCACATGTTCTGATGGTATTAGAGTGCATTGTGAACCAGTATCAACTAATACCCTGTATTCTTGTGGTTCTGATGTGCCAGGCCATCGGACCCACACCATCCAATAGACTCTGTTATCCCGTGCCTCTCCCTGGCTAGAGGCAGGGCCCCTCTAGCCCTGGCTATTACTCCTTTCCTGAACATACATAGTGGAGGTTCCTTCAAGTGGGTCTGACAGATCATCCTCCCTTCTGTAATGCCCAGCACCTTGGTCATGGGAGGTTGAGGCTACCTTCACTTTAGTGTAGCTCCCTCGGTTAGCATTTCCCTCCCTGAGTTGACGCACCCGTGCTGCCAAGACAGAAGTGGGTTTCCCATCCCATTTTCCCATGTCTTCCCCATGGTCACGCAGGAAAAACCATAGGTCAGCTCGTGGAGTGTACCCTCTTCCACTAGCTGAGGGGCGTGGGGCTGTAACCTTGGGGTATGAGGCTCGCACTGGTGCTGCTTTGATCTTCCTGATCTCCTCCCTCATCTCACTTATGTCACCTCTCATCCCCCTCACCTCCCTGATCTCCTCCCTCATCCCCCTCATCTCCTGGACCACGGAAGAAACCTGGGCCTGCACTACGCCATTCATCATACTGTGAAAATCCCTAAGCTTGTTAGCAACAGAGCTCACTGTTTCCCGGTGCTCATCAGCATTAATCATTGCAATGAAGGTGGTGTATTGAGATGGTCCTCGGTTTGCCAGGTTCCACAGCATGTGACCTGTGCACCTGACCTTGTCAGGGTCATTGTCATGCTGTCCATCCCTCCCAAAGAGTACCTCCAGTACCGCCACCTCTCTCAGCTGTTGAATCCCTTCCTCAACGGTTTTCCAATGCGTTCTATTATGGTACTCCTGCATTCTTTCTTTGTTGACAAACCTCTCTCTTACACTCATTAAAAGCCGCTCCCAGAGGGGAAGTGGGCCTGGCTCCCTTACGAATATTTGGTCCACACCTGAGTCCTGGGACAAGGATCCCAAATTCCTTGCCTCTGTACCATCCAAGTGCACACCTGTACCCATAAGGTCCCAGACCCGAAGTAACCAAGTTGTCAAAGCCTCCCGGCCCCGTCGTGCAATATCTTTCCGCAGATTGCGGAGATTTTCATAAGACAGGGACTCAGTGATGATTTCAACCTCTGGCTCCCCTGCTGGTTGTGAGGGCCCTCCTCTCTGGTCCTCTTTGTCTAGGTGCCTTGTTTTCATTTTAGACTTCCTAGTTTCTACAGGGGCGACTGCTGCTGGCTGTGAGAGCCCTTGCAATTCAGCTGGACCCTGGGCAGATGTAACACCTATGGGTTCCACTACAGCATCACTGGATTCTCCCCCTTTATGGCAGGGCTTGTCACCAGCTGGGGAGAGGTACTCCTTCATCATCTGGCCCATCTCACGTATCTCCTTCACTAGAAGCCCCACCCACTCCGGCTGGTTTCTTTCTGAGATGGGCTGTGGGGCAGGGTCAGGCTCTGGGGCAGCATCCCTAGTCTCTGGAGCAGGGTCAGGCTCTGTGGCAGCATCCCTAGTCTCTGGGGCAGGGTCAGGCTCTGTGGCAGTATCTCTAGTCTCTGGGGCAGGGTCAGTTTCTGTGGCCGCATCCCTAGTCTCTGGGGCAGGGTCAATGTCTGCAGCACCATCCCTATTTCCTGGAGTAGGTATCAGAGTTGTTATCCAGCTCAATCCCCCGTTATCTCTTAATGTTAAATAGGACAAGCCTATCAGTAACACCAGCCACTGTACGATATCATTAGCATTCAGAGGAAATCTGAACCCCTCAAAAACTGGTGGGGTAGACCCAAAAATTTGGGTGAGGGGTTGGGAGAAAATTTCCCCTGGTGTTATTCCCTCACAGTAGGTGCCATTATTAAAGTAATCCCAAAAACATGCATTTAGTGTGTGGTATCCCTGAATCCATGTACCCGCCGTCCAAAGGAAGTTAAAAATCCATGAATTCCTCACCTTATCAACCCATAAAGCAAGTTCGATAACAGTCACAGTAGCCTTAGTTACAGGGCCCATGCTTATGTAAGGGTTTGCAAATGGGAGATATACATGTATGAACACGTGCAGCCCAAACCAGATTAAACTGGACCACATGTTGCTAGCACACACAAAAAAAAAACAATTTCAGGCAACTGAAGAACTGTTATTCCTTAACCTCTGCCCCACGTTCAGGCGCCAAGATCTGTCCCGGTTTAAAGGGACAGTATTGCCAGGAAAAGGGAATTCAGGAACTCGCAGGCACAAAAAAGGTATAGGTTGGGAATAACAGTTCTTTACTGAAATATTTACAAGACAAACAAAAACAGCATCAGCTATACGAAAGAAAAAAAAAAGAAAACCAGTGACAGAACAGAATGGAATTCAGTCCCAGTCCCTTTGTCAGTCACCGATGGCTCTCCGATGGAGCAGGGCGGGCGGCGTCTCAGTCGCGGCTGCTGCAGGGGCAGGGGAGGGGGCCAGGTGACCTCACCCGCCCCAGGTGGAAGAAAAGGGTGAGAGGAAGGAAACTCTGCTCACCGTGGGCGTCCCAGTTCCCAGTTGTTCAGAGCTAGCAGAAAGCTTTAGCAGTCCAAATCCAAGAAGCCTGATCCCAACAGGAGAAACGGAACCTCTCTCCTCCAGTTCAGCCGGCGAGCTGTGTGTGCTCCTACCCCCAGTGTCCTCTTACTTGCGGAACACAAAAGCAGGACTCCACCTTTCCCTAATGGGCCATCATTGCTTCAGCAGTCCTTTATCTCCAGCTCTTAACGGCTAATAGGAGAGCCATCCCGGCTAGCTTAACATAATAATGGGAAAAATTTCTAAACCTCGCCAACCCACAACACCCTCAAAACCCTTCACCATCTTTGTTGCTCTCCTTTGGATGCTATCTAATAGCTGAAAGTCTTGTTAATATTGTACCACCCAAAACTGCCCCCAACACTTGAGGTGAGGCTGCCCTAGTGCGGAGCAGAGTGGGACAATCAGGGCCTGCTTTGGTGTTTTGGTTTTCTGCCCATCTGGATGTCCTTGTTTAGGGCAAATTTGGGAGGAAACCTCTGAATGGGTTTCCTCTGGGAACAGATTCAAGCAGTCCCTCTCCCAGCTGGTTCAGGGAAATATTTCCTCAGACAGAAGTGGAAAAAAACCTGTTTATTTAATAGGCAAAGCACTTCCCAGCACAAAAATGAACAATACTGAACAGCAAAACCTCTCGCCCCTCTGAAGGAGATGACAAATTCAGAAGAGTCCCCTCCGTGGGTCGCAGCTTGGCTCGCTCAGTCTGTTCTCAGCCCCTCTAGCACTGGGAAATGCCACAGCCCAGACCAGGCCTGGTGGGCCACAGGTGTGAGCTCCCAGTGTGCCTCCTGGATTTTAAGTCCAGAGCAGGTTCAAACAATTCCAAGAAAAAGGGAAAAAAATCCACAGACCAAGGGACCCCTTTTGCCTCAGCTAGCCAGAACTTAACCAAGAGAAATCTGTTTGTTACTGTTGTATTTATCCTTCCCTCTTCTGTTTACCCTTCACACATACAATGTATTCATTGTCATAATTCAGAGTACTCATCCCATGAAGGGAACTCTTAAGTTATTAATTTCTCTCTGGGAAGAAATTTGATTTAATTCTTAGATGCTTAATTCAGGACAAGGCAAGAAAATCTACGCAGTTTTTGTAGGTGCATTCCCAAGACAATAAAGTAAAATCAAAATCTGTCATTCTTATATACACACGGACATACTCTTAAACTATAAATTTCAAATAGTGAGTACAAAGACAGTAATGCTCTTCACTGAATTATGAATATATGCAGTAATGGAACTTTTCTACATATACAGCCCAAACCTTTCCATTATTGTAGAAAAAGCAAAATTTTGCATCACAATGAATGCAACACTACAAAATAATAATTAAAAATGTGTTCCTGGTTGCTAAGTGGATAATGCATGGCTTTTAATTAGCTGGGAAGTAAGCTCTCTTGTACTATGAAGTGTACAGATGTGTTAACCTTTGCTGGAGATTCTGCAGCAGATGTACTGAAGAAGCGCTACATAATGCAATAAGCAGGATATTCATATTGAGAATGAAATTCAGCATTATATTGTAAAACTAGTGTAGTTTAATTTGATTTGATTATTTTCTATAGCAAGGTAGTGACATATGTAATATCAAAGTGAAATCTTTCTATTCCCTATTTATTTACTAATCTCTTCTGGCATCTGTAAGAAAGGTATTTACACATAGTCAATGTGCCTGAGACACTGGGCTTGGTGTGGAGTTTTGTTTGTTTGCTTGTTTTTCATTGAAAATAGAATTGTTTACATCACATTGCCATTAAATGCAATTTAAGTTGCCCAAGTGTAGCTGATGGATTTGAGCAGCTGGAAAAAGAGATCTGGTTAGGCATCTGGAAGCTTTATTGTTTGTGAGGATGCAAAAATGTGGAAATTCAGACTGAAGTAACATTCTGACAACCTAGTTGTAAACAGAGCACATATGAGAAGTTTTGAGTGACTACAAGCAACTTTGGTCACTCTTCTGTACATGACTGAAATCCCTGCATTAGGCTTGGCATCACTGGAGCCAATTAGATTCCTCTGCACCACTCAAAATGTTGTAGATGGTAGAGATCCAACTCTGGAATTCACTAAGGTGTTTGAGGATATTGATACGTTCTTTTCAAGTCAGAGGCAAGCATTTCTGCTGTACCTGAAATTAAATTAGTAGGCTATCAACCAGCCAGAAGCCAGCACTGCACCAGGAGAGCTCTGCCACCTACCATATTGAACTGGTAAGGAAAGGCCAAATTCAGTCCTCCTGCAAAAATCAGCTCCTTGTTTTTACTGGGTTTAGAAATTATCTGGATTGACATAGAAGAGTGCATCATTCCATTTCATGTTTGGAAGATAAAAAACTTTATGGCTCACACAGCAACCATTTGCTTACCAGTAATACTGTAAAGTAGTGGCGTTAAGACACAGGCAGTACAGTTCAACCATGTAATGAACGCCTTCAATTGGGTTTGGAGAGACTTAAAATATGCCCATGATTTTCAGAGCTTTGGGTGGAAGCTGCAGGCTGTTTTTCTTAAGGTTTATTGTGTTTAACATTTTGTTGTTGCTTTTATGTTTTATTATTGTATATGTTTACAAGGATGGTATAAACTGAACGCTTATTTGGCCCTGCCCCAGTTTGCTTGCAGCCTGGTGGTAATATGGAAATATGATGGGGGGATGCATAGGGGGAAGGAAAAAGTTATGGGGAAGATCACCAGATGTCTTGGCTTTACTTCATGCCTTGATAGTTTCATTGAACCTTTCTTTCCTTCTTTCTTTCTTTCTTTCTTTCTTTCTTTCTTTCTTTCTTTCTTTCTTTCTTTCTTTCTTTCTTTCTTTCTTTCTTTCTTTCTTTCTTTCTTTCTTTCTTTCTTTCTTTCTTTCTTTCTTTCTTTCTTTCTTTCTTTCTTTCTTTCTTTCCTTTCTTTCTTTCTTTCTTTCTTTTCCCTTCCTTCCTTCCTTCCTTCCTTCCTTCCTTCCTTCCTTCCTTCCTTCCTTCCTTCCTTCCTTCCTTCCTTCCTTCCTTCCTTCCTTCCTTCCTTCCTTCCTTCCTTCCTTCCTTCCTTCTCTCTTTCCACTTCTTTTCTCTTCTCTGCACCTCTGCATTTCCCAAGTGTAAGCAATTTTGCTTGGGAAAAAAAATCTATCTCCAGCAGTACATATTGTCATAGAACTGGACCTTGCACATGCTCTCTACCATGAAGAAACTGGTGTTAACAGATATTCTACTTAATATCTGTGAGCTCCACAACCAACAGAAAGTGATGGTATCTTCTTTCAGTGTTTGGCTCTAATATTTTTTTTACTATTTATGAAAGACATTTTATTTGATTTTGCCTTAGGAAATATCACAGTGTACTTAGATGGTTCATTGCATCTTCAAATTTAAAAGTGTGACTGAAGTTTGAAATGCAGTATATCTGGAAAACAAGCTCTTTATTTTCAAATACTAGAACCCAAAGAAGCTGTTGAAAATAATAAAAGTCCCACTTGTCATTTTCCGAATTAGAGTTGTCCGTAAGTGCTAGTAATATTATGAAAAACTTTTTTTAAAGTTCCTTCTTTCCTAGTCCTCCCTAAGCCTCTGATTCACCAAAAATTATTCTTTTTGCTTTTTAAGCCCATCATCTTCTTTACCTCTGTTCTTCCCATTTTGTTTCCACCAGAAGAGGAAACCTCCATGGCAACTTGCAAGTAACTTAGATGCCTTGGAGTGGAAAAGGGGAGACAGTTGTAGGTTATCTGAGGTGCAGATTGTGTAGGAATTTACTTTCCAAAGGAGGTGTGGGTTATCTGAGTAGCAGGCTACATACAGGAAAATACGGTAGTAAAAAAACCATTTTAGTTCTATCTGATACATTATTCTAGGCTTGTGAAAGGACAGATTTGTTTTTCTGAGATGTGCATATCTATTCAATTTCTTTTCTTATGTGATAGCAAGCATGTGCACCTGACAGATTTTAGTGTTTATGCTTCTCTTTTGTACCAAGATTTTGTATGTGATAGAAGATGTAATATTACACAAACTTTGTTGTTGTTGTTGTTTTATACATTTTCACTTTTATATTGTGGCATGTTAATTTTAAATAGGAAATGAAATTTTTTTAATTGCCTTATTTTTTTTTCTTTTTTTTTTCCTTGAGGAAGAGAGTATAAAGACACTTTTAAAAAGCAGAAATATAATCAAAATTAACTAACACAGAGTGCTTGATATTGCATCATGAGTGCCCCAAAACCAAATCAGATTGTTTCAGAAATCATAGATCTTGCTCCAGAAAACCCTGGGCATTATTCTCAGAAGCTTGATGTATTTTGTCATCCAAGTTGAACATATCCCACTCATGAATAAACAATGAGTTTTAATAGCACTTCAATAGCAATTCCTAAGTATTGTACCAATAGGTAACAGAAAGTTGCAATCTTCACCAGCAAAGATTTCATTGTTGCAAGCTGACTAAATAGGTAGTTAAATGACAATCAGAAAAATATTTAATAGGCATTATTAGATGTACCACTAAGAGTGATTTTTCTTTTATTTTTGTTTTTCTTTTTTTTTACTTTGGCAGCTTTCATTAAATTATTTTTTAAAAAAATCTAAATGAACAACATACTTTCTAATGCAATTTCATTTCTTCAGGTGGCAGAAAATAATGTCGGCACTTTTCTTTGACATTGACTATATTGTTATTGTTAACATCATCATTGTTATCACTACCAGTACTGCTTTATCAATAAATTTTCTTTGGTTGATTTTATTAAATCAGGGCATGTTCTACAAACTCCTAATCTGTCTCCCTTAATATTGACAGTATATTAAGTCACAGTTCACCATTGAAAGTATAATCTTTTCAAAGATGTGCACAGTGAAAATTGCAGATGAAATACCTGTTACTTCAAGTGAGAGAAATATAACATCCTTTATATGTAAAATAAACTCCCATAGGCAATTGAAAAGAGCAGAAAGAACAAGTTACTAGTGAGAGAGCATTTTTCATTAATGACTGGATTATTTCTTATTTCTAAACTGTGATTCTATAAAATAATTCAAATCCATACGAAATAGTTTTATGACACATTAAATTATTCCAATTTTCCTATATTCCAGTCTTAGTTAAACAATTTTCCTGTCTCAAAGAGGCTAATTCCATACTAATGGAAACCCAACATTTCCCTCTACTTTCTGCTTTCCTAAAAGCATGGCATATCCTACTATGAAGAAGAAACTCAGAAAAGATGATGAAAGGACATGGAAGAATGCTGCATGGTCCATCATGCCTTTCTACAAGTTGTGTCTCTGAGATCTTCCAGTGTTCTTTCTAGTAGAGTCTCAGTTGAACAGAGTCCTCTAGGTAACACATGCACAAATACATTTCTTTTCAAGTGTAGTATTCAATGCCCTGAAAAAACAGGGATTTTTTTTTTTCTTGCAGTGAGGCATTCTCAATTTTCCTGAATGCAACCAAACATTATTGAATGTGACAAGTCAAAAAGACTGAATTACACTTTTCCCAATTTTCGTATTCAGAGTAGGCAACTGGCGCAGAGGCTGGGTGATATTTGGTAGATGAGCTCTTAGTGACCACAATGATAACTCACCTATATATTCTTGAATCTCATTTTGCAGTCTTGGGGATATGATGCTAGCCATCCAAGTGATCCCATTTGAACTCCATTTCTATGGCATTTATTAGTGTGTCGTTAGGGTAATGATTAGAGCTTTAAGTATCCATTTCTTACAGAGGATATTGTGGTTTCTTATAAAGGTATTGTGGGTTGTATGCAATTTTTTTGCCTGTGTTTCATGAAATGCTGCATTTTCTGTTTTCTTCTCTAACTCCAAATGTTTTTGCAAGGAAGAAAGTCAGAGATCTTTGCTTGTCTTTATGTACAGATGTGTATCTATTTCTAAAAGAAACATCACGTTCAGTGCAGTTGTTAAAATAACAGTAGCATATTACATTGCATTTCTACGTCTTCCACTTTTCTGCCAGACCTAAGAGTGCAAGACACTTAAGCACACCGGGACATTACCAGGCATAAACAAAAGCAGCTGTGGCAGAAGATAAAGAACAAAGCCTTCTAAGGAATTTTCCTAACTTCAAGGATGAGCCGAACAAGGAAGTAATTGCACTTAAAGCATTATTTTATAGTTTTTTCATTAAATCCAACAAAGGGCATATAAACAAAGGATCCTGGAACAGTAAGGAACAGATTTCTATCTTTGATTCATAGTACTCATCTCAGTGCATATTTAAAAATATGCTACAAGATGAGGTGTATCTGAAGTTACCAGCAAGGACTAAGTTTTCAAAGTCTTCTATAATTTTAATTATTTGGAAAAATGATGAGTAAACTAACTTGCTGCAGCTTTGTGTCAGTAAAATGAGAACTGATTAAAAAATAGACTTGCACAATCCATGCTGACTTTATGAACGCTCCCACTAAGGCATGGCATTCCAACACTGGTTGTACTTCAGGTCCAAATAACCATGTAATCTAGAACAATACATCTGGAAAGAACAGGAAGATACATTGTTCCAAGAGTATGATCCAGTCTGGCAAGTTCTTCATTACACTTTGGACAGTGTGAACTTTCAGTCTTTTACATTGATATAAGTGATTTTTTTGGTTGAAAAACTTGATGATTTTGTAAACTAACTTAAGGTGGAAAAGAAATATTGTACATTAGTTTATCAATAGAAATAATTATTTCTATTAGTATCTACAGACATCATTAATTTAGGAGATACTTGAAAGAAAATTCTGTCAGGTCCTATAATACTTCATGGAGGCCACGAGTATTCTCTCCATAGTAGTCTTTGTCTACACAGTGGTATGGAAACTTGTTGAAATGGACATTGGTGGTTTTGTATTTTGACTTTAGTCTATCAGTTCTCTGTCTTTAAAACTGTGGTGGAAATAGAGGTTGTTTATTAAGCAGTAAAAACTTCTGCCCCTTCTCAGAGAGATTTGGATAACTGCAAGTTACATCTTCTTCTGAGTGTTTATGCTAAGTCCTTCAACGAGAAACTTTAAAAAACTTTTTTCTTTTACAACTGATGTTTCATGAATTATTTTCCTTAGACTGCAATCAAGGACTGGAGAGAACTGAAGGGACATGTGTTAAAAAAATAAACATAATAAAATCAATGCTCTATTAGAGTAGAGCAGGAAAAAAGTTACAGAGGAGAGGAAAAAGAAAAACTGTAATAAAATATGATATTTGTAACAAGCAGTGGGTTTACCCAAGGTCAGAGCTATCAGTTTCAAACACATGAAAATATAAAGAAAGGTACAATTTAGATGAAAGCATTTAAAACAGCAAAAACAAACAATCAGGAATGTAATGAAAAGGATTGTGTACTAAACTTTCAAATGCAGGTAAAGAAAAGTGGAAGGACACAAAAAGAAACTTGAAGAAAATTCTAAACAGAAGCAAGCCTAATGGAAAACTGAAATATAGACCTACCGAAGATAACTGTACCTGAAAAAAGCTTGAAAAGCATATATATGAAAATGAGAGCAAAGCGCACATCTCCTATGAAAATGAAGCAAGATACAGTTAAGACCATATGTAGCTCCTCATAATTAATCATGGAATAGCTGAGATGGAAAGGCCTCTAGAGATGGTGCAGCCGAAATCTCGAAGCAGGGTCTGCTAGAGCTAGTTATTCAGGGTCTTGTCCAGTCAGGTGTTGAGTATACCCAAGGATATTTCCACAGCCTCTCAGGGTGCCAATGCTTGGCACTCTCACAACAACAACAGCAACAACAGCAATAACAACAACAAAAAATTCCCCCACATGTTCAGGCAGAATTCCATATATATCAATTTTTTGTCCATTGCCTCTGGCCCTTTCAGTAGGCAGCACTGATAAGAGGTTGCCTCTGTCTTCTTCACTCTCCTTCTCCACCAGGTATTTACAGGCATTGATAAGATCCCTTCTCTGGTCTAAATGCTCCCAGCTCTTTCACAGTCTTTTCATGTGGAATGTTATTCCTTCCCTGCCCGAGGCTGCCATAAGCAAAACACCCAAAGGCTAATCTAGTCATTCAGTTTTGTCCGAGATTTTTATAATTTTACTGTATTTATAGTAAAAGAAAATACTTAATTAAGAAGACTTTAATTTTATTTATAGCCCAACTTCTACTGCTTTCCAACTATCTATCTGCATCTCTTTTTTAATTGTAAATCTCAATTAATAACGAGTAAATCATATCTTTTTGGTTTAAATTTTACCATAATGAAATGTGCTTACTGTCAAAGCAATGGATGTCATTTATTTATCCTACATAAACTGGAAAGGTTGTCACTTTATAGTAGAAAATCCACATAATGCTTAAGATCATATTTTGTTCTTTAGGATATTCATGTCATTTCCTCAACAGATACACTATAGACACTGCTTCACAAAGTAGTGCTACTGTACAAGAGATTGATTTGTACAGTTACTTTTTCACTACTGGACTTCACATTTGGTAATCCAGGCTCAAATTCCAAAGTGTGTTATCATGAACTAGGGCTGGAGGTGTTACTTCATAAAGTCAAACTTGTGTGCACCTGCTTAAAAGGATTGGGGCCTAAGTCAGTCCTGAACCTCTAAAAACTCGTGACTTGCAATTTTCTGATCATGAGCAACAATTTTAATTTTAAGCATTCTGCTTATCTCTGGCTATTTGAGAACAGAATTTGGTTTTCAAGAGAATTTGAGTTTGGAAAGGAAAAATACTACTACCAGATCTTTGGATTCAGGAGATGCAGAAGACCTGTAGTAACTACAGTCAGAGCAGATTAGTTCTCAGGAATCAATCAAGTTGTCAATTGCACTTGTTAATTGGAAGGTTAAGATTGAAGGTTTTTGGATTCTTCACCATTGCATTATGGTGAAAGAATATCTGGTTTAGGAACTCAGAAAATATTTGTAACAAACGGAAATTAGTACTTGACTGGACCAAGAGAAAATCTCTACCCTTTTTCATCATTATGCCATATGTTTACTAATCCAAAAACAGATAAGGTCTCTTGTGTCACATTGTGTAACATTCCAGGGAAATAGTATTGGAGTTCTGTGCAAGATTGTTTTAAGAGGAAGACAAAGAATGCAGATTCTTGTATTTAGTGAGAATTTTTTTACCCACATATGCTCTTTCACTATCAGGTGGTATAAAAAATGCTGCTCTACTCCATTTGATAAGAGATGCTGTTGTTTAACTCATCAGAAATGAGTGCTTTATGTTATGTCTCAAATTTTGGTACAGAGTATTAGAGATAAGCAGCATCCGCTACTTGTTTGACTTCTTGGTCTGTCATAAGGCCAAGCATAACTTGGAATGGTAGAAATGCCACTGTGCAGAGATAGCTCCACCAGGAAAGATATTTTTTACCTTGGTCAACAAATTTTTCCTACTGAAAGATATTCAGAATGGGAAGAAAAAACTGTTTAGTTTTTGCTCAAGACATGCCAGCATGAATATGGGGGAAAAAAATCAAAAAGAAATCTACTTTAGAAGAAGAAAACATTATGTATATGAGTAAAATTGTCAGTCATTCATTTATTATATCTGCCAAAAAGGATAGAGTATTTGGCTACTCCAACTATTTATATTGGGTCAGTTGCCTAGTTGTTTTTTCAAGGAGAACTAGAAAAAACAAAATGGTTTTATGCATAAATCTGAGACTAGAAGCAGGAAGAATTACTAACTAAATAAATGCTTTTAAAAGTTGTCAGTGAGAAAGTTGAAGGCTTATTTTATCAGTCTAGGCAAAATGAGATGTTCTCTAAATATTTCTTAATGAAAGAAAAGGGGCAGCTCTGGAGAAGATAAGTAGTAGACAAATTAATCTGTATTGTGCTTCACTGCTAACCTCCTCTCCTGTCTTCTTGAGAGAGTACTGTATGCTAACACATACAAATATCTGCGAATAGAAAGGTAAGGGCTTGAAAGTGCCACCATTTTTTCTGCTACATTGTTTCTACTTTATCAAGTAATCTTATCCACAAATTAGGTCAGAGAGAAAATGTACCCTAGATTTGTGGCAGGGATGAAAGCCCACAATGGCTCTTTTACAAGGTGTTAAGTGTTTTCCATATTTGGGGGATTTTAAAGCCCACTAGCTTTGGATGTGAAATTGATACTGAGGGGTCTTGTGAACTCAGACTGGACCAAATCTTGGCTTCATCCCTCACTCCTGGGCTCCACAGGAAGTTTTGAAGCTTATATTCCGACGTACAGAATTAGCTGATTTGCATCCGTCCCAGCTGGACTACATGAGAATGAAAAATCTTGATGTACCATCTTCTGAAACTTAGAACAATAACAGAACTATGACTGCATAGATAATTCAAGAATGTTTATATTTGATCATTTAGACAAGTACTCAGACACCTAAATTATAATTCCAAAATTTTTGCAGACATGGTGAGGAAAATATTACTAGTACCTTGCTGCTATGCTGAAACCCACTTTCCTAGAGCTAACCTTTTTGTGTGTGTTTTTGTTTTGTTTTGGGTTTTTTGGTTTTTGTTTGTTTGGGGGTTTTTTTGTTTGTTTGTTTGGTTTTTTTGTGTGTGTGTGTGTGTTTTATAGGAGGGAGGATCTTTAATAAGGTCCCTAAGTAACCAGTATGAAATTCACCTTCTATGACAGGTAACTGTGAGAGTTTGCACCCAGAAGAGTTTTGGAGTTCCCAACGCAAGGAGGACTTAATACACAGATGAAAGGCCTGAACATTTAGTTCATCCTCTTGGGTTAGAGGCAATAGATGATAGGTTTGGTGCACTCACTGCCTGGGAACAAAATATAGTGAATGTCATAGAAACAGATTTCTTGTTTCAGTAATTTCTTAGTTTGTCAGTTGTTGACCTAAGTAAGACTAAAGAGAAGTCAAATACAATGTTTTTATACTTTAATTGTCCTTTGTTTTTAGTTCTAAATGAAAAACACTTAAAAAATTGAGGAGTTACTCAGAAATACTTTCAGATTTGCACAGGCTTTGGGAGTCCCAAGAATTCACAGGCAAATTGTGACTTTCCCAGAAGTGATATCAATTAGGAAAACAGAGCAATTGTTAGAAGAATGTGAAGGTTATCATGCAAAGCATGTTTATATGGTTTAAGTGAGAGGAAATGATGGCAACTCTCAGAGTTGTGGGGAACTTCCTCTTTGGAATATCCTGACTTTCATTTCCCTTGCTTAAAGCCATATTAGTCCTGATCATTGTCAGAAGAATCAGGAATATTGTCAATGCATAAAGATAAATCCAAAATAAATACTCCACAAGATTAACATATGTATGGTTATATAATATAATTTTACTAAATAAAATACCATTTAGTTTTCGTCTCCACATTTGTCATGTCATTGCTAAAATTACATTTCTTTCACTATATTTTCAAATATTTACAGTAATTTCATGATTATAAGCCGCACCATTTTGACTAAAATTTTGGTCCGAACCCAAAGTGCGGCTTATAATCAGGTGTGGCTTATATATGGACAAAGAACAAAAAGTTGCTGTTTTAGTTTGGAGGACAGGTGTCTGCTGAGAAAGGCAGGAACTTTTCTTTGAAATGGAGAATGTAAACCCCCTCCCTCCAAATTATTATAATTTTGAAATCAAGGGGCTTTCAGGCAAAGATATGGGAATTAGGAATAACAGTTCTTTACTAGGGAAATTAAAATAGAAATACAGTGCTACAAAGAAACAAACTCCAAACCCTGACAAAATCAGAGTACAACCTGACACCCCGTCAGGCAGGGTGTTGGTAGCAGTTCCATTAAATGGTGGCTGCATCCTCCTGCAGTGACAGATGTGGTTCAGTTGGAGCAATGCTCCTGTAGAAGGCGCAGTTTCCCTCTGGAGGTCCAGTGGTGATGTGGAGAAATCCGGTTTTCCTCTGGAGTCCAGTGGAGAAGGGGGCTCCCTTAGTGTCCCAAAACCTCTGTTTTTATCTTGGTAAGAAATGTTGGGCTCTTCCCCCTGGCTGGAGCAACTTCCAACGGGATGCAGTAATTTTATCAGTCACACAGTGGGACTCAATTGTCCATTAGCAGAAAGTGGCTCACTGGAGGAAGGATGGGTTGTGAAAAGATAAAGAACAATGCCCCACCTGGTTTCAATGGATGACACATTAACAGAATATTTGCCGTTGAGATAAGGATCCCTGCCCCCACCCTCAACAGATGGTGGTAGAATAGAAACCTTTTATCACACTCTGTATTGTAACGTGTGGCTTATAATCAGGTGCGGCTTATGTATGGACAAAGAATGAAAAGTTGCTGGCACCCGGAAGTGCGGCTCATACTCAGCGCGGCTTATAATCGTGAAATTACTGTAAATTTTATTTTCTCTTTTTCTTTGTCTTTCAGATTAAATATATATGATTCCTAAAGTCCTGTCATTTTTCTTTGAAGTCCCAGTTCATAATTATTACTATTTTCCATATCAGCTATTCTGAGAAAATTTGTCATAAATCACATCTTCTAAGGCTGAGAAAGTTCACATTATTGGAACCAGCTCAGAAATTGATCCTAAGAGCTGCTTCAGCTCATCATTATTCCCTGTTGTCTTCAAAGTAAAGCTTAACTTTCAGTTTTACATTATTAACCTGCTTTGGTTGGCTTTATGTGAGCTTTTCTTTCTAGGCTGGATGGTATTTCACCACCTTCCTGAGCTGGCAAGCACACAACAGCATGAGCACTTAAAGAATATTTTCTTTTGTACTGATATAAATAAATAAAGTATGTTCTTCAAAGTCTGAAATGCTATTGGATCAGCAGATCCTTTAATACCAAGGAAACATGTTGGCAGGATGATTATTTGTCACTTCCCCTCTGTGTTGTGGCTGGTCTACAGTAGACCCAATTGTACAACAGGCAGTGCTCAATACCCTGCTTAGAAATAAATTCCAGAAGTCCAGATAGATCAGAGATGTAGATATCTGAGAGCACAGAAAACAAATTCTGTTTTTCCAGATATAGGTAAATACTTCAATGTAAATTTCAAAATATTTCTGTGTTTTTTAATGATACTGGCTTATCAAGAACAGTAAAGAACCCCCTGACACTTTCATTCTAGCACTCATTCCTACCATTACCCATACCCATACAAAGAAGACCTTTCAGTTTTCTCAAAACTATACTTGTGCCAATGGAAGTCAGAGGAATAACTTAATTCTTCTGCAACCTATGTGTAAAAGAGGGAAGAGATGGTAAATACTATTGTTGTTTAATGGAGTTGTATAAACCTTGCTGAAATGAAGGCACCCAAGTGTCCTACCTAAAACTGCTTTCAGCTTTCCTGACTTTATCATAAATTAGCAAGGGTGTTAAGCTTTAGATCCAAGATTCTCAAATCAGGTGAAAATGTGAACTTTCACATAAATGTTCTTTTTTTTTGTCAGGAAAAACTCAGAAGTACAAAATCAAAAAACTTGATAGTCATAAAGCCAGTAAAATGCCCCAAACTGATTATCATTTGAGAACAAATTAACAGCTATTTTTTGAAATGCACAATTTGCAAAAGAGCAATATGAATATATTCTCACATATATTTTGCTGAATACTGTTGGTTTAATCTTTTAGAAATGCTGCTGCAGTATTTATTTCTTTGTTATAAATGTGAGGTGATGAGACCTGATGTCTTCCCCTGAAAACAAATGTTTACAAATATTCAAGTCCGTAAATCTGTAGAAGAAACAAAATACAGAAAATTCTTGTTAATGCAGTACATTTTCTGGTAATTTTATAGTCTAATTTTCAGTGGTTCCCTACAGAATGAATGCAGTTCAGAAGGCAATTCTATAAAGTACTTTGTGGATAACTATTATCGGCTAATTATTAGAAATTGCATGTTGTTGTTAATTGCATAAATAAATTGTTTTATCTGAAAGCCATTAAAAAAATGTTGGGTCTTTGAAGCATATATGGTTTTGATGTTCCTGTATAAAACATTTAACTGTTTAGCTCTAAAATAATGGCGTGGTGCTTTAAACCAATTTTTTTACTCTAATGCATTGAAAGGGGAAAAAAAGCTCTGATTTTTGAAGAGCTTTTTCTGTGAAGTGTAGCCTGATGAACCTTATGCTGAGAGGTAATAGAAATGCTGATATTTCTGGCAAATACTGAAGCCATTTCCCTCTGTCTTTTTGAAATAATGAAAAAGTGAAGTTATACAGAGGTATTTTCATTGACATTAAAATTTAGAGTAGCAGAAATATAGAAGATTGAAGAGACAGTACGATATTTGTTCTGAATATTCAAATTTCAAAGTGCATTATACTTTTTTTGTGAAGATGCTTTTGTGGGATTATTGTCAGATTTGTGGGGCTGGTCTTAAAAAGCTAGAAGCTTTACCTGTTCTTATTTTAAATTAGTCAAGGTATGTAAAAGTATTTTTCCTAGCTAGACATATGGATTATGCTATTTTTTTTATGTCTGTCTGAGTAAAATCAAGAGCTGTAGAATTTGCTCTCTCTGAATTCCTTCAGCTTTGCAAACTCTAGAACAAACTGGGGTGTTAGGACTGACCAGGCAGAGTTTCTCTGTAAAGTGTCATCTGACATAATTCTATATGACATTCTATATGTCATAGTAATAATTCTGTGTTGAACATCTAGTTGGACCAAGAGGTTCTGTTTCTGTTTTGAAGTAGTCAGTGACAGTGGCACAGGAAGAAAATATGCTTTACCCAGGAAAAGTGCACTGCCATGAATAATGTCTTAGTATTTGTACAGTTTTTGGGATTATGCTTAGTACTCTAAGCAATGAGCATGTCCAAACAAGAGTAATCTTGAGCAAGATATGAATGTTATTGCACATGATGGATATTGCTAAAATGGTTATTTTGCACATAAGAAAATGGGCCAAATCTCACTTGTTCAGAGACAGAAAGACTAGGAATCCAGGACAAGTGGAAAATAGGAATACAGGACAAGTGGTTACATGGGGCAGGATGTTTCTTCTTGTAGTTGGCCTTATGCAGATTAATGCTGCTGCTAATGGTGAAAAACTGGCATTTCTAATTTGAAATTCTTCTTTTCCTAAAATATACATTATCATCTTTTCTTTCTATGATCCTTATAGACAAACTCAGAAAGTGTGGACTGGATGAGTGTACAGTAAGAGGATTGAGAACTGGCTGAATAGCAGATACCTGGGGGCTGTAATCAGGGGCATGAAGTCTGGTAGGAGGCCTGTCGCTGTGTCTGAAGGGAGGGTGTCCAGGCTCTTCTTTGTGCTGCCAAGCAATAGGACAAGAGGCAATGGGCAGAAATGGATGCACAGAGACTTCCACCTGAATATGAGGAAGAACTTCTTTATTGTATGGGTCACTGAGCTCTGGAACAGATCGCCCAGCAAGGTTGTGGATTCTTCCTCACTGGAGATTTCCTGAACTGTCTGCATGCAATCCTGTAAAACATGCTCTGGGACGACCCTACTTGAGCAGGGAGGTTGGACCAGATGACCCACTGTGGTCCCTTCCAACTTTATCCATTCTATGCTTCTGTGATTCTATTATTCTGTGAACTACAGTTTGTGGGCCATACCTAGTTGAGGAAGGCAACTGATAAGCTGAAGGACAGGGCTGCTTTTCAGACTGTTTCAGAAAAGGACCTTGAGGTCCTGCTGGACAGGCTGAATGTGAGTCAGCTGTGTACAGCAGCTGCAAAGAAAGTCAACTATGTAGTGGACTGTATTAGCAAGAGAGCAACCTGCAGGTTGAGGGAAGTGTTCCTTCCTCTCACTGTGATATTTCTGTCGAGTTTGTGACTGGCTTCACGTTGTCATGTGGGTGCTCAGGCAAGCAGAGGACATATCCTATGAGAAGAACTGGGAGAAATTAGTTTATTCAGAATTAGTAAGAGGGGCAGAGGGAGGATCATTTAGCTGTCTACAGCTGCTTAATTGGAGGGCAGAGAGAAGACAGAGATAAACCTCTCCAGAAGGTGTACACTGATAGGACAAGATAAAATGTTGACATACTAAAACTAGAGAAATTTTGAATGTAAATCAGAAAACAGTCCTTCATCACGAGAATGAACAAACGCTGGCACAGGTGTCCAATTGTCTCCATCCTCAACAATATTCAAAACGTATCTGGACAATGTCCTTCACAACATGATCTAATTAAATATGCTTTGAGACAGAGTTGGAATAGAGATTTCCAAATGTCCCTTAGAACTAAAAGTTTTCAATTCTGTGCTAGAAAGCTGAGTCTAATTTTAAGATTTGTTTCTACACTGTCAAAAATGGGTGAGCTTTTTTTGAGAAAATGATTTACCATTTAGTAGTAATCAGCCACCAATCTTATTTTTGTAGCTGGGTGGATTTTAGAGGTATAGAATTGTTTCCGGGCATGTCAAGTGGTGGGAGTAGGGAAGAGAGGAGAAGAAAAAGAAAAAAAATGAAATAGCATGACTAAATGCAATAGGATTCAGAAAGTACCACTGAACTGAAATTAGTTGGTGGTGACTGCTGACGCTTTCTTCCAAGTTGCCTCCTGGTGTCCTCTGTGCTGATTCTTATGTAAGTCACATTGAGCCCATTAAAAATTATGAGTATTTGCAGAACATAACATAAAAAGTCATATTACAATTGATGTAATCTACTGCTATCTGGGAATTTTCATAAACTATTACAGTATAATGGTGCCTGCTAGCACTGCTATAATTAATTTAAGATAGCATTTCCACTAAACCCTCTTATTTTGCAGAACTTATGCATCTGATAAAAATTCCTCCCAGGTTGAAACTAGGTACACAGGGTCTTGACTGCGAAATCAATTATTCACAAAAACATTAACAGAAGAAAATATGATCATTTCTTATGACATTTTAAAATGGGCATTGTTTTACTAAAATAAATGCAGCAAGTGGAAGCTGGAAGTGACAAAGGGCTGCTAGCTTTAGCAGGAAGGAGTAAAAAAAGCGTGATACTCAGAGTTGCACAAGGAGACTAAAACAACTGTGGATCACATCTCCTTTCTCTAGCTATCCAACCTCAACAAAATTTTACATTTTAAACCAATGCTTTGATTTATCTTTCTTTTTTCTGGATTTTTCTTTAGCATACAATAATAGTTAAAGAGAAATGTTGTTAATGGTTCAAAACCAATTATTTTTCCTTGATATTTATTTTCTGTTTTGAAAGTCTTAGTACCTTCAACCTGATAACTAATTATCAAGTGGACATTTTACAGGAAAAAATGAAACTTTATAGTCCTGGTAGGAAAAACAACAACCCCCCCCAATAATACTATTATAGTAACTGAAGATAGAAATGTTGTATTGGAGGAACACCAAATATTGACAAGTAGACTGTCATTTTGAAAAAAAATCTCTTCATATGATGCCGGCCAGCAGAATGTATCACCCTTCCAACTTCAGCCTCTTCCAGTTAGTGAATGGGCTTTTGTTACTTTCATATTAATGAGGACTCTCAGACCTCAAGTTTTGATCCGTTTGTCTCTCCACATAAGTCCATTGTTTTTGGTGTTGATGCCCCTCACAGCTATTGTCTGCTGTGGAAGACAAGAAGAGACCATGGAGACAAATTCTTTGCCCAACTCATGCATGAAGTGTCATGGAGTGTTCACAGATGAGCATGGGTGAGGACAGGTTAACATGGAAGGGCACAAAAACTGTTGCTGAAAAGATGATAGACCTTCTTTTAAGAAGTGTGGGTTTGGAGGTTCATTGCTCAATTAGACAGGAGATAATGAACTTGCAAGAGAATAAAGGGCAATTTGCTCGTGATAACTTGGGGCAATCAAGGGACTTGGAATACCTGGAATCTAATTAATTAAAACTCCACAAAAGCAAATGACTATCAGAAATTTAACAGTAGTGCAATAATACAAAATACATGATTCAGAGAATGTCAGTTGATTTTGTAACTGTTCAGAAATTGCTTCAGTTGAGACCTATTTTGGGGAATGAATGCAAACAGTGGTATTTGGATCTTAATAGATATTTGAACTTTCCAAGGAATCAGTATGATCAGTTTTGGGTTTTCTGATTTGTTGTGAAAAGCTTTTTTAAGAAACTTCCCCAGCTCCTTCCTGCCAGTATTCCTATGATAGATTTTAAACAAGCTATGCAGAACTTTTGTCTTCCTGGCTTTTCTAAATCCACCATCATATTAATGTTCATATTCATTCTGAGACAGTTGTGTATTGATTCAGTAATCACTATGACGCCTGGTCAAATCAGTTGAGATTCACATAACAGGATCAAAGAAGTTTTAAATACAAAATGATTTTGTACATTAATATGAAATTTTGGAGGAATATTATGACTGCACATAATAAATATTTTAATAGTTATATGTATACAAGTTTGATGAAATTTTAAAACAATTTTATAGGGAAGTGAGAGAAAGGTTCAAATCTGAATTTAATTTCAATGACAGGTTGCATTTATTTCAGGCGGACTTTGTCACCTATACTACAGGATTCAAATACAGTAACTTCTAAGAAAGCCTGTATTCTAAGAAAGGATTCATCACTGAAAGGATATGGAACATTAATAAGAAAACTTGTCAACTTCCAGATGATGTTGAAGATTGATATGATATATTAGTATAATTTTGTTCAAATTAATAATATTTGCTCCAGGGACAGTTTTTTAAAAAAAATCCCCCTTCAATCTAAGTTCAAAGACCATTAGCTACAAAACCATGCTTCATGTTGATGTGCAAACTAATTTTGAGAACATGAACCAAAATTCATTTAAGTATCTGTCAATAATCATTATACACTCTAACTGATTAGGGTGTAAGAAGCCATGTTTGAACTTGCTAATCAGACAGTGGCAAGTAAATTGTATTTTCTTTGTGAGCATGATTGCTAAATTCATATGTTAGGGGAAAAAACTGATACATGATAGTAGAACATTTAAATGGAGTTCATTAATCAGAACTTTCATTTGAACTACAGGATTTATATACCTTAATGTTACGAGTAGATTGTTTTGTAAATCTGTTCTTGCTCCTGAAGGTGTGACACTAAGGTTGAATGCATTTTGTATAGGTCATAATGGCTGCACATGCAAGAAGATTCCAGGTTTTACCCTTTTGAATATATTGTGTAAATGTGACATCTCTACATCTGTTTTAAAATAGAGACCTTAATTTATTGAACTGGTCATAGTTTTTACTCTAAACATAATTTTGGTGGTTGTGATTTAACCAGAAGATTTTATGACTTAGTATAAATCTGAAAATGAGATACGCATTAGCAACAATTTTAGCATAGTATTTTGCACAATGTTTGAAAGTTCATAAAAAGAGTTCAGGCTATGTCCTTTAGAGATAACAGAATAAGTAGGTACTGAGAATTCTTATTTGAATTTTATTCATAGAAAAATCATAAAATATTGTCAAGGCAGCATTAATCTGTTTTCATTTTTTTCTTCATTTCATCAGGAAAAGGAAAATGACTGTGTTGAATGATTTTAATTGTAATTCTCGATTATAGGTAGTTTTCCATGGGCAAAATGAAGTAAATTCCATATTTTGAGTCTGAGAAAGTATCAGTCATTTTTGCAGCCTGAGAAACCATAGTTCTTCAACTGATTTCACTGGGAAAACAGAGTTGAAAGTTATTAATATAACAAAGTGTGAAAGTTAAACATCATTCTACCATCTCCCTTTATTTCAAGGAGCAGCAAATAACACTCTCATCTAAATAGAAGTACAGAATTAGGTGGACTGCTACTACTTGAATTTATACTAGAATATTCCTTTTCAACACACATGGAGCCATTAAAAAAAAAAAAAAAAAACGAGACTGGAAAAGACCCCAGGAGGTCACCTGCCTCATCTCACATCCCCAGGGCACAATCAATAATACGTACACCCTTCCTGACAGTATTTGTCCAACTTGCTTTTAAAAACTGAAGTGACTTGCTTTTAAAAATAATGCAGTGACATTATCTTCCTAGGAGTCCTACCTGGGTACTTCATTATCTTACCATTGTGAGGTTTTCCTAATGCTTAGCTTAAGTCTCCCTTGTTGCACAGACATACAAGTGGTCTTATTGGCAGCGAAAATGGAAAACAGTTTATTGCATTCCTCATTGTGGCAGTCTGTGGCATATTTGAAGAGGAGTATGTCTCCAATCAGTGTCCTCTTCTTAATTTCTGATCATCATGAGAGAAAGGACGTAGCAGCAACATGAAGAAGTAGCCAAGGGCCATTCCATTTTGTGGTGGCACAATTTTATACTATTTATAAGTGACGGTGAAACCACAACTGAGGAAATCACAGATATTCAAATTTGTCCAAGTGGAATGCACATTATAGTCAAGAGAAAGACAGAAAGTGGATCTGCAGTAAATTAAACCAAATGTCTGATTACAGAACATGTTCTAAAAGAGCTGTTATTTTCCAGGTGAGTACCTAATTCTACATGAAGCCTCAGTTCTGCTCTAGAGATATCAAGAAGTAGCTGGAGAATGTCTCCAGTATTTCTGAATAGTCTCACTAGGTGATGAGTATATTAATGTCATATCTTTTTATTTAATGCATCACTGTTAAACAACTAGAACAAAATTACTGTTTTCATCTCACATGCTTTTTATTCAATTTCTTTATTGCGGTTCATTCTGGCAGAAAGAGTTGAAAAATTTATAATTAAGCTTCTGTGATTGCTCATCCAGGAGACTTTGAAATGCTCTTTCATAAGACATTTTCTCCAATAAATCTTGGTCACGTATCAGTTGATGGAAAGTGAGCCTTAGAGTGATGGTGAGGAAGGGCACTCCAAGAAAACTGATTTAAAATGACAGTGTAGCTATGCAGATGATGATTTAAAGTTTTCCTAAATTAACCACATTAGGGGGAGCTTCACTGGATCCCTAGAACATTATTGGCAGGGCATGACCACTGACATCTCTCGTTCTGTGTTGCTCATGTGTAATTGCCTTGTTTCACTGCTTCAGCTTTGGTTGGAAGGCGCTAAAAAATTTAGTAAGTACTGCTATATAATCTTTACTTGGTATCTACTTGCTTTCAAGAGTACAGTGATCTCCTATTTCCTGCCAGGAACTTTTTAATTTTGCACCTGGCTTGTGAAACAGATTCCTGAGCAGCCTTAATTATTTAACAAAAACACCAACCTGGCATTCTACAACATCAGGGTCTTTTGTTAAATAAAATGTAACTGAGTAAACATGAAACTCTCATCCCTAGTCTTCCTCAGCTCCTTTATGAATGATGAGAATAAATGTTTGATCTTTCCTGCTTCCAGTACAAGCACTGAACAGTTTATTTCTAAATTTTCTTCTTTGTAATGAGGGAATTTTTACAATACATGACCTGATAATTCAATAAACTGAGGCTTCCTTTTAATTTATTTGCAAACAGCAACATTGCCTCCAATACATTGGAGGCCATATGGATCTTCCACTAAGAACAAAGTTTATGGCAAATCCTTTTGTTTTGGAAGATGGGCCCCCTTTTGTAGACAAGTTTCCACTTAATAATTAGAATATCACTTCCCTTAAGCTTGTATTAAATATTTCACAACCCATATGGAATTTGAGAATGATATTTAAATTGGAACAAGTTGAAATGGAAAGTATTAGTTTAAAAATCAGCGAGAAATGTTCTTTTTTAATCAGGGAAAAAAAATCACATTTCTGTAATTCCAATTAATCCTAAAATATTATAGGTGTTCGTGGTAGTATTGCTGATTACTAGGGAGCATTTTGTGGTTTCAGTACCAAAACTCTTTGTCTATAATTATGTGTTTTCTCAAGCTGGAACTTTTTTCTAGAACAGATGAAGAAAACTAATATAGGATTGTATAAATAAAACTAAAGCATTAAAGGCTATTTTACTTCCTGTGTCTGAGAATAGGTCTGGGCAGCAGAGATGAGGACAGAGCTCACCTCTTCTCTTATGCCATCAACTGTCCAGCTGCTGGACTTTAACAAGTCCCAGGATGGAAAAGGTAGATCAGGGAGCAGACCCACCTGCAGGGGAACTGCCAGGGAGAATGTTATAATGACTTGCTGACAAGGAGGAGTGGAGATCATGACTGAGAGCAGAGCAAGGATGAGGCATACAGCATCTTTTCTGTCTTCTCATTTCCTTTTGTTAATGGAAGGCTGTTGGGACAGGGAAAGAAAAGGGAGGTATGAATATAGTTGGTTTTCTGTGCAGTCACGCAGAGCACACCACCGAGTGTTTGCAGAGTTGTCACAGCAATGTAAAAAAATTAAATGTAAACAATATATCTATAGCAGTATATATAAAATAATGGATCCCGGGGCAAGTAATTAATTTAAGCCACTTATCTTGCTTACTGGCAAATTGCAGGAGTATTTTGTCCTCATTTTCTTCTCACGGCAATTCCAGCTCTATCCTCTGTAATGATCTCCCTGCTGTTTTGGCTCTGACTGCTCTTAACCACACACAAAGGTTGTCTTTCTTTCTCCTATCAGTACTGTCCCAAGGTACAGCAACTGGTATCAGGCGGGATAAACTACTGACTTGTTCTTGCATGTATTTAGGACATACAAGACAGTACTACATCCCCCTCATCATCTAGCCTAGAATATTTTCAAGCAGCAGTACTTCTAATGCTGAAAATCTGGAGTTAAATGGAGAACAAAACTTTGATTTTTGACATTACTGACATTACTTTATTAATAATTAATCACCAAAAATCAAATAAAGAAATGCTCATTTTAGGAAAACCAAGCTACAGGCCTTGGACAGGTAAAATGTCAGTGATTCCTTTCCATAAGCGTATGTGTGTCTATGAAAAGATAGGTGGGGAAATGTTTGTAATGATACCTGCTCCATAGAATGGTGCAATTTATGGCTTAACAGAGAATTGCTGAAGGAATGTCAAGTTTTCTGATTTGCAGAAAACATTGCAGTCGTATCTTGCCAAACACACTGATAAAAATCAGGTCTTGTGTTTCTTTATTTCAGGACAAGACAAGACTCTTTAGGGATTGCTGGATTGAGAAATGACAGATGTTTCAGCTCTTGTAGTTGTTGAAGAAGGATTGAACACGAGAATTAAAAATAATATTTAAGTGCCTAAAGAGAGGTTGGCAAACAGAATGTGATCTTTTATATAAGACTTCTTTAGCAGGGGATGAAGAGATTTGTTTGCCAATGTAATAAACTAGTAAATGAATGGGACTCTGTTCGTGTCAAATGAAGCTGGAAGATTGGTCAGTTCAAGTGAAGATACTTAGATTTTTATCCCAACATTCAAATTGTGTTTTGCTAAACCATCACACATAAAATGTGCAATGTGCAAAGCCAAAGCATTTTTCCCAAATAAGGGAAGGGTTATATTTGAACCTCATGTCAAATTAAACATTAAGACGACTGATTAATGAAATCTTTTTCATTAATTCTTTTTAATATAGTAAGTTTATGAAACAAAACGCTAGGTGTTAAAGAAGAAAAATTAAATTATGAACACGATTTCATGACTTCTGGCAACTTTCCAGTCATTCATTACAGGTAAGACTACCAAAACACTGCAGTCTTGGGCTAATGTTCCCAGTGTTTGCCAGCTGGAGAGGGTTATGTCTGACTGCCCTTGTTTTTGCAGGAGATGGGATGATCCAGGCCCATCATTTTTCATCCTTTTTCTCATGCCTATTTTAGGACTAGCCACAGACTCAAAGTGTAAAGCATGAATACTAGAATATACACCTATTTGTAATAAAGGGTGCAATCTGCCTAATTTGCATAGCTTAATTGTGTTTGAATGCCCTTACAACATATAACATATAACAACCATTGTAATAAAAAAAATCCTAAAAATACATTTCCAGGGCAATATTCAAGTTAAATTTTTAGAGAGACTTTTTACTATAGGATCCAGATCTGGATAAGACACGTGGGTGGCAGAGGGCTATAGTCTATCCCATTGATCCACTCTTTTGACAGGTGGTAGATGTCCAGGTTAAGCTATTGCCTAATTGCTATTGACACACTGTGGATAGGGAATGAGCAGATGCAGCTCTCCAGGCAGAAGGATCCATGGGCTGGAACTGAGAGACCTTCTCAAAAGATCTTACAGATGGCAATGCTTCAGCTGCAATTTGTGTTATTCAGTTTATTACTTATTTTGTTGATAAGGCTAAATCCTGTGAAGAGTTGAAATGTGCTGTTATACACAGTATGTGTGCCACCTTTTTGGGGTGTAATGAATGTTCATCGTCAGAGAGGCTGGGTAAAATTATATCACCTCCAAACAGAGCTGGCTCTTTCTTGCAGACACACTTTTGGAACTAACTGAGGTATATCCAGGGGGCAGAAGTGTGGAAGTGTGGTGCTGTTGCTGCTTCTAAGATTATTTGATTATTTTTCCCTTCCCTCTTCTCTCTCTCTTTTTTAAATTTTGTTTTTTGTTTTCTTGAAATAAATAAATAAGACGGAGGATATTTGAGATTTTAAAAAAAAGCTGTAAATTTAAAACAACCTCTCTCCATAATGAATTGTCAGTTACTTATTGATTTTTTTTTAGCTCCACAGTCTGTAAACATTTCAAATTAAGTGTGTCTTGCCATGCTGGTCCCCTGCTTGAAGGTAATGTTACCAAAACCCCCTCCACAGCCACAGGCAAGAGCCATTTCTGAGGTGTTTTTGTGTGTGAGGAGGCTGTCACCAGCTCTCCTCCATGACACCCAGTAGTGCTGTGCATACACAAGCAGGAAGAGAGCAAGGGAGCTCCAAATCTGTTTTCCCTTGCTCTTCTTCACTGCATTAGCTTATCATTTTTTGTCATTTTTGCCCTTTCCATCTTGCCTGTACCCAAGAGGTCATCATGTGAAAAGCACTATATAGTGTAAACATCGCTGTGAAATAGCTAATTTGCCACAGTGGCAGGGGGTCTCATTGCTACTCCTCTACCTCCTTTTTCTTTCAAACATTTGACAGCACTTCCTCCTCCTGCCACCTCCTGACCTGAATCAGGGACACAACGTGTGATCATTTGTTCATCAATTATGTAACATCAGCAGGACAGGAGGTTTTCCGGGGTCTGGATCCCCCCGCCCTTTCCCCCAAACCTTTCCTCACTTCTAAAACTTTGCCATGAAACAAGGAAAAATAACATTTGACACAAATCAAGTCATGTTCAAACACCATGTGTACATACTGAATGGGGGCAGTGGGAATGAGAGATAGTGAACAGAAGGGTACGGATGTTTGTGGTTTTAGCCTTTTTTTTTGGTGTGCGAGTGCTGATTCCCATGTACTGTCTGCACTGACTCAGTGCAAAGTTTCCATGCCAGTTCTTAGCCCTCTAGTGCCTGAGTTTTGTCACATCCACAGTTTTCTTTCTTTCGTCTGTAGCTTTTATGTGACCCCCGAGCTCATAATATTCCACACGCTGAGTGTCAGCTGAGTCTAAACAAAGAGACCTTTCTACTCTGGCAGAAATTCGTTAAAGTCTCCGGCATCAGAATTTACGGCAGCTTTCTTTTGAAATGCTTGACATTTCCTCACAATTTCTTAGATATACTTGGTGGGTAAAGTGCGTCATCTTTGTTTGAATTTATCACACATAATAAGCCATTTTCTCCCAGTTTAATGTCATCCCCTCGGTAACCAGGAGGTCGGAGGCAACAACGCAAAAACAGCAAATTTGTCAATGGAATGTGTAAAGCTTAGTATAAATTTATCTTGTCCTAATCCCTTGGCCCCTTTTCATACCATGATTTTTCATATGCATATGAGAATTTTCAGAGTATTGGTTTCTCACACATTTCACTGCCTGTGGACAGAGCTGAAATACAGGCTGAGCTGTCAACTTCCATCAAGGCAAATTAAAAAAAAAAAAAAAAGGTTCCATACAGTAAACTGTGTTTCACCCTCCCAACCTCTATGCTCTTTGAAGCTGAACATTGTTCCCTCTATGTTTTTCTACTTACATAGAACTCACTAGATTCTCTGCAGAAATAAAATTAAATAAATGTAACTAATTGATAATTTTTTCCCTTCATGAACTGAATTGAGTTTCGCTGAGGCCCAGAAGTCCTGTTTTTTAGAATGCTATTTAAATAGAAAGAAAGGAAGAAAGAAAGAATGACAGAGAGAAAAGAATCTCAGTTTATCCTTCAGGTCATCCACTCAAAGACTTCAGATGGCAGTAAAACTCACAGAACAATTCTCTTTTCCTGGGCACTCTCTGCCTGCACCTAGACATTGCTGTGACATTTCAAAGTGAAGATCCGCTGTAGAAGAGGTTACCTAACTGTTTATTCTTAAAATAACTTTGAAACTTCAGGCCTGCTTCTTCTTAGAAATTGGGAAAAGGTCAGTACATTTATTAAAGGGATAAATAGCTGATGTTAACTCTTAAAACAAGGTATCCCTGAAGACATTTACTGTAACCAGGAGTTACGCTGAATTTTATTAGACCAATTTTGTGCGTTAAAGGAATCCTGTGATACTGCTGTAGTCCCAGTTTTAGTGTGATTTTTCAAGAGGATTCCACATGAGCAGAAATAAATAGAAACAATTCTATAAATATTTCCCTAATTTATTAGCTTGGAAAAAAATTAGTCATAGATTCACAGATTTGATCAAAATCAAAAAAAAAAAAAAAACCAAAACCAAAAAAAAAGCCAGACATAGTGATTTAATCATTAATTACTTATTTAGATGTGTTGCTCATGAAAAGCTGATGGTGAAACAAACCAAAACCCAATAGTAAAGCTATCCATTCCAAGTTAATTAAATAAAATTTTCCCATCTTGCTAAGGACTTCACCAGGGCAAGTTCTTAAGTGTGAATTTATCAATTTGGAGTGCAAAGTAGTAGCAAAGAAGAAGCATATGCCTCAAACATCTACATCAGATACGTTAATAATCTTATGTTGCAATCTGAATGTGTTGCACCAAACGTTTTCAGGTGTGGTGGGGTGGGGCTTTTTTCAGTTTTAGATTTTGTGCAGACAGTATCTTGTTAAATAGATGGCAGGTGATAATGTGAAGTAACTTTACAATCTTAACCACAATGTGATAGATGGACATTCTTTGCTACATAACTATTAGACCCCAAATATCTTTTGGGTAATCAAATGTTATTTATTACATGTTTTATGCTGGGAACAACACAGCAGGAATGGTTCAGTGTCATTTCCGTAGAAACCGTGAATGAGATTTGAGAGGGTCTGAGACTCAAACAGTGTCCTGCTTCTGTGTTCATTTCCAGTCTCTTAACTACAAGCACAAAATCTTGTCAGGACATTAACATTTCTGTTCATGGTCTGCTCTAGAGCTGGGAGAGGTAAAAGAGCAGAACAGTTTAATAGCAAGGAAAAGTTGGTTGAGGAATCACAGGACTCATTGCTTTGGGTTCTTGCTGACACTTCTTGCCATTTGTTTCTTCTGTGATGCAGCTCATCCAGCTCTTCTTTTTAACCCTTGCATCACAGGTTGTAATATTTAAAGCGAATGAAAGGAACCACTTACTTACATGGCGTGTAGACATCATGGTGTTTGGTGTCAGTGCAGGTCTCAGACCATTTACTGCAACAGGCTGGAGAAGACTGCAGCTTGTTTAAACTGCCATCATTGGTGACTATGTAATCAAAACAAGTGATAGTCAAATTCAGCACATTCATTCCCCCATCACAGGGGATCAAAGATTTGCCCTGAGAATCAGAAATGAAGTCATGCCACTGGAAGTACTCCACAGGTAGTCAAGTATCCCAAAAGATATTCATCCTACCCTGCAGCACAGGCACTTTGCATTGCTGGAAGCATTCTAGGAAAAACTGACAATCTCATCTGTTCTGTCAAGTCTCATGTTGTTATTAAGAATCAGCCCACAGATCACCGTTTGGGGGCTAAGTTTTGTCTGGCGTTGGTGTTGCTTATTTGCTTGTAAAAGGTTTGTAATAGCTGATGGGAAAAAAATATATTTAGTGTCATTTCACTGGATGTTTTAAATACATTTTTAAAAGAGGAACTCTGATTTTTTCTACATATGTCTGACCAAAATCTCCAGATGGACCATCAGAATTTTTTTTTCCGGGGTAGGCGGGGGAGGTTAGTGATATGAGACATGCAGTACTTTTTTTAGTTCCTTAAAGTGTAGTCCTATATGGTCCTGAGCTACTACCTTTTGCTTTTTCTCTTTTGTCAACTATCATATAAAGATATAAATCAATTAAATTAGCCTGGCCATGTTAAGAATAAAACCAGAGAACTAGAACCGACAAAACACCTAATTTTCTATTTTCTTAGTAGTATTTTTTTTCTGATAGAATGATCATATTTACTCAACTAACACTGCTTACATGGATAAATATATACTACTACAGGTGGACACCGTTATTCATATTTCAAGCCAACGTTTTATCACCTGGCAATGGTTAATGTTCTGAAACTCTCTTTGTTATTCACAGCCTTGTGATCTTACATGGCAATTGGTCTTACTGATCTTTTGAAAACGTGCAGAAATCCAGGGTAACTTAATTGACTTAAATTAGGTGAATGCAGTAGGAGACTGGGACAAAGGATTGAGGGTCCACTGATGACTTTCCAGTATTTATTTTACTGATGGCTGATTTTTGAGGTTATATTGAATAGTGCTTACCAGGTAAATCAGTGATAACTAAGGATACTTAGCGCTATGAAGGACTTTGTTCTCTTGTTTTCTGTGTGTTCAACCTGATCAGGTTTTTTGTTGGCTTTTGGGGTTTTTTTTGCTTGTTTGTTTGTTTTTCTCAGAAGCTTGTGGCAGAAGACCAAAAATATCCCTGCTTGGATTGTGTGGTCATTCTCACATATCTGATGGCACTGTTATTGCAGGAGGACAGACACCTAAGATGTGGAAAAAAATACTCCAGTTATCTTTCTGTCGGTTTTGAATGCATTTGAGTTCTTAACGATTTTCAGATGCAAAACTGAATTTGCAACATTACTGATGCTTCCATTACACAGAAATAGCTTAGGAAAACATGACTGATTTGGTTTCAAGAAGGCCAAATATAGGGTCACTATGAAGAAATGTGTCTTGACCTCATGCCACATCTGAGCTCTTGTCAAGTTCTCACAGTTAAAGTCCTTTTCAAAACCTCAAATATGTTTTTCTTCCTCTGGTGTCTAACTAAAGGTAGAATTTTCTCCAGCAAGTTTCTCATGAGTCTGCCATTCTGTAGCTCTGTTACTCATCATGTACACAAGCAGGGTCCTAAATCTGTGGCCATTGTACTGAAATTGATTTTTCAGTAAAGATAGGAGCTGCTGTATTCTACCCACATAGAAGAGACATTTCTATACATAAAGTGAGAATGTGCTACCTCAGCAATATGTATTTACCTTCTATTCATGTCATTCTGTGGCCGGTGAGAAGATGGCCACTTCCTGCTGGAAGACTGCTTCACCTGAGCAGTCTGAAGCAAATTAATTAGAAATATTCAACTTATTAGTTTTGGGGGTTTAAAACCCTATAGTCTATTTCTGCATTCATATAATTTTCAAAAATTATTAATATCATTTCCCCTGCTATAATTTAATGTACATATTGCAGTTGCAAAGGAGTAGATGAAATTAGATGCATTGTGATTATTACCTTAAGAAAATACGTTGGAGACAAATGTTGTGGTAAAGTACTAGTGTAGTATTAGCGAAAAATCACCAAAGACAAGTTACTCTGAGGTTGACTTGCAAAATGAAAGATTTGATGAGATAAAAATAATATATCTTACACTGAGAAACTTAAGAATTGGGTCCACTTATTTCATCAGAAAAGAAATAATCTTATGTTTCTAACACATAAGATTAAGGAGAAAAAAGCCAAAAAATCCAGTTCTTTACCCTAATGAAGATATTACTGACAAAAAAAGCTAATGTATGGAAGCTAATTAAAAAGACAAATTTGAAAAAAAAATTTGGCAAGCCTTAAGAGTCAAATGATTAAAAGATGGAACTATCAGTGGAAAACCTGGATTTTCCATATTTTGATCCCTCCACATAAATACCAATTTATTCTCTGTAAATATGCATTTGTCAAACACACATTACTGCACTTAATATAGTGGTAATTAGGTAAAATCTATTATCTGTGAGATAAATAAGAATATATTCAAACCTCTGACTCAGAGCATTCATTATGTATCATTTCAGAAAATAAAAGGTAGAAGAAAAACCACAAAGTTAATACACTGACTGTCCTGTCCTTTTATTTTGACAATGATGCAAGTGCAAATGACATACTTGTGCAGTGTAACTTGCTGATAACTGAAAACATGTGGCACCCTAGTTTTGGTGTCTTTTTACAAATGACAGAAATGACTCTGCACCTGATGTTGAGTTTACTTGAGAAACTGTGACCTGGTCCAAGTAAGGACTTTCAGGTGTGACCTGAAACTAGGCAGGCTTTCCGTTGTTTAAGTTTAATTTTAGATGTTTTGTGGAATTCTGACTTAAACCAAGTAGGAAGTTAAGATCTGTAGAGATCCTAAAATGGAACTTGATTAGTTAACTGATAGGTCCTTGCTGTTAAGGACCTACTTTTATAATTTTTTTATATTACTGAATTTATGAACGGCAGGCATTAAGGGGCTTGGTAATATAGCAGAAAAGGATGTAGCATCATCCAATGGCTGGAAGACAAGACCAGTAAATTATAATATGAAATAAAACATAATACCAGTGAAGATTAGCATGGCCAAAGGAGGGCAAGAAAATTGGTGAAGTGCCTGGTGACTTAGTAGTGCTGCATTAATGGCTGGACTTGATGATCTAAGTGGTCTTTTCCAACCTTAGTGACACTATGATTCTACAGGATGTTTGCCCACTGAAGGTGTAGATGGGATTGCCCTACTTCTTGTTGTTATTTTAGATTGTTGGGTTTAGGTGAGAGGAAGTTCTAAGGTTAATCTAGGGACTATAATTTACTGCCTGAAGATATGAAATCATACAGGATCATTTTATGATTCCTTTTAGCTGTAAAGTCTTGGAATCCATCCTGCATATTAAGCCAACTTTGTATGTTTGCTTTCCACCCTTACATGTCCTGTTCGACTTAGAAATATCTTCACTACTTTATTCCATTAAGATTACTTTAATTAAGGGGAGAGAGCCTTGGTAAAATAGGAAATCTGACCTCCCAAGCAGCTGGCTGGTAACATGTGAGAAGTGACAGTAGAGGAGAAGGAAAAGACACTAGAAATTTGATTTCATGAACTTCAGATTTATAGACAGCAAGAAGTCAGAAGTAATTATGTATTACTCTGCATCTATTACTAAATCCTGTAAGTGACAGCCAACCCAGAAAACGCACTGCCATTTTTAGTAAATGAAATTAAAACAGAAACTGAAATAAGATACTGAGAATAATCAACGAGATCATGCTGTCATACAAGTTATAATAATGGTACCTTTCATTCTTCTCTGGGGTGCTGTCTTTTCCTTCTCTTCAGCATATGTGCCCCAGAACAGAGATCTCGCATCTATATAACAGTAATGCTATTTAACCCAGAACATATGATTAACTGATTCACCTGCTAATGTTCTCAGCTGGACCTCTCATAAATATCTCCTCCTCTTTAGGGACATTGCCTTCTGGAGAAGAATACAGTTAATTAATAGATTAATGAAGGGGGTGGGGGGGGGGAAGGAAGTTGTGATCATGCCTTTTGTGTTTAATAGACAGGCTTTCCATGAAAATTACTATATTTTGTTCACTGTTTTGCCCATACCATAAATCTTCATTTTGGAGATACATCTTCCTATTTACAAGATAAAAGAGAGGCAGTGTAAAAAAAATATATATATATTCATATCTGAAAGTGGAACAGTCATATTTTTTTTCTTGAAGGTCTTAAAAGGGTTATAGTGAATGTGGTGACATCAGGCTGGCAACCTGCCACTAATGGGGTTCCACAGGGCTCCATCCTCAGGCTTGTGCTCTTCAACATCTTCATAAATTACTTGGACACGGGACTGGAAGGGATACTAAGCAATTCCACAGATGATACAGAACTGGGAGGAGCTGTTCACTCTTTCAAAGGCAGGAATGCCCTGAAGAGAGACCTCAGCAAATTAGAGAGGTGGGCAGTCACCAGCCATGTGCAATACAACAAGGTCCTGGATTTTGCACCAGGGATGGGACAACCCTGGCTGTACATGCAGGCTGGGGAAGGAGATGCTGGAAAGTAGTGCCGTGGAAAGGGACCTGGGGTCCTGGTAGATGTCAAGGTGAATCAGAGTCAGCAGTGCCCTGGCAACCAGGAGGACCAGGCATGTCCTGGGGGGCATCAGGCACAGCATCACAGCCGGGCAAGGGAGGGATTGTCCTACTCTGCTCTGAGCTGGGGCAGCCTCACCTCCAGTGCTGGGGATAGCTTTGGGTGCCACAATGTAAGAAAGATACAAAGCTACAAGAGAGCATCCAAAGGAGGGCATGGGGATGGTGAAGGACCATGAGGGGAAGCCATGTTAGGAGGGGCTGAGGTCTCTGGGTCTGTTCAGCCTGGAGGAGACTGACGGGAGGCCTCACTGCAGTCACAGCTTCCTTGTAAGGGGAAGAGGAGGGGCAGGCACTGACCTCTGCTCTGTGGCGACCAGTGACAGGACCCAAAGAATGGCCTAAAGTTGTGTCAGGGGAGGTTAAGGTTGGATATTAGAAAAAAGTTCTTCATTCAGAGGGTGGTTGGACACCAGAACAGGCTCCCCAAGGAAGTAGTCACAGCACCAGCCTGACAGAGAAATGTAAGAAGTGTTCGGACTGTGTGCTCTGGCACATGACTCCTGAGGGTGTTCTGTGCAGGACCAGGAGTTGGACTAGGAGTTGAATGATCCTGGGGGTCCATTCAAACTCAGCATATTCTTTGATTCTGTGATTCTATAATTCAAGATGTGACCACCCTTAAAAACTAGGTACGGAAATTACATCAGGCTTTATGTCAAAGCTGCTTTAGGCTAGTGACTTTTTATTGCTCTTGGTGGAGTTGGTTTCTCAATATCCTTTGACAGACATTAATCAGATTTTATAGGAAGCTCATAAAAAGAATTACAGTAAAACATAGAATAATTTTCCATATCTTACTGCCAATTTTGTCATGACTGTTTGCCAGGGACTTCTCTCTGTGAGTCACTGCCATCAGTTTACTTTTCACTGTCTTCCCAAATGTACATATTGTTATTTAGGTGTGACAAAGAGGGAGGGTGAATTTATCAGATAAATTCAATAGCACAGACTTCATCTGTAAGAGATAGAAAACACAGAAAACACAAATTAATGGATAAAGGTTCATATAATTAAGTCATTATATTCTTATAATTTTACCATTTTTTCCTAGCTATTTCTTTCTGAACCAAGCCTACAGTCAAGTTGATAAATGAAGAAAAATGAGAAGTGAATGTAAGTTCTCAACATTAAATGGCAAAGATGCCATATTTTAATACGCAATGATTGGAATTACAGAACTTTCTTCTACATGCCATGCACAGAAGAAGTTGGACTTCCAAAAACATGTCAAAGTTTCTACCATACATGAGTCTACAGTTTTGTCTCAGAAAAAATAATTGTCAGCAAAAATCAAATTCTGATTTAAAAATACTAGTAGCAGTAATAAAAATTTAGTCATTAACTGCAAGTTTATCTAACTGGCAACAGGGTCTGCTTATTAGAAATGAAAGAAAAAGATATATTCACAGGGAGAGCTGTTCAGGTCCTCTGAAATCAGTGGCTCTTGTATGAGAGAAGGCACACAGCCACCTCTCTTGACACATATCCTGCCCCCCATTGTCTGTTAGAAAAACAAAAATAAAATTAAAAACCCCAAATAATCATAAAAATGGCATTTTTTAAGTGCATGGGAAAGGCTACTTGTATCTTATGTCAAGTTCCCCCTACCTCTAAACACCCCCTGCAAGTCAGCATCTGATGTGCGAACCTTTTTCAGCCTTGACATGCTGGATATATCAGAGACAGTTTGATGTATTTGCAATAAAAAGGGAACTGCAGCAAGCTTGGAACCAGTGAAATTTACTGTTGTGAAAATGATGGCATTTTGATTCCATGCAAGCCTCTAGCCCCTGCCCCCGTCGTCCAGAATAGCAGAAGAACAGTTGATGTATAAAGTTTATTGAGGCTTTGGAAAGCATCTGTAACTTCTGGGCCCTGTAGTTCCAGTGAGTCTAGTCTTTGTGAGAACCCCCAGTGACTCAACAATAAACTACAGTAAGCCTAAAATACAGGCTAACGGGGAGTTTGGAATGGTGTTGGCCACATATTTCTTCTATAACAAGAAATAAAAGCAATTTTTTTAGACTAAGAGTACAGATTTTGTTTTAGATTTTTCCCATACAAATACACAGTCATTTAAAAGGAATAAATATTGCAGAAACATCTCTCTTTAAGAGCATGTGCAGGCAACAAACTCTGATAATAACAAGTCAGAGGACTAGAGGTCCTCATAGCTTAATCTACAGGTCTCCCTATTTGAAAACCCAGGAATTTACTGTGTTTGTTTTCAAACCAGGTATACACAGTTTGTTAAATCTTGATTCCTCCTTTACCACTTCCCCGAGAAGATTGCTATTAATCGAAGATTAAGATTTTGCAAAAAGAAAAAAAGCAACAGATTTGAAGCTAATGATTCAGGCCAGATGCTGCAAGTTTTAATCCAGCTGAGTAGCACCTTAGGCCATTGCCAGCAGGAATATATGATGGAAATTCAGTTCAGATTCTTAGGGATGACTCCTAATTTTAAAGCCTGCAGTCTAGAGAAGGAATATAAAACTATGAAGAAATCATTTACCATAAAGGTTTGACTGGTGGCTAAAATATAGTGTCTATGGCATTTTATGCCTTTAGAAAAATGGGGAAAATGGCCAGAAAAAAGAAAAATCTATCTTTGCTTTCAAGAAATTTTACCAATATTTTACCCATGACGAGTGGATTTTTTCAAATGCCTCCAAAAGAGCTGGTCTGGATTGTGATTATGTTTCTACTAAAACTGTCTCCCGTGCACTTGCCATGTGAATTCTTCTTTTTCAGTGCTAAATTCAGCTGCAAAATCAGCAAATAATGCCTCCTTGACTGCCCAAGAAACAGAGGTGCAATTTTCACAAATACTTCCAAAGGGTTTTTCTGTATTTGTAGGCTACTAGAAAAGGAGATTCCAAGGTACTGCTTCATTTCTAATTTTAAGTCATCCGTACACACTGCAGCAGAAAACCAGACAAAGAACAGGAACCATCTAGTAAATACAAATTAACATTGAAACTGAAATGTCAAAACTAGAATAGGTTTAAGGTATGTTTGGAACATGCTGAATCTCAAGTGTCAACCTAGGCCATGCAAAAGCTATATAAAAAAAAAAATTAACAAAGTATCTTTTTGTTCAAGAAAAAAAAAAGAATGTCCACTATTAGCTCTCAATTGAGCTGCATTTATTGAGCATGTTTTAAAAATTGTTACAGATAATGAGCTAGGAGCAAAAATTGGAGATCTCTCAGCTGACATCAGTGTAAAGTATCAGTGGCTTTTCAAAAAGGGAATAAGAAATACCTGTATTTAAAAAAGATTTAATATAGTTTCAAATGAGTGCAGTGTTATGAAATCCACAGCTGAGCATCAGCTTTTTAAGACCCCTCTGTAGTTGGTGTTTAAGGGCTAATAGTCAAACTATTCAGCTGTTTTCAAACCAGGATTTGTTTCTCAAGTAAGTGCATGACTACAGACCTTGGTTCTGCTGTTGTGCCATCAGAGTTACAACTACTTTTATATTTTTATAGTGTATGTAGGACTCAAGAAAAATTATGTGGAGAGATACTGATTTATCTAAATATCTGCACAACTTACAGATCCACAGCAGGGGTTTTTCCAACCATCTTAAATGGTATTTTTCCTTTTACTATACATGCTGAAGATACATAGGTGGTGAAAAAAAGCAGCATAGAAACTTATGTAGTTTGGAAGAGCCTCGTCTCTCACTGTAAGAAAAACAAAGACTTTTATCTTGGTGATAAGAGGTCTGCTAGGAAATGGAGAAGAAGACAGCTTCATGAGAATGTATTTATTTCAACACACTCCTTTTTTCTTCCTTAGATGTAGTTATGGAGTATTTGAATGCAGCAGGTGAGACCATGGCTGACCTTCAGGACCTGAATGGTTTAGGGTCTAGGTATTTCTCTAGTAAGGAGGAGTTGGACTATAAAGAACACACTTTTGTCTGTGAACAATTAGTTTCAGTGCTGAGTAATTTCATGTTCAATCCACCTATCTTGGAAGATTTATGCCTAAAAAGGGAAGAGGGTGCAAAATTACCTAACAAGCTGAGACACGTTTTTGTGTCTTTTAAAGACAACTTTATGGCGTACAAAAACATTCAGGAAAAGAAAAAGTTGAAATATGCTTGCCAGATAGCTGTCCCTTAGCTGAGACGAGCTTTCTGTGCATCTATACTTTTTTTTCACAAAAAACTCAAGACTGTGATAACACCAAAAGCTGCACTCATGATAAAAAAACCTCTCAGTGCTAAAAAAGTTGTCAAGAAGATAGGCAATATTGATGTAGTCTTCTGTGTAATACATAGGCTATTTCTGACTGATGTATGAGGGACATGGAATGCATGTCTGAGCCAACTCAGGTAGATTTGAATCTGTAAAATAAATATTCATATATCTCTTGAAATCCTGTGATATTTTGTCACAATGTTGTCATATCTCCAAAATATGAAAACTTTCTTCACACTAAGAATATACCTGAGAAAACACTGTGACTCCCTCACAGAACTAAAAAAAAAAATGTATTTTAGAATAAAAGATGGTATTTGGCATAAGTCAGAATGGAATCCTGCTCAATGCACAAAAGCAAAGCAAAATGAGGCATTAATTCGCTGATGGGCAGGGAGGTTCAGCCATCTTTAGGAAGGCAGGGCCCTATCAGGTGTAATGATTATTTGGGAAGACAACCACCACACCCTCATCCCCCTTCCTCCCTCCTCCCTCCACTTTATTTACTGACCATGATGTCATGTGGTCTGAAATATCCCTCTGGTCAGTTGGGGTCATCTGTCCTGGCTGTGTCTATTCCCAGCCTCCCAAGCATCTTCACATTCCATGCCAGTGTGGCAGTACGAAAGCAGAAAAGACCTTGGCTCTGTGCAAGCTCTGATCAGCAATAACAAAACATGTCTTTACTATCAACCCTGTGTTCAGCACAATTCTAAAACACAGTCCCTTACCAGCCACTGTGGAGAAAAGTAACTCTATCCCAGGCATAACCAGCTGTCCTAGTTTGGAGGACAGGTGTCTGCTAAGAAAGGCAGGAGCCTCTTTTTGAAATGGTGAATGTAAACCCCCTCCCTCCAAATTACAGTAATTTCACGAATACAAGCCGCACCATTTTGACCAAAATTTTGCTCCCGTATCAGGAATGCGGCTAATATTCAGGTGCAGCCAATATGTGAATAATTTTCTGACATTTTCAACCCTGGGAGTGCAAACCCAGTCAGCGCAAACTGCAAAGTCGAGCTCCTGCCAGTAAAACCCAGCATTTACGCGGTTGTTACAAATTGTTACTCTGTTGCGCAGCGGGTGGAGCTGCTCTGTGCAGGCAGCACAGGGGGTGGGGAAGGCGGGGCAGCTCTCTCCTGCTGGTCCCGCGGCTCGGGGGAAGCAGGGGCAGCTCCCACCTGCTGGCCCCACAGCCCGGGGGAAGCAGGGGCAGCTCTCTCCTGCTGGCCCCGCGGCTCGGGGGAAGGCAGGCAGTTCTCTCCGCTTGGCCCCGCAGCTCGGGGGGCTCCCGTCCCCACGTGCTGCCGCCGCAGGAGCAGGCAGGCTACATCCCCGGCTCCCATCGCCGCCACAGGTGCCAGCGGGCTCTGTGCCCCCCCTGCCGCCGCGGGGCAGCGCCGGGCCGGGGTGACTGAGCCCAGCAGTGGCGGCGGCTGGCCCCGAGTGGCCCCGCCGAGTGACAGCGCCGAGCTGGGCCACCCAGCCCTGTCGGCAGCCCCGAGCCCTCATGGTCTGTGCCGAGCCAGTAAACCCCGCCCTGCCATGGTTCTGTTAGTATTTGGCAACTTTGTTGCACGCAGGTCCTCGCTGCGAACACAGAGCGGCTTATAGTCGGGTGCAGCTTATTTATGGACAAAAAACAAAATGTTTGCCAACACCCAGTGATGCGGTTTATACTCAGTGCGACTTGTATTCGTGAATTTACTGTATTATAACTTTGAAATCAAGGGGCTTTCAGGCAAAGATATGGGAATTAGGAATAACAGTTCTTTACTAGGGAAATTAAAATAGAAATACAATACTACAAAGAAACAGACCCCAAGCCCTGACAAAGTCAGAGTACAATCTGACACCCCGTCAGGGAGGGTGTTGGTAGCAGTTCAATTAAATGGTGGCTGTGGTCCTTTTGTAGTGACAGATGTGATTCAGTTGGAGCAGTGCTCCTGCAGAAGGTGCAGTTTCCCTCTGGAGGTCCAGTGGTGATGTGGAGAAAATCCAGCTTCCCTCTGGAGTGCAGTGGAGAAGGGGCTAGCTTGGTGTTCCCCACACCTCTGTTTTATCTTGGTAAGAAATGTTGGGCTCTTCCCCCTGGCTGGAGCAACTTCCAATGGGATGAAGTAATTTTATCAGTCACACAGTGGGACTCAATGGGCCATTAGCAGAAGATACCTCCCTGAAGGAAGGAGGGGTTGTGAAAAGATAAAGAACAATGCCCTGCCTGGTTTCAATGGATGGCCCATCAGCAGAACATCTCCTGCGGAGATAAGGATCACTGCCCCCACCCTCAACAGATGGTGGTAGAATAGATCTTTTGTCACACCCTGTATTGTAACCCAAGACACGAGCACAATCTTTTTTTTTTTCAAGATACGACTATAACTCCAAAAGTATACTTGATGTAATACACCATTTCATTATAGGAAAAATGAACCTACAGTAACATATATTTCCCCCTCTTTCACTTGCTTTTAGGGTTTTCCTCTGGTATAAAATATCTAGAGTGATAACTTCAAAGTTGCATTAGAGTAGTGATGCAAAGACAAGTATATATTAATAAGACTGTGGTTGGGATGTTGTTTGTCATACAGGATTTACAGAGAAGATTTTAGGTGGCTACAGATGAAGCAGAATAGACCAGTCCAAGCTCTAACTTTATGTATGTCCGAGTAAGATATCATAGTCTAAGATAAATAAAATACCTTTTTTGGGTTTCTCAGAAAGATTCCTTCAGTAAGTGGAGTATCAGTAATCATGAACTGCAGGAAACATTGGCAGTGAATTGTAAATTCACATAAGGTAAGGGCAAGCAGAGATTTATTTCACTTTCTTTCATAAAGCAGACTCTGGGGGGTTAGTATTAAGGTAACCAAAGGTCTTTCCTGATTTATGGGCAAAAATGTGGTACAACAAGTTTACTATTTTTTATCTAGCAGGTGAAAGGTTAACAGCAGCTCTGTACCCAGAGTACAGAAATATTTCCAGAAGAAATAGGAAAGAAGAAAAAGGAAAATGCTCTTGAATTTTTAATTCTTCTTGGTACCTTTTTGGTTGTCTTCTCCTGTAGTGGAAGGCTGCTGATAAGACTGCTTGTACTTTTCCCCCTATGAGACCCCAGGCAAAAATGTTGTCATTTCAAGCGTACCTCAGCATTAACCAGTGGCTATCACAAAGGTTAAAAAAAAAACAAAACAAAGTCTGGTTGTCCTAAAGTGTTCTAGCAGCATTGTTGTTTTCCTGGAAAACTCAAGGACTTAGAAACCTCTAGAAATGGTGTTACTCTTCAGTCCTAGGTTATGTCTATTTATTTTGCTGTTTGAGTATATGAAGAAGTAGGAAATACAAAGACTGGCAGAAATGAGTAGTTTCTGATGCTACAAGTATATAATGCAAAGATGTTTTAATCTGTACTAAAGATGAACACACAACCTCCAAAGAGATCAAATCCTGCCACCATTTCTGTTCTGAAAGAGAACCCTACACGTAATGACTGGGCATGTGGTACTTAATCAGTGGCTTACTTTGCATAGGTAGATATTAATCCAGCATGCTGTTGTTTTTCCCAAGTACAGTAGTTTCACGAATACAAGCCGCACGGAGTATAAGCCGCAATTCCGGTGCGTCGACAATGTTGCTGTCTTTGTCAATAGATAAGCCGCACCCCGAACATTAGCCGCACTTTCGTTCGTAGCAAGAATCCGTGCGCAGCTTTCACAAATTGGCCAATTAGTAACAGGATCGCGGCATAGCGGGGTTTACTGGCTCGGGGTGGGGCCAGGCAGGCTCGGCCCACTCATGGTTGCCGACGGGGCCGGGTGGCCCAGCTCAGCGCCACGGCTCGGCGGGGCCGGCCGGGTGGTGCTGCAGCCGCCGCCGGGCTCGCTGGCCCCCCTCTCCCGTCAGCACCACCCCGCTGCCGCGTTTGCTTGCCCTGCCAGTGGGGCAGCCGCCACCGCCGCTGCCAGGCTCACCCTGGCCGCCCCGCTGCTGCGTTTGCTCGCCCTGCCGGCGGGGCAGCCGCCGCTGTCAGGTACACCGGCCGCCCCCTCCCGTCTGCACCGCCGCCGCGTTTGCTCGCCCTGGCCGGCACTGCAGGCCCCCGCACCACCGGGTTCCCCCACGCTGCTGGTCCCGATTCTGCTGGGCTTCCCCCGCTGCCAGGCAGCCCCACTCGCCGGGCTTCCTGCTTCTGCCATGCTCCCCTGCACCGCTAACCACAGTTCTCCCGGGCTCCCCCGCCCTGCTGGCCCAGGCTCTGCAGCCCGCCACCCACACTGCTGGCCCCGCCTCTGCCAGGCTTTCCCACCTCAACCGGGGCCGGCCGGGCTCCAGCTTGGCTTGGGGCTGCCGCGGGCTCTCACTTCCACGTTGGCAGCTTTTAGAATATTGTTCATGTGTTAGCCACCCTCGAATATTAGCCGCACTTCCGGGTTTCCACCGAAATTTTGGTCAAATTGGTGCGGCTTGTATTCGTGAAATTACTGTATATTTTTCTTGGATGGGGAAGAGGATTTGTAATCACACATCCTTGTATGTGGTTTCCTATCAAGCTGATCCCACAGAGCAGATGCCTATCACTATCCCCAGCCTGTGGATTTAGGTCCAGATCTTTAAAGTCATCTGAGTAAATAAAGTAACAGGAAGGGATCAAGAGGGGTTTATGTGCAGTGCCTCTTTTGAAGTCATACATCATGCAAAATTTCTCTCAACAGGAGTCACATTGATGCTAAATCCTACCTCCTCTATTGACTCCCTGTTCCTTGAAAAGCCACTGTCCATGTGTTGGTGCTTTTTCATCAGAGAGTCATAGTCTTCCCACAGCGTCTGGCCTTTGCAACTAGAGATTGTGAGGACTGATAACAGTGAAGCACTGCCAAGCCTTTTCTCAGCCCAGTGTACTAGAATCTTATCTGTCTGATCCTGAGAAGTTGTGTCACCTGCACATTTCCTTCCCTCTTTTTTTGGTCAGGTATTTCATATCCAAGACAGACTAAGCTGATGTTATTCCTCTGAGGCACTTCTAAGGCACCACTAGTACCCTGTCTCTCTCTGTCTTCCTCTTGCACATCACAGGCTTGGAGAAGAGAGCTCTGCTCTTTCCTTGGCTCCATTTCCCCAGGGGTTTTTGCTTGTGGAAAACAGCCTGTGCTTGGAAGGGCTCCAGGCTTGCTTGCTTGCTTGCTTGCCCCATCGAGGGCTGTCACTTTCAATCTTTCCCTTGTGCAATACAAGCACAGGGCATGCATGAAAGTGCATTTCATGCATCACTGTCCAAGAAGCACAGCGGAGAAACTTTTGGAAGGCAAAAAGTTCTTTTCATAGATATGTGTCCTACTTGGGAAAATATTCCATGGTACCACACAGCTAATATTTTTCTTCTGTGTGCAGTCAGTACTGATCTTCATTCTGCAAGTTCTCACTCTTCAGGACACTGGGACTGCTTGGCCTGTGTTGCTTTTGCTACTCTCTGTGGCTCTGTGGATATTCTGTGCCAGACTGCAAGTGATGTTTTTTCAAGTTGAAATACTTTCTTCAAACAGAAGAAGAATGCATGAGCCTGCTCCTGGCTACACATGCACATTGTAAGCATTGGCCCAGAAATCTGAATCTGGAATCACATAATCTGAAGAGTAACATAAAATAAAGAAAATTATATAAAATTTTTTTAATCCTCTTTCTGCCTGTAACCTCTGAATCCTTGAATATGTTTTGGAGATGAAACAACAAATACCATTCCAATTTTTAAGTTATTTTACTCATGGTGAGGTACAGAATAGACTAGAATAAACTAGTTCTGCTATGTTCTGCATGAGAAATTATGACCCAGGTCTGAAGGCTCTACCCAGGAGAGAAGCACTCTGCAGTGCAGGCCCCAGGCCCATCGAGAAGAGAGAGTCAGAGAAGGACACAACTACAACATTGCTCAGGCAGAGACTAAATACTCCATGGAAATGAACAAATATTTTTCATTGCAGAAAATTTTGCAATCATATAATTCTAGAGCACCTCCTGCTCCACACTGAGGGCTTGATCTTTGAGCCAAGATCTTTGATCTCCTAGCATCAGAGATGAGGGAGTTTACCACCCTGTGGAAGCCCAGATAAACAGGATAAACATAGAGGACTCTTAGAAAACCCTCAGTATCCACATCCTTTTTGCAAGTGATCTCAAGACAATTCATAGCTCTCACCCCCATCAGAAGGTACCTGCCTTCTTCCAAAACAGTGAGGTTGACAAAATTGCCCATTCAGTGCAGGGCTGGGAAGAAATGTCATCAAGAATTTCCTCAAAAAGTAGTGGTAGGGAAAGGAGGAGCAAGAAGGATCAAATCAAGTCATATAATAAATAATTGAATTGGAAGGGACCTAAAACGATCATCGAGTCCAACTGCCTGACTACATCAGGGCTGACCAATAGTTAAAGCATATCATTAAGGATGTTGTCCAAAAGCCTCTTCAACACAAACCATCTCAGTACATTGACCACCTCTCTCAGGAGCCTGTTCCAGGGTCTGATCACCCTCTGGGTAAAGAAATGCCTTCTCACGTCAAGAAACCTCTGCTGATAGATGCAGCTTTGAGCCATTCCATTCCACCCTGGCCCTGAATCCAAGGAAGAAATCATCACCTCCGTCTCTCCTTGCCCTTCTCAGAAAGTTGTAGATACCAGTGAGGTTGCCCCTCAGGCTCCTCTCCAACCAAGAAAACCCCAGTGTCCTGAGCTGCTCCTCACAGGACACCTGCCAGCCCCTAAAAGTGAGTTACAGGAGCAATGGTTACACTCGGTGTAGCCTTAGTGCCTTCAAGAAGCTGCTTGCTTTTGATGCAGGCAATACTTACCAGAGATGCATTGCAGAAAATACTGATGTTTGAAGCAAAGGGAAAGTGATATGTCTAAATGCAGACATACACCTAATGAGCCACTGGAAAATCAAGTAATAAATCTCTGCTCAAAATCAGAGGCTGTCCACATATTCATCCTGAGTTAACAGTTCTGGAGCCTCACTGGAGGCAGTGTTTACTCATGTTTCCCAAGTTACAGGAGTTGCCAATCAAAAGGAGACCATTAGCCACTGAGGAAATAATTTACCAGGGAGTTCATAAAGCAAAATGACCAGTAGCTTGAATCAGGCTTCCCTTTGGTATTCATTTATACACAATGTTCATTTAGCAACCTCTGCAAAATGTCACGATTTATTGGTGGTGAAGGTTGTTTCCTTTCTGCTTTTGTTATTGAAATTCTAAATGGTTATCATTTCAAGGTCCTCCCCAGTACTTTTCAAACACTTTCACATTATTACTTCTTCACATATGTAATATATGATACCAAAACTCTCAGAACATGTCATAACGTCCTACGCATTATTGGGTTAATTTATTCATAAAACCATTTTCCTTATAAGGCTGTGCTACTGTCAGTAGGTCAAAGAGCAGCTTCCACTAAATCCTAAAGTTGTCATATGCAATTGACCTCACATTTCTTCTGAGTTTAAAACTGGATCCCAGCTAATAGATTCTTATCTTTGTTTCTGGTAGAAGTAGATCAATGGAATCTCTTATTTTCTGTCATAAGTCCTGTGCTGGCCTGGTTAAGTCCAAAGGTCACACTAGTAAGTGACGGAAGATTTTATAACAATTTATTTACTGTCTTTCTTATAGAAAAAAAAAAAAGTTAATTTCACTTTATTTGAAAACCAGCAAAAGATGGCATACAGCATGAGTAATGGCTAACAAGCTGCAATTTAAATACCAAGGAGATAAGCACCAGGGTGAAAAAAACTAAGCATATCAAATTTTGTTATGCCTCTAGGGATAGTCAAATTTTTCTCTTCCATATAAAACTTCATATAAAAATCTGCTATTAAGACATCATTGTTATATTTCCTTTTTAAAGAGATGGGTTTTATAAATGGAGGTTGTTGGGGGTTTGGGATTTTAGGTTAGGTTTTTTTTTCCTTAATACAAATGTCTGCACACAAAAGAAGCCTAGAAGCATAGAAAGCAAATTGCTAGCTGATTTTGACAAATAAGCCAAGCAGCATAATCATTTAAAACTTTTAGAGTACACTTGAAGCAATTTGACTTCCAGAGATGGATTTCATGCAGTTCAGAGAAGCTTGCATCTTGCTTGCTACACACATGAAAATCCCATTGCAGGAAAGGCATGCAGGCATACTAAGGCTAATATTACAGTAATTTCACGATTATAAGCCGCACTGAGTATAAGCCGCATTTCCGGGTTCCAGCAACTTTTCATTCTTTGTCCATATACAAGCCGCACCTGATTATAAGCCGCACATTACAATACAGAGTGTGATAAAAGGTATCTATTCTATCACCATCTGTTGAGGGTGGGGGCAGTGATCCTTATCTCAACGGCAGATATTCTGCTAATGGGCCATCCATTGAAACCAGGCAGGGCATTGTTCTTTATCTTTTCACAACCCATCCTTCCTCCAGCGAGTCATTTTCTGCTAATGGCCCATTGAGTCCCACTGTGGGACTGATAAAATTACTGCATCCCATTGGAAGTTGCTCCAGCCAGGGGGAAGAGCCCAACATTTCTTACCAAGATAAAAACAGAGGTTTTGGGACACTAAGGGAGCCCCTTTCTCCACTGGAACGCCAGAGGAAAACTGGATTTCTCCACATCACCACTGGACCGCCGGAGGGAAACTGCACCTTCTACAGGAGCACTGCTCCAACTGAACCACATCTGTCACTGCAGGAGGATGCAGCCACCATTTAATGGGACTGCTACCAACACCCTGCCTGACGGGGTGTCAGGTTGTACTCTGACTTTGTCAGGGTTTGGAGTTTGTTTCTTTGTAGTACTGTATTTCTATTTTAATTTCCCTAGTAAAGAACTGTTATTCCTAATTCCATATTTTTGCCTGAAAGCCCATTGGTTTCAAAATTATAATAATTTGGAGGGAGGGGGTTTACATCTCCATTTCAAAGAGAAGTTCCTGCCTTTCTCAGCAGACACCTGTCCTCCAAATTAAAACAGCAACTTTTCGTTCTTTGTCCGTATATAAGCCGCACCTGTTTAGAAGCCGCACTTTGAGTTCGGACCAAAATTTTAGTCAAAATGGTGCAGCTTATAATCGTATAATTACTGTAATTTAATAGCATATGTCTCTTACCTGTGATTTCACTGTTGATTTTTTTCCATATGTAATTGTTCTGTCGGAAATTGCAATTGAAGATACAATAAAGTAAGAGAGTAATCCTTATTGTTCAAGTTTCCCAAGTGATTTTTCATTGTAAGGAATTAGAATTTTGATACTACAACCTTATAGTGTAGAATATTTTAAAGAACTTCCCATGCATTTTTGACTGTAGACAATTTAATATTCAGTTTTTGTAAAAGGGCTAGATAAGATTGGCTGCCTTGGATTCTTCTTTGGTTTTTTAATTAATTCAAAGTAGGAGCTGTCTGTTGGAATTGCAAACCAAAGAAACTAATTTTTCTTCAGCTGTAGGTACATATAAAAATGCTTAGTTTGTGCATGACTTGCTGACTCATTGACTTCATAACAGGGAGTCTCATCAGCTTTATTAGGTGTTAGGTTAAGCCAATAGTAAGGCCATGAATGCAAAATCATAGGACACAGTTTCAAAATTCATAGCAAGAATCCTCTGGGATTTCAGTATTAGTCATTAACAGACTCTTCTCCATGTCTTGTCATGTGAGAAACTAGTGAAGCTGACAACAGGGCATCAGGAGATTTTTATGACTTTTATTTTCTTATTTTCCTTCTCATACTCAAATTTCTCATTGATGAGTCTTTGTTCAGCAGACTAAACTAAGAAGACATACAATGTACAATAAAACTGGTGCTTGGTAATAAAAGCCTTCAACAAAGAGAAGCCATCCTTGTGTTTTGGACTGACATCCATGTCCCTTTTATCCTGCTAGGACTAGCTGTTTTCCTTCTGCATTCAGGTTTTTCTGTGTGACAATGGTCTTCATAGGCAAACACACACACCAGCAGTTATCTTGTGTTTCAGACCAAATTCTGAAACGATAAAGATCCAGTTCCCAAAAACATATTGTGTTCCATCTTCATGAGGGCAAATCTGATGGGCTACAGAGGTCTTAATTCCCATCCCTTGATGTTCTAGCATTAGGTGGTTTTGGTGCTTAGAAACCACTGTTGAAAAATGCCACCACAGACCTTTCACAGAAGAGTAGAGGTATCTGTAAATGGGAAGGAAGAAAAAAAATGATCCTGATGTCTTCCTGGGGCTGTATTTCAAGGTGTGTTTGCTTTACAAAAATAGATAAACATCAAATCCCACATGTATAGATACATTTCTGTGTATTCTAGTCTGGTTTACTTAGCATTCTTCTATGTCTCTTTACCAGAGAAATCTATTACCATCCCATGACGTTTCCTTAGAACATTTAAATCTTGCCTATGTTGAAATCATATTTTATTACATATTATATTACTAAATTAAACGTGTATTTTTCTGTTCAAAACAGAGGCATGAGCAGCTTTAAAAGAACCTCACTTTTTCTTGGATTTCTACTTTTGCTTTATGTACTAAACATGAAAAAGGCTTTAAAAAGTAATGTGAATGAAAAATATTATAAAAGAATAAAAATCTAGTGCTGTGTTTAAACCTCCCACACTGCAATTGAGTACAATTCCAACAAGCCACAGGTGTACACCATATGCATAGGTGCAAATGTGATTATGAGAGGTCTGATGACAGTTCTGGGTCCACAAAGCATTCATCTCAATATAAACATCTGTTATGTATTCAAGACAAAACTGTGCAGAATATAGAGTTATAATTGAGGTTTTAAATGCAGAGATATCAGGAAACTCCAGGTTATTGCCCCAACAGGAACTCAGATTTGATCACATTATAAAAAGATAGTATTTTTTATTAGTACACACAATGTTAGGCTTCATGCCTTATTATACTGAGATGGAATTGCTTCAGCTCAACAGAGTGTAGGGACTACTGACTTGGAGTGATGCACTTATTTCTCAATTATGAGACTGATGCACTCTTCTGGCAGAGGGGCTCTAATGAGCTGGGCTGTTGTTAGTTGTCAATATATATTGTGTAAATCCTGTGGTTAGACTGGCTGCCCCCTGTCATAAACCAGCAATAAATATCATGTGTCCAACTTCTGTATTCCACTGCTGACAACTGAAGTTGCCAAATCCTTTGCATCATATATAAAAGACCCTGTTATCAAATGCTTATAATTTGGCCAAACTTTAGCCGTGCAGAATTAAATTTCCTGTGCCTTGTGTCTGCCTTTAGGCGAATGTCCTTTTTAATTTCTTCTAAAACCATTTCTGAGAAAGAAATAAGGGGAAACTATATTAACCACACAAGGTCTCTTCACAGTTCTCTCTTCACATCTTGCTGCATTTCCAAAAGTACAGCCTGAAAGGCAAAAAAAAGTCAAGCTTAACTGCTGGGTACTGAAAACCTTGGCTTTATGCAGTTGAGAAGCCTCGGACAAGAGAGCGTATATCATCTTTCTTATTTTCTTTGGCATTTTTATTCTTTTAACCCCAGACCAGTCACAGGACTAAAGACTCTCTCCTACATCAGACCAAATAGCTTGTCACAGTGTCAATCTTCTTGAGATAACAAGAGTACACATAAGGTTTTGTTGGTTTTTTAAAAACAAATATTATAAAAGGAATCCTCTTATCATCACAGTGTCTCAGACTAAAGGCTTACCATGCCTTCTCAGATGCAACAGCTCAATATCACTAGGAATCAGGAAAGAAGAAAACACCAATATGTCATTCTGGAAGACTGAAGTGTCTTCATGCTTAATAGATGAGGTTTGGATCTCTATTTTAGTCCATTGTGATTTGGACCTCCATTCTAATGAAAATACATTCTAAAAATAATGATCATACAAATATTCCTTCCTTCCTTCCTTCCTTCCTTCCTTCCTTCCTTCCTTCCTTCCTTCCTTCCTTCCTTCCTTCCTTCCTTCCTTCCTTCCTTCCTTCCTTCCTTCCTTCCTTCCTTCCTTCCTTCCTTCCTTCCTTCCTTCCTTCCTTCCTTCCTTCCTTCCTTCCTTCCTTCCTTCCTTCCTTCCTTCCTTCCTTCCTTCCTTCCTTCCTTCCTTCCTTCCTTCCTTCCTTCCTTCCTTCCTTCCTTCCTTCCTTCCTTCCTTCCTTCCTTCCTTCCTTCCTTCCTTCCTTTTGTTCACAGAAGGATGGGGCTGTTGCTAGGCTTGACAGTGAATGTGAGCTGATGCTCTCTTTGGTGGAAGAATATCACCCTTGAGAATAAGACTACAACCCATACCCTTAGCAATGGAAATACAGTGGCAGAGAGGCGGCACTAAACTGCACCGGTTAAGGATCTAACTCTGTGAATTTTTACTTTAACAACAATAAGTCCTAAAAAAAAAAAAATTAGTTGCAAAATTTTCCTAAACTTTTACTTCAAGGCAAGATAGAAGTGACAATTTTTACCAGGCCTTTCAAGGAGAAAAATAGCCAACTTTAACCCCCCAGCCTTCATTCAGAGAAGATTTCCCTCTGTCTCCCCTACCTCCCCCATGCACATATCCATGTATCTTTGTGAACTGAGTAGAAATCAAAGCAGAATTTGACTCTGTGTAATGAAATCTATTTTTTCCTCAAAAAAGCCTGTCATGTTACAAATGCAAACACTTTCTAGTAAATTTTCCTTTCATTTTATTTCTTCCCTGTGCTTTTTCCTTGCCCTCCCCCCGCCCTTTTTACTCTCTCTCTCTCTCTCTTTCTCTCTTAAGCAGAATGAAAAGAGTTCTTTAACCAAACAAATGTAAATACGTAAGTGGTAGGGATTTTTTTTAAAGTATGTTTTTTAGTTCATCTAACAAAGACATATCTGTCTGCTCGAATGATTCCTTACTGAATATGAATGAGAAGCCCTTTAATGAGGTACGGTAATTAAGCTCTGGCAAGCCCCCCTAGCCCCCTGTCAGCAGCTTCCCAGGCAAACAGCCATTGAATCCAGTGATTGACAAACCAGACGCTGGACATGTACTGTAGCTGATGGGGAACAATGGGCTGGGGGGCCGTGGTATCTGACACACCCGGTTGTTTCAGCCCCATAAAAGGGCCGGGCTCCTGGGGTGTCCCTCTTGCTGTCCTGAGGGGCTGGAGCTGCAGGTTTACCTGGCTTCTCTCAAGGTGCCCATCCCAGTTGGGTGTGCGCTGTGCCCGCTCCACATGCGGCTGCGCGCGAACAGGTTCTCTCCTTCGGCACTCGTGTGTCGCAGTGTTCATAAATCTTTTTAATTGTTAAAAGTCTTTAACTATAGAATAGGATTCATTATCCATTGTGTTTGCCAAAATGCCATTTAATAAGTTGCTTGTTTTATTAACCCTGACAGAAAAGAAAACAGGGTTCTTTATCTCCAGCTGTTGGAGACAGATATGAGATTTCTCTGAACAGTTTTGCTTAACACATTGCAAAATGAGTATGTGTAACAGGTGTGGATTCACTGGCCTACAGTTGAATTGCAGACCTTTTCCTACTGTCCCATACCCTGGATAAACAGTACCCATGTTTGCAGAAACCATGTGTGAAGTATTGGTAAGGAAAAAAAAAATACACCAAGAAACAGACACAACACAAAAAACCTAGAAGTCCTGGTTACTACTATCCTGTAACTGTTACTGCATGATCACTCAGCAGCCCAGATGAGAAGGATTCATCTTTGTTTTAATTGATTGTAGCCATATGGATTGGCATTGTGAGGGAGTGCTTGATTTCCAGGCCAAGAGGTTAATTTCCTTCCTGTATGTCATCAATTCTATAACACATGCACATGCATTACACTCCTCATGGTCATTTGGAAACACAGGTAGTAAAGGCCTGGCTGCAGGCTTTGTAGAACAAACTGGAAAATTATTTGAAACATATGATGCCAACTTGCATTTTGAAAGCATATGCAGGAAGGACAAACGTACTTTTCAGGGAACTGTTTCGATTTGAACAATTCCTATCTCCTAAATAACACCAAAAATATGTGCAAATATGTATATATGCAAACATTATCTGAATAAGCTGTTAGAATCATTTGTCAAAATTGGCAATCTGCTCTTATTAAAATTGAAAGCTCAACAGTCTTTTTTCCTTCCTTGACTTTTTTTTTCTTCAAAAAGCAGAGATAAATCCCCGTAGTACAATTAAAACACCAACTAAATATTACTTCGTTGGGCTTAACGATAGATTACAATGTGTGCATAATGACCCAGTTCTAGTAATATCATCTGATTTAGTAAGGAAATCAGAGTTTGCCATATGTTCACCAATAAGGTCTTAGAAATTCTTCTTGTTGTTCTTGATGTCTCAGCCAACTGCTAGTGAGGATTCTGTTTGGTCCTAAAATCATCTTGGTTTTGAGCACCAAGCACATTAAAGTCATAAGCATGTGGCTCATTTTATCATGCCATCTCTAGGAATGAGCAGGGGGCTATTTAATAACCTGTCACCTGCCTGCCCTGAATACCTTTATGTATGAAAGTGTCTTAAAATGAATTCCCTGTTAACAGCCCCAGAAAGGTATATAGTGTGACTTCAGGGATATTTTAAAAGATGAAAATTAAACTTGACATTTCCCCTAAATAGATTAGCACCCAACTGGCAAGATTAGTTTGCTCATATGACAAACCAGAGGACAACATCAAAACTCAAAACACGAAAAAAACAAAACAGTGGGTAAAGTCAGACTCTACTGTGCCATTTAGCTGTGTATTTGCTACCTCTGTTACACATTTATTATTTGTAGACTCATGACCTATGGGTCATTAATGAGCACTGTGTCTTTGCTGTGTGTGAGTGAAGTCCAACTAAGCCAACTGAAGACTTACTGCATACCTTTAGTTAACAAAGATCATAATGCAAGCTGCAGATGTTCCATATTATTCAAACTTTGATTCTCATCTCCTTCAGACAGCCTCTTTTTCCTTACTATCTCCTCAATAATTTTTTTCACACCCATGTGCAGGTTAGAATCTGTTTTACCTCTTCAAGCAGACTGGACTTTGAGCTGCCACTTATTAAATGTCTGTCCTACCCACCCTGGGCTCTCATTTTGAGACAGCAGGAATGGTGGAAGTTAGCATTGCTCCAGGTTAGCAGTGAAGTAATCACATTGGAATCTGAAATCTTCATCATGGGGTTTTTTGACACCTAACACAGATGACACACATATTGAACCAGTATTTTCACTGTTCCATCGATATTCTGGCAAGTAGGAGATTACTTCTTTACTTCTATTTTGTATGGTTCACAGATCTACAATTTTTAAAAAAATAATTTAGGGGATTAATTTAAAATATTTAAATAATATATATTGTAATTATCTTCTTCCAATTACTCCCTTTTTCTTGTATTTCTTGAATTCACAGAGCCAAAAATATTTTTTTGTAAATCTTGGTATAATCCCTTAGATATTAGTGGAGTTTTAGTAGCTTATTCCAACACTGAGTGTGTCTGTCCAGTATTTGCGTATGTAAATCTCTTTATATATGTGTAGCATTTCACGGCTATTTATAGATCTCAAATTTTATCTAAAATGCTTAATCTCTGTTGCAATTTAACAGTACAAATGCCATGCTTAATTCACTTCCAGATGTAGAAATCTACCCTGAAAGAGGGTATATTTAGATTACTTATAAAGAACAAATCCTTCTTGATGAGGATGGTGAGGCACTGGAAGAGGTTGCTCAGAGAAGTGGATGTCTTATCCCTGGAAGTGTTCAAGGTGAGACTGGATGAAGGTTTGAATAACCTGATCTAATGAAATATGTCCTTTCCATGGGAGATGGTGTAGACTAGATGACCGTTAAAAAGTCCGTTCCAACCAAAACCATTCTGTAATTTGTTCTGTGATTCAATGTGATGTAAAGTACAGACACTAGGTAGTGTGTAGTAATAACATTTTGTATTTAACCAAAGTATGTCCTTATTTAAGTACTAGAGGAAAAGAGATCTGGAGGCACCAAAGTCACCTTAAAACTACCTTTCATCTGAACTTTTCAGTTTTTTCTAGTTTAAAACTGCATCACTTGTTCCAGAGCCATCAACATCATTTATTCCAGGGCTATCAACAAGCAAGGAGAGTATCCACTGGTTATTGCAGGACATCCCCCAGCAAGATAGTCGTATGAAAAAGCTTAGTCAATTTTTCACAGATCTAACAGCTTGCAGACAACCTGAAGATTCTAGCTGGAATTGAAGTAGAATTAGCTACTACAGCTTATGGAGTCCCAAAGCTTTTTATGTCAGCTTCTGCTGAATGCAGTAGCATAAGGTTGGGTGGACAGTTACTGCAGATAACCTCTTTGTAAACCCTATTTCTTGGACTTCCTGAACATCCATCATTGATAACCAGTGGAGACAGGATATTTCAGACTGGGAATACAGTCAGCGTCTTTGTATGTTCTTTGAACTCTTATGATAAACTAAACCAGTCCAAATAAACCAGTCCAAATGCACCTATTTAGCATCGTAAAACAAAGATACTTCTATTGAAAACTCATGAAAACCAATCACTTCAAGATGTATTCTTAAATCTTACAGTGTGCCTTTTAAATTCCATGAGCATCTTAAACAAAATGAGTTAAATTATTGATATTAACAAAATCAAGCTAGTTAATTTCTATATGCTTTTTGTTAAAAATGAAAAACAAAACTGAACTGAAGGAAAATTTTGTTCACTGAAAAGTTATTGGAATAGGCTTTGGTCACAATGGTCAGTCATTGGAATGGGTTTTCCAGGGACATAGTGGAATCACCATCCTTGCAAGTGTTCAAAAAGCATGTTGATGTGGCCATGGGAGACATGGCTTAATGGTGAACACAGTCATGTTATATAACTGGCTCGGATTATCTTAAAGGCCTTTTCCAACCTTAATGATTCTGTAATTCTCTGAAGACAAGAGGAGAAAAGTAATGGAGATTTTTTATTATTATGATGGCAATTTTGTGTTACTGGCAAGGTTTTGTAACAGGAGGGTTTGACTGAAGAACCTGTGGCTTGTGGGACTGTCTTCCACCATAAGTAGCAGCAGTATGCCTACGGCACATGTCACACCAAATCCCTGAAACGAGTCATGGCACATGGTACAGATGCACTGCCACAAAACTCAGGAGCCCTGCAGAGTGAAATAAAGTAGAAGCTTCTGCCATAAAACTTAGACTAAATTTTTTAGTTCTGGAAGTTGCTTGATTTGTATTGCCCAATAAAACTGGTACTTAGGCAATTTATTTGCCCTTAAGGGAAGTGTCGTGACTGCAACGCAGTGTAAAGATAACCATGCTAGCTTTAAACTGGCTAGACAAGACATTGCTAGCAGTCTAATGAGGAATCAACATGGGCCAATTCATTGAGTATTTACCTTCCTTTAGATGCAGATGTGGCACAGCTGCATGCTGTTGCTACCCTGATTACTTTAATGATAAAAGCTGACTATGACAGGAGCAGAGGCAGATAGCTCAGAAAGAAATTCTGGCTGTTGAGATATTTAGAGCAGAAACAAAGAAAATTTGCCAGGAACCACTTGCTAACTTTCCTTGGGGGTTTTGGTACGTGGAATGCATACCATTAAGAAAGTTTGAAAGACTTGGTACCTCTCCTTCCACTAAACCTATGTCTACCTCAACCACAAGTTGTCCTTTGCTTCTCTCAGCACTCTGGCCTTGCAACAGCCCAGAACATATTTGCCCCCATCCTTTTGAGAGAGGCTCAAAGCTTGAGAACTGCTAAAAAATTTGTTTTCCCCTGCAATGATTACCATGGAGCAGCTGGTTTTCTAAGTTGCCAAGCTATTTTCTTTAGAACTTGCATTTCTTGCTTGAGTTGACCCACACCATATCACAGCACTATGTGTGCATCGACTGATGGAAAATTTCTATGATAGCAAATCTGTAATAGCCCAGATAAAAAACACTTCCTTTTCAGTTTCTTATTTCATGAGTCCTCTATGTAGAAATGCTTCAAAAAGGCTTTTTTTCTCTTGTGATTCACTGAAGTTGCTTTCTTGAAGGTAGATTATTATAGAAATTATAATTAAAAAGTTGATAATTGCTTTTTTGTTTTACAGGAACAGCACTGATTTTATCTTCCTCCATCAGTGAAGTATTATTAAAAGTTCTTTGATTTCATTTTTTTCTTGCATTTTTAAAAATTTCAGTAAATGTTCAATCAAATAGTTTGCTTTCTGTTGAAAAAAGCATCTCACCAAACTCAGTAAGGAAACCCTGAAGGTGGATGTGTTTTTAAACTTGTTCACCACTGTCCCACAGTTTTCATTGGTTTTTGGAGAGTTGACTGGTGTCAGAGGGTAGGTCCTCATTTCAAACCTTGAAATCCTTTGCACAGACAGCTGTTTTAGCTAATGTAAATTGATAGACAAAAGTAAATTCCTCATGGGAGGCTTGGCAGAGCCTTGTCAGTAGTAACCAGATAATCAGATTGCAAATCCACTGCACGTAGGGAGCACAAAAAGTCTCTTCAGACTGAACCATTTGTTTGCTGTTCCAAGGTATGTGTTCTGAGATCTTCGACGGGACGAGCACTGCTTTTTTGCTCAAGTGGAGCTTTGCAGTGTGGATGATGAAGAGGGTTATAGAAAAGACACTGAGAATGTGGCAAAGAATTTGGTAGAACTCTTGCATCTAAAACATTTTCCCAGCTTTCTTGGAAAGTAATTCAGAAGTTAATAAATTTCATGTCCATCTGCCCTGAGTTTCTCGCTTATTGTTATATCTCTGATGTTTTACAAATTCTGTATCCAGCTCTATAGGAGTTGCTTCTCTCTCTCCCTCTCCCTCTCTTTTTTACTTCTAAGTCAGTAAACTATGATGTATGTGTCTCTCCCTGAATAACGTTATTATATGATGCTGCTGGAGCCCTGAATAGCTTGGCTCTGGACTGCTGAACCCTTTGAATGTAATTGTTTTAACACCATGAAATGAAGTAATGCATAAAATTGATAATAAACGGATATCTCTCTGCCTCTGCATGCAAATGAGCACTTAGCACCAGGGCACAGATGCCACCATTGTTTCCCCCCTTGAAAATGACAAAGTAAGTGAAAATATCTACCAAGAGCTTAGAAAGTACGGTAGCTGCATTTTCATTATATTTTAGAATTTCACATAGTTGGGAAAGCAAACTCTCCTGCCAACATTCAGAAAGGGGCTGGATAATGCCTGCCTGTAGTACACTGGAACATACAGTGAAGCAAGGTTTTGTTGATTTTTTTGGGAAGATAAAGAATATCGTTATTAGTGATTCTCTTCCACTTTCATGTTTTTAATTTTACAATCTCATTTTTGTTTTTGAAACAAAGACCGTATTTTTTATCTCAGTTTCTTGCCGGCTCCTCCGCCTCCTCTAAAAAGTACAGCTAGAATCAATGTGTTATACCCATTAATCTGCACTGTATATTAAACAGGCACATTTAGAATACCTTGGGTCTGGCTGCAGCTTTGGATTTACCCTTTGTTTTCTAATTTATACTTTTAGATAATAAATATATCCAGGAACTAAAATGATTACTTTGTTTTAGAAATGTTTTACAGGCTTGGCTTTTTTTCTCCTTCTGCTTTAACAAAAGGGTAGAAATCCATAGAAGAGGGGTATTATTTTATGGATTAATCCTTCCATTTTCAAGCATTAGCTGTACTGCTGCTCATTTCATGAAGGGATCTTATTTAGAAAAGAAGGTCTAAATTAGCTTTTCACATTTTTTACCTTTGCTCCTAGGTTAACAGTTTCAAGTTCTTCATTATGATTCAAAAATGTTCACAAGGCTTAAATAGTAATGAATGATATTCATATTTGAAACCATAATCATTTTCATAGAGGCTTCCTAAGAGTGCTAAATTAACTTTTCACTCACCTTTTATCTCTATGAAAAAATTTCAAAACACTTGAGTCAGAGTTGAAAGATTTGTTGAAGTCCAGGCATATGACATTTGTGGATTCTGTTATGTCTAAATACCTCCTGTTCATAGAGAACTGCCTCATCTCTCATTTTCCCCTTTTTTTTCTGTTATGTTTTTTTTTGAGGGGGGGAGGGTTTGGCACATTACTTGATTTCCTGCTCCAATACTCTGTAATTCTGTGTTTATCACTTACTTCCCTGTGCCATCTACTCCCCTTGCATCCCAGAAGCTCTCTATAGTTTGGAGCTTCATCTTTTGTCACTAAATTCTCAAGTCTGTCCCCAGTCTGCATGGACAGCACTTCCACCTCTTTGTGGGGTGTCCAAGGATGACTTTTTAAAAACATAGTTGATTTGAAAAGTTAGAATTAAATTAATGTAATTTAATCCAAGTCTAAGTTTTTACCAAAAAAAAAAACCCAGTCCCAGTACCTGGCCCTTATCCCTATCTACATGTCCCAACTGTACCTCCTGTTTTAGATCTGGAAGTTATGTGGCAAGCCAGAACACTGTTTATCTGACAGAACTCCCCTTTTGCATTTGGTACATTAGAGTTTTTGTGTCTGGTCACGAGCTGACCTGACTCACTTGAAGTGTCACCATTTCCAGACCCCACGCAAGAGAAGTGACAGAAGAATGTAATCGGGGCTGGGGGAGACAGGGCCCACTCTTGTTCACAGCAGCCTGTCTTTTCATCAGGATGAGTAACATCATGTGGTACCTTAAATTTTCATTAGTTTGTGCTTTCTCTGGTTTGGTCTGCAGATCCTTTGCTGATGCTATTGAACTTTTTATTAATCTGTGCTTTCAGTTTGCTTCTTTCCTATATTTGAAATAAATGAAGTTTTATCTAAGGGGGTGGGATTTTGTATTTTCTGTCATTCCTTTCCGCTGTTATACTTTGCACTGATACGGTTGTGCTCCAAGTATTTTAACTGACATTCTCCCATTTTAAACTGTCCAAATTTTTTTTTTAACAGGCATTCTTAAAAATCATAATTTCTATTATATCTGTTCTTCACTTTCTAGTAATCAAAGAGACAATTTCATGGTCTCTCCTACCTATTTCACCTTTCTTCTTCTTCTTGTATGCAATCATTTTCCATCGTTTAGAATCATCATTAAAAGATCTTTCCCTCCAAATGCATTCTCTTCATGAATCAAAACTTATAATCAATGGGAAAAAATTGTCTTATCCATTAGCTCCTTACCTGAAAGATGCATAGGTATTTGAAATATCCTACTTCCACTGAGGCCAGAGTCTTGGATTTCTCTGGTTTATATTCACAAAAGGCTTTGCCCAGTGCTGTATTCCCTCTCCTAGCAGCACTTGATTCTCCTTTGTAGACATTGCCAACAGATTTTCAGCAGCTCTTCCTGTCCATGTTAGGGATAGCTTTTCCTTACTTTACCCTTCCTGAATTATAGTCTTCCATATTCATAGGCTGGCCATGAGAATAAAAGTGACATTCCCCTTTACTAACACTTTGATCCTCCCATTTATATCTGTTCTTGTAATAGTACACAGGCATCTGCTCAGTGGGACCATCCATCTCTTCAAATTTTTGTCACCTCTCTTATGATTAAGCTTGTTCTTGTGTTATTTAGGTGTTCTCAAGTGACCATTTTAGCTTTTTGCACACATCCTCAGTTTGATCCTCGTTTGCAGTTTTTGGTTGGTTAGCAAGTGATAAAAAAGAACACAACCATTTTTACAATGACTAAACACTTGATGAAAAGCTTACAAACATCATGAAAGTGTTTATCACAAGTACATATTTCCACTAAAAGATTATCAATATTCTGAAACGTGTTTACCTAGCAATAAATGGATAGATAACATTATTTCCCATTCAGAAGTCTAACAAAGTATTTAGTTAAGCCGCGCTGGCTTTGAAGTTCTTGGTTGAAACATGATAACATTCTTTTCAAAATTAGTTAATAGTTTTGTCATATCATAAGCATTTCTATGTATACATGTATGTCATGTCCAATACAGTCCTCTCAATGCAGAGGGAGAAATTTGTCTTGTAAGACACCTACAGAGAATCATAATTCTGGATCTAAAATTAGATCAGGCTTCCACATATCAATACCAAGAATCACTGATCAAAGGAAAAAGAGACAGCTTATGAATAAGCTGTTTTTAGTCTAGAACTATTAATGGAAAACCAGGGTAAAGTGAGAATAAGCAGCAACAAAAATTATTTGATGGGAATTCTTTCAATATCCCAACTTATGCTTAAATACCAGTGATAGGAGAAAAGATAAACCCAATATATTCCAATAAGGAATTCAAAACAAATACACAGTAAACAGATACTAAAGTAATTTGATGAAGTGTTTCAGTAATATGCAATTAACAAATCCCTGAGCCATACAAATCTCATATTCTGTGCACTCAGTGTGGTTATGAGTCAACTGAACTGATTTATGATGCATCCTAAAAATCATGAAATGCATGAGTTTGATCTAGAACTCAGTTAAATGTGATACTTCTTTAAAATGCTGTTGCTTTCTCAAACTTGACTCTCAGTGTAAAGCTTTGGGACATAATGAACCAATCTGCACTAACACAGAGAATAATGTATACAGAGATATATATTCTGCTCCTTCCCATCCCACCCACCTGCTCAGAAAATATATTGTCCCATGAAAGTGAAACAATTGCTTTATGATAAGCCAATCTGGACAGCTTCTCAAATAATGGTCTAGGAGTCTATCTAAATACTAGTTAAATCAGGAGGCTGTTTCTCTTCTTTCTCAGTACCACAGTTGTGGATTTTACATTCAACCTTGACTTTAACCTAGAAAGAGTATAACCAGTTCTGATAAAATAAGAACAGAATGATTTAAGGCTCAAATCACAACTGAAGAGTGATTAAGGTAAAAAAAGGACTTTTACTGTCTGTATTTTTTTTCAAATATACACTTCCTCAAGACTTTGTTTTCAAAGTGGCACCAAATTGTTGCCTGAATTAAAGCTATTGCAACAATATATTTATCAATATAGAAGTAAAGAACACTATACATTTCACAAAGTTCAAATTTTGCAACTTTTCACGGAGTATTTACATAATAGTCAATTATGTGAGCTTTGTTTTATTATGAACTTCAGGATAAGAAACATTCTTCTTTACCTTCTCACTGGCATAGTTCAGCTCTTCCTTAGCGATCATAATTGAGAAACAAATAATGTTGGCAGCCAATGTACTTATATGCCATCAGTGATAACATTCCTTCCTTTGTCTGACTTGCGTGGATGTTTATGATGCTTTTGGGTTCTCTTTGGGTTATCTTTGTTTTTAGGTTTATTTTGCCTGCACACAATACCAAGCATAAGGGGCTTCCAACTCTGTAAAACTAAAAATTAAGAACTCATCCTCAGCCATTTCACATTGTAAAAAGTAACTCAATTTAAAGGAACTATGGTTTCTTTCAATGTGACAGAATCTTGGATTCAGATGTGTTGAGGTGTTTAGATGTATTCTCAGGCATGCTCAGCTTGTAAGTATGTAGATTGAAGGGTTCAAAAACTGAGGTGTGTTATGAACTCTGCTGGCAGTTACTGATATACTGCAAAAGAAAGTAGAAGGCTGAAAAATAAAATGCTCAGTCTTTATTCCCTGTGAGCACTTGACTTGGAAGCCTAATCAAACCTATATATTCACAAAGAAGAAAACTGAGACAAAAAAGTAGCAGAGAACAAGATAAAATTAAACAACAGCATATTTCCCAGTCCTAGGTTCTGCAGATCTGCAGATTTCATGATTATAAGCCGCACCATTTTGACTAAAATTTTGGTCCGAACCCAAAGTGCGGCTTATAATCAGATGCGGCTTATATACGGACAAAGAACGAAAAGTTGCTGTTTTAGTTTGGAGGACAGGTGTCTGCTGAGAAAGGCAGGAGCCTCTCTTTGAAATGGAGAATGTAAACCCCCTCCCTCCAAATTATTATAGTTTTGAAATCAAGGGGCTTTCAGGCAAAGATATGGTAATTAGGAATAACAGTTCTTTTCTAGGGAAATTAAAATAGAAATACAGTACTACAAAGAAACAAACTCCAAACCCTGACACAGACAGAGTACAACCTGACACCCTGTCAGGCAGGGTGTTGGTAGCAGTTCCATTAAATGGTGGCTGCATCCTCCTGCAGTGACAGATGTGGTTCAGTTGGAGCAGTGCTCCTGCAGAAGGTGCAGTTTCCCTCTAAAGGTCCAGTGGTGATATGGAGGAATCCCATTTCCCTCTGGAGTCCAATGGAGAAAGGGGCTCCCTTAGTGTCCCAAAACCTCTGTTTATATCTTGGTAAGAAATGTTGGGCTCTTCCCCCTGGCTGGAGCAACTGCCAATGGGATGCAGTAATTTTATCAGTCCCACAGTGGGACTCAATGGGCCATTAGCAGAAAATGACTCGCTGGAGGAAGGATGGGTTGTGAAAAGATAAAGAACAATGCCCTGCCTGGTTTCAGTGGATGGCCCATTAGCAGAATATCTGCCGTTGAGATAAGGATCACTGCCCCCCACCCTGAACAGATGGTGATAGAATAGATACCTTTTATCACACTCTGTATTGTAATGTGCGGCTTATAATCAGGTGCATCTTATAATCGTGAAATTACTGTAATTAGAATACCAATAGCAACTCTTTTTCTTCTTGTACCTATTGTCTCTCTTACATGTTTATGCTTTTGTATGTCCACTTACCAGCACCTGCCCTCTATAGGTTTTTAAAAGCTGCACAGATACAAGAACTTTTAATAGTACTGACAAAATGGTAGGGAAGATTTTCAAAGAAATTTGAAGGAGCTGGTTTCCAAACCCTCCTGATAATAGTTTTGGACTATATTACCTTAAATCTGTGCTGCTTCAGATTATTTTCAGGAGCTTAAAACGTAGGTATTGTCCACTCTGTCAGTGACCTACAAGGTGTCAGTTCAGCTACCACCATCGATTAGCTAGAAAATATGTTGCTGTTTCTAAGAACAGATTCCGCTCTTTTTGAAGATTAGTGTTTAATAACTGCAGGGGCAATGACATGTTTTAGTCTTCTCCAGGGTGCTGTGTATTATGCCTTGACAACTAACTCTGGATTAATCCTAGCTAAAAGTACACATTTAAACTGAAGAACCAGGGAAAAGAGGCTAGTTCTCTTAACCTGTGACCATATAGAGAGATTCACATTGCATAACAATTATTCAGAAAAAATAATATATGAGTTACCCATGGAAATATAGAGCTCTCTTTGTGCACTACAGAAATCTGGGGCAAATGGGCTTTCTGTTTGGACACCTAATTCAAGTGATACTGTTAGATAGGGTTTATCTAAGCTGCAAAGCCCACATGTCTCACTCCTATTGTCTCTATGATATTTTGGTATTCATTGTGAGGCCTCTGTACCTGGTCTAAGAGCATGGCCTTTCAAAGTTGATTGTCTTGCTTCTGAGTGATGAGCCCAAACAACTGATACTCCCTTCTCATTATCATTCTTTTCATTACCTGCTTTATCTAAAGCATTACCTTTGCTTCAATTCAATTTTGTATAAATTGCTCTTTACTGAAGTAGTAATTCAGACAGGTTTTTCCTTGGTCTCACTCCTCCACTGTTGACATCAGTAGAAGAAGCAGCATTAGATCAGTGCTCATCATAGTTTTTTCATGGCCAAAAAGGGTCAGTGTGATCATCTCCCCTGACCTGCTGTATAATACTAACCTAACCCCTAGGATCTCACTGAGTAAAGCGTGCAGGGAAATTTCTACTCTATTACAGTCAATAGGTGTTTTGTCATTCCCTTTAAAGAGAGTATGTTCAAAAGTAATTTTTGAACAGAATTTAAGAATTTCAATTTAAGAATTTCAAATAAACTCTCAACTCTTTTGTAGAGCTAGTTTACTTGTTTCTGGAAATATTACTCCAGAAATCTGACTTAAACATCAGTTTTAGCCTGAAAACTCAAGATAAATTGAGCTTACATGAAAACACTTTGTGGTCATGTGAATTCATTTTATCACACCAAATCTCCATCTAAATTCCAAGAAATTTGTCACAACGTATATACTAATGAATGTTTTCTGAGGTAAGGGCTTTTGATTGGGCCATCTTGTAAGAGAAATAAGTTCACAGTGTTAAGAATACACAATCTCTCCTGAATGTAGAACCAGAGGTCTTTACAGCCACAACAGATTATAGGATGCACAGTTTTTAAAAATCAGCACCATCTTTTGTTTTACTTAGAATGTAAAATGTAGTTGAAAAAGAAGCTGCCAGGTGGAGAAGCTGAATCCTGAGACCTGGTAAAGTGTTTGCAAATGTTTATAATTGCAAACTGCTTTAGCTGATCAGCTCCTCTGAGAAACAAAAAGTCTCGATGGTAGATTTTTACATGCCACCCCCTACGCCGCCAAAAAAAATAGTTTTCCAGTAATGCTTGTGACTCCTTATAGTCTTTTATACTGAGTTTCCAATTAATGAATTTCAACTACCTTGCATACAAACATGGGTACTTGCAGTCAAAATTCTCCCTTAGAATAATAAAGAACTTGAATGTGTGCTGGACAGTGACTTTTTCTATATTTTTGAGACCGGAGTGGAGAATTCTTTGGGGAAAAAAAAAAACCAACACATATTCTGTACTTTTATTTCTTCATTTCCTCCACACAGATGTTTCAGGAGAGTCTCGTTTCAAGTATTGCATCTGAGAAGAAAAATTCACAGAAAACTACAGAACCTGTTGTCCAGGTCCTCAGTTTGGAACTAAGTGAATGATTACATAGTTTCAACTTGAAATTAATTTAGACGGTTGTTTTATTAGGTTTCTTCCTGGGGATTTCAGTACCATCTTCTCTGATCCAGCAACTTGTCAAGTTTATAAAGGCCTTGGGAGACATTTCCTGGGCCCCTGTCTCTGTCTACAGTATCTGATTCTACAGAAAAGGGCCATAATTCTGAAGTTTTGAGGATTTATTCTTCTCAGTCTTCTCCATTGGTGTCAATTCAATTTGTCCAAATAACCAGGCATTCATTGCTACCCATCATGCTCACCTTCCAGGTGACTGTCAGAATCATGTTTATCTGAAACTCAGGACAATGTTTACATCCAGCTCACCCAGTGGGTTTTTCTTCAAATTTCTCTACGAACAAAACAGGCAGCAGAAATTAATCAGGTTGTCCATCTTTAGAGCCTACTCATCACACTAGAAGCTCTCCATAGACTGGTTTGCTCATTTTGGCTGGAGTACCATTAATTAAAATGTGTTCTACAATTCTTCTAGTATCATTAAATAAGTGCTGGGAAGAAAGGAGTGTGCTGGGTCTGAAAATAGGATGCTCTGTGGAGAAAAGCACCTCAGCTGGCTTCCTCCAGTGATTGTTTTATTTCTACAGATAAAATAGCTTCAACAAGCAAACGGTGATCTTCATCCCTGCCTTGCCCTCCTTGCATGTTCAAGCCAGTCATGGAGTGTGGATTCTAGCAGGAAAAGGGCATGCAGTTTGCCGGTCTCTTGGGAGAGAATGAAACTGAGATAGATTTCGTGCAATGCTGGTGAGTAATAGGGTAAAACAGTAAAATTCCTCTTGGGGAGGGAAAAAAGTGAAGCCAAAATGTACTGAGTGTGGTTTGATTTTTATTAGCCAAAATTAGGCATCCACTAATGCCCTAGTCTTACTCCTAAGTCTACAGTGCACTGTGCACATTCTTTCTGTCACTACATGAAATATCTCAGGCTACCTGTCTTCTTATTTAACAATAAACCTGTTACTAGAATCAGGGTTCCTTGCTTGTCTAGAATCTTAATTTTTATCACTGTAATAAGTAATCTTGTTTAAAATAAATAAACCTGTTTTCCCTCCTATTTTTCCTATGCAAAATGAAATCGTTTCAGGGTATAGCCTGTATGTGCTTAAGCCTACTTTAAACTGCTGTGACTTTTGAATTTTGTGATTAAATGTAATTGTGATTGATTACCTGCTGCCAGTCTCACCTGATTTCTAGAACTCTCATAGAAATTAAAGCTTTCAACTCAACAAGAATTACCCGTCAAAATAATTTGTAATAAGCAACACTTTCCCCTTATGTATATTCTGTAATTCTAAGAGAAGGACATTATATTGAATGCACCTGATGCATAACTGTAATGGAAAAAAAGAAGGCACAGCCTACTAAATTTTCAGCTCTGGGAGGAGATGGAATCGGTCCCACTGTATGTTGTTTATTATACAATTCATTTAATTCAGTGTAATAAGCAAAATGTTCTCTTCCAGTGAGAATTATTTTGTTGTTGACCTCAAGAAGAGCGTAGACTTCCCTGGTTCATTAAAAATAAATGTCAAAGCAGGATTATGTATAAATGTGTTTATAGCTGATTACTTCATTTTCTCATAAAATCATATGTAGAATTTCAAACCACCTATGTCACTGGTGACATGGACAATCACAATTCTAATGACATATGGCAGACTTTCCCTCTTTCCCCCTCCTCTTGGCCCCACACAAGAAGTCTTGATTAATCCTTACTACTATGAAGGGAAGTAAAAGGGGGAGATATATGGACATGGGGGGCAAGCTTTGACAACTATACTACAAGGACCACCTCATCTTTAGGGAAGACATAGAGTTTAGTCCTGTTTCCCTAAGCCCTCTTCATAGCCATTGCAAACACAAGGAAGACATTCACCTTTCATTATTTTACAAAACAACTACTTTAATCCCTTTGGCAATGTTCTTATAAATGGATGTGAGACCTAAACTTAAAAAAAACCCTTATTATATATTAAGCAGTACAAGAAAATAAACCCCATATTTAGCTGGTGCCTCAAGCCTCTATTCTGCTGAGCAGTCTGGGGGTACCTATGTTCTGTCATGACTGCTGACCCTGTAGCATTTAAATGGGACCTGGAGCCCTTTGAAAACCTAACCCTGGACTTGTGCAAGGAGATTCTGAGCATCTGGATTGTTCTTAATCTAAGTAATGTGCTTATTCCCCTGTCTGGAACAAGCAAGGCTGTTCCCATCACATTCAGCCTTGCTCTACACTGAAGTCACTGTTTCTTGGATCAAAGAGACGCCTCTCAAATGACCAGAGTTCCTGAATTAGTGTTTTGGCTCATGTACCAATACCTGGAGTTAAAGGTCCATAATTTTCACTGTACCTTAGGAAAAAAAATGGAATAGTAACCAAGCAATTAACTTTGCCTTTCTTTCCCTACTCTCCACTCCACTCCTTTTTGCTAGATCCTCATAGGTGGACACACTGCATTGGTATTTCAAACTAATGCCCGCTTTGCTGGTGACATGTCCAAACAGTTGCATATATACCTTATGCTTTGGTAAGGTAAGACCTTTTTCCTGTAAAATCATGTTAAAACTTTGCTTCTGAGCCATGTCTTTGTTTTCTTTTGCTTTATGTTGTTTACAGACTTTTGAATTTAACCAGTACAAGACTGTGAGGGTAAACACATCTACAGTGTATTTTTAAAAATCTTTCTCCATTTAAGGAGAATGTCTGTTTATGTGCATTTCTTTCCTATGAAAAGTTTAAAAATGTTTTAACTTATACTAATCCAGACAAGGTGAGGTTCTTCAACAGAAAAAATTGCACGCACTGAGTTCTTGGAGCGCCACAATATTTACTTAACACAGGCTTTAACACAGACATGCAGTAATTTCCATTATGTGTCTAAAGAAGATTGAAAGAGCATGGTGTTTGTGTAGTTGGGTATAATCAGTGCTATGGGGTTCTTCCTCTCCAAACTCTGTTTGAAAGGAGCTGAACATGGAGGTCCAAAGAGGAGACCAAGAATACACTTCTTACGATGCTTTGGATAGTAAGTACATCTAGACTGGATTTAGAGAACTCATAATTTTCTGCTGATATAGGTCAACTTTTTTGGTCTCTTGCACAACAGAGATGAACAGAAAGTAATGGATTTCATGGACTGTTCCATAGTTTGAACATTTGGTGTACTTTCAAAATAAAAAGAGGTACTCTCAAATAAAAGATTGACTCAAAACAGATAAGTGTTGAGGAATTTGGCTTCAAAATTAGCTAGTGTCTCTGTATAGATTTTTCAGGATGTGTGACTCTGTGTCATGGGACAAAGAACAAAAGAGAAGGGAGGAGTGTGTGTATTGATCTGAGCTGTTTGTTTCCATCCCCTTCCCTCAGATGGAGCACAGTGGATCAAAATAGCCTGTACACTTTGCAGAAGGCACTGAGCGTCCACTGTGTGCGTGGAGACATGATAAGCATCTCTAAAATGGAATAAAAATAACCCAGACATGGTCGTGTGTAAGAGAAATACAAAGCGAAAGAAGAAGAAAAGTCGTTCCCATACCTCAGGGAGGAAGTGAAAATGCCAGGCCTAATCTTACTTTTAGACAATTCTGCTGATCCTAAGTGCCAGGGTACACTTAAAAAAACTTAACTACTTCTGAAGGATATTTTAAATTACAGACACAACCTGTCTTGACTCATGATTTTATTTTTCTGTACTTACTCTTTGAAATCCTGGTTTGTTTCTCTCCATGCAACTTCAGGTCTTTCAGAAAGGAAGATATTTGAGTTACCACTATGCAATTATTAAAACAAGGCATAAAGAGGGGAGGATCACCTATGACAGAGCCAACTATAAAAGTTGTGGGATTTTTTTTAACTTTGGGGCAGCAAGGGGATTTTCACAGTGAGTTTGGTTAGAAAAATTACTTTGGAAAAAGCATTTCTTAAATTCAGTGAATAGATTTATTTACAAAAAGAAATAAAAATAATTTTTAAAAGATAATTTTTTAAGGGGAGAACGGAGCATGAGAAACTAGTTCATTTGGTTTCACCTCTTGTTTAGAGTAAAATCTACCTTGTGTTTGGTTATAACTATTGCAGCATCCAGCCTTGATTTGAAGCAATCAGGAGATGGATAATCCACCATTTCCTTTTGTAGTTTGTTCCAACAGTTAATCATTCTCACTGTGGCTTATTTCCAATTGGAATTTATCTGGCTTTTAGCCATTGGTTCTTGTTATTCCTTTCTGTATTAGATTAAAGAGGCCTTTACTACCTTGTATTTTCTTCCTGTGAAGGCACTTATGTACTGTAATCAAACCACCTATCAATTTTCTTTTTGATAAGCTAAATGGATGGAGCTCTGTAAGTCTTCCACTAAAAAGCAGCTCCTTCAGGCCTCAAATAAGTTTTGTGGCTTTTTATCTCACCCTCTCCAATTCTTCAATATGGTTTTCAGAAAGTGAGCGCAAGCTGTGTGCAATATCTCTGTCTTGTTCTCTAGAGACCTGGTCCAAGTTGCCTTCATGTCTCTTCTGTTTATTCACCCAACAATTAGATTAACTTTTTTCCATGAAATCAAAACAGAAGCCCATTGAGTTATATGCTCACCATGCCATCTGTAGCCTTTTAGAATAACTCCTGAAGAAAAACATTGTCCCACATTTCTGTTTTGCTGCATACTTCACTTTGAATTGGCTGTATTGCACACTGGACCCAGAATTCAAATGGATTCAGGGCACTCATTCAACAGGCCAGCCAGCCTCCTCCTCACTTCCAGTTTTAACAGACTTTTTGCTATCCCCAGATTTGCACCACTAAAATATTTCCATAAGTATGCCACTCTTCAAAGCACTTCAAGGACCAGGCACTTGCCTATTTCCTCATGCTCTGATGTACTTCGATTAATGTCTTTGGCCAAATGCTACATTTGAGTTTTTCAGAGTAGCAAGCTCGATTCCTTACAAAAGCTAACATACAGCTAAATATAATTTCTTCCTTTAATTTAGTTTGTAGAACCAGTAAATACTTCTAGCTGTATCTTTTCCAGTAGTGACACATTAGTGTCTTTCAGTTTCCCAAAATCTTTCAGTATCAAGTCTCTTTGAATTCTTACATATGAGCAAATCCAAGAACTTAGAAACTTCTTTATTTTTTGTCCTTTTAAATTACCAGTGTAGTACTCCCTAATGCATTATTGATTACCACAATGATGATTTATTGCAAAATTATCTTGATATTTATACAAACAGAATCAATATTCAGTATTAAAATTCAAAATTGTGTCATTATGATAATGGCCCTTCTCTGCTAGTGCTTCTTTCTGGTGGAACTTCAAGGAGTCCTTCTCACTGGTTTTCATATGCTCATCATTTTATCCAAGCCTTAGTTCCCAGCATTTTTATTTTCCATACTAAAGTCCATTTTCTACTAATATTTTATGTTAGGGCTTTCATGTTTTTTCCTCTATTTTGGCACTGTTAGTGCCCTGTTGTAATGGATGCATTCAGTCAGTTAAAACAAAATTGTTTTTTCCTTTATTGATGGTCATGGAATCCCAGAGATTTTTTTATCTTCTGATAGAATCTGTTCTTGAAATTTTTTTCATAGTTTTTAATCTATATTCCAAGTCCCCTTTTTTCCTGGTAATGTCAATTTAGCTCTAGAAGCGATACCACACATCACAATACAATACGAAATACAAGTTCATTATTACTAGAATAAATTAATTTTAAAATATTGCAAGTGTAACTTTAGAGGTGAAAATATTGCAAGTGTAACTTTAGAGGCGACGGTTTTTATCCTTGTTCATGACTCAGCACACGTGATGCTGAAGATTTTGCTCAAAACATTTTATAGTCATGGGCAATGTGTGTGTTGACCAAATGGATTGGGAGATTCCCCTCCTGCCAGATTTTTTATTCGTCTGTTTTAACACTACTGTTTCTGCAGTGACAGAGTCCATCTTCTTTCAAATGATCTTTGCTGATTTGTCATGTGGTCAGTAATGTCATATTTTTCTCTGTCCTACAAAGAGGTAGGAAGCTTTCTACAACTTTATTTTTACTAGAACTAATTGTTTGGTTTAAAGGAAAGCATATTCATTCACAGTTGATGAGTGGTGACTCTCGTAGTTTTGCCCTCTGCAAATTCCGTGTCAGGCACATAGACATGGTTCTTTGAACATTTGAAAATTAAAACTCAAATTTGAAAAAGACTTTACTTATTCTCCAAAGGCCCATTTTCAGAAATTCTCATAGCAGTACCAGTGCTAGATGTATTGGTGATTAGCTAACATAGTTTTTACACCTTTTTGTTTAGTGTCCTGAAAGATTTGTGGACTTTTGCTGACTGAGGATCCACTCCATGTGCAACCACCTCTTTTATACCTGAAGCCTTCCACTTGTATTTGTATCTACTGGAAGATTAAGATACTTATTTTGTTTTCTGATGAAAGAGGTGTTTGGATTGTTTTTTAAACAAAAGTCCTCTGTGATTTTCAGTGTCCATAACGAAAAGCGCCTTCTTTGAATGTAAGGGCTTTCAGTCCACCAGGAATGTGTGTTTTCAGAAAGAAACTCAGGGTGAGAATGCCAACCAACCTGGTGTTGGCTGGAGCAGACACATAAACTGTCAAATGTGTCATTTTTGTGATGGTGGTACTGGCTCAGACTGAAATCTCAAAGGGGAAGTGTTGGGAAGAACTATTCTTTTGTTTCTGAAGGGAGTTGATAACATGTTCCACAACTGTCTTTGCACTGCCAAATAAACCTGAGAAATCACTGTATCATAGATATTCAGTCAAATAGAAATAATTACAGCCCATGCAATTATGTGTGTCACACAGGCTTATGTTTGACCTAGCTAGTGCAAAAACTCTGTGCTCAGAAATGTGAACCATATGGAGCATGATACTTTTGTCTCTACAAAAATTACTTCTGACATTTAACATGGGTTTGTTTTCTAAATCTAACCAGCCTGAACATCCCAGTTTAAATGTTGCATATGATTTGGTTTATAGAAACCCAGTAATATAATTAGAAATGGGTTCAAATCAAAATGACAGAATTTAATATTGCAATACTGCAAACTTGGTAGAAGTTTAGTTCTGGGTTTGAACTTTTCAACCTTGGACCCAACTCTCACTAAACTATAGTATGTCTGACTTCATTTTATGGGTACAAATTTGCCCTTGTAAAACTTGCACTCTCATTCTGTCACATATTTAATTTACAGTGGAAATCTGATCACAGTCACCTCTAATTATCTGATTTGCAGCAGTACTTAATGCACACAACTTATTTGCAGCACAGCTTATTATTGAAAGGCAAAAATAGGCTGTAAACCTTACAAATGCAAAATACATATAGCAGCATTCAGAAAAATGGTAGGATTTGGGCTTAAGAAAACTCTCAGACTACTCTGGAGTTTCACACAGCTTGTTCAATGTCTAAACCTTTTTTTTTTGTTCCTCCTTAATTTAAAACATTTTCTTTAAGGCAGACTTAAATGAAATGTTTATTTTTCTCACTGTAGGAAATGCTGAATTAGATAACGAGCATAGAACTCTCTCCAGAAAATGGGCAGACACAAGTAGCTGACTTTTGGGCAGGAAGATAGGTTGAATATTTGTTGTATTTTGATCTCAGTCTTCTCAACATTGCAGAACTTCTGCAATTTCTTTGTCCAGTTATTTCTTTTTCAGTGTCCTTGCTGTCAGTGCAGCATTTGGCAACTGTGCGTGCTAGGCGCAAATGCAGATAGAGTGAGTTAGAGCAAGTTTAACTGTTCATACTGAGAAGCTCTGTGGTCATCCCTCCACCCCTCTGCTTTTTTCCTACCTCTCCCTCTCTCTCTTTCCCACATTTGAATTTCTCTGTGCTCAGCCTTTTCTTTGTTGTTGCTTTGTATTGTGACTGGATTTTTCCCCCCTTCTCTTCAGTTTCACTTAACTGGAACATTAAGTAATCCTGAAGTTCTGCTATGAATTCTGAGCCACTCCAAGATTTAAGTTAATTCAAGAATGAAACAAACAAGTTTGTTTCTTCTCAGCCAGGGAATGTGATTTTTTAAAATAGTTTTTCAGGAGTGTATAGTATCATCTCTCCAGTTTGAAGATACCGTATTTGACTACCTTTTTAGCTTGTAACTTCCCACTAAAAGCACTAAACAATGCTGAACTTCTGCAAGTTCAGTGGTCTTATGCTAAAGTTAGATTTTAAAATTAGAAGACATTAAAAGCCAAATTCTCTTGAATGTGGAAATGTAGAAAAGATCTGGCTTTGTACCAGTTTGGACAACCTTTTAGACCCTGAAGAAATTAAAAAATAAAATATATAAATCTCATAGAGGTCCAAAAAAGGACAGAGATGATTTTTTTTTTCTTTTTTTTTTTTTATTTTTAACCCATGTGGTGTGTGCATGTGTGTTCTTGTGATAAAGCTGTGAAGTTTTTGGCTGCCCTTTTCTGGCTTCTGTTGTTTTCTAGGGGCTCAGTGGGATAGATAGTTTGTGCTGTGACAGGACATGCCAACAAATTGCATCACTTCTGCCTCGGTGGCCGAGGACAATGACATGCCATATGCCCATGGCAAGAAATGAATGGGGCTCATTTACACTGGCACTGGGTGCCTTCAGCCCTGTCAGTCTTCAGAGGCTATCCATGGCAAATTGGAAAGTAGCACTGGAGTCGCAGCAGCATGAAGAGATGCAGCCTGAAAAGCTCACAGCATTCATAACTTTATGAACAACATGCAGCTTTGAAAGGCAAAAAATATCCATGTGACACCCTGGATGCACTTTTCCCATCCCTTTGCAATTTAACCTTTTGTCTTCAGAAAGAAATAGAATCACCAGTCCTTTCCTCCTGTGTGTTTTTCACATGCCGCTAAAAAATAGAAAATTTAAAAAAATCTTTGAGCAAATTCCAGCTGCAAGAAGAAAACAAAAACACAGTGGGTGTCATGCTTCACGCATTCAAAACAGTTTCTCTGCTCAAACAGACTGCCGCAAAGATTTGCCCCAAAGCTGACCCCGTTGCCTCCAGTTTGCACTCCAGCAACAACAAAACTCATATTTGGCCTCTGACCTTCTTGGCAGCACGTCATTTGTTTCCATGTGTTGAAGCAAAGGATGATGGGCGATGATTAAAGAGCAATGGATCTGCTGGCCTGAGACACTAATGAGGATGAAATGAGAAGGTCAGTGATCATCCTCACATGGCAAACTAGGACATGGAGCTAATCTGTTGTTAATTGTCCTTTACATTTGTTTTAAGGACAGTGGCAGGGATAGGTGGCAGTCATATGTCTCCCTTCTTTATATTCTCTGTAATGAGCACGAGAAATAGACCTAGGCTTGCCTGGAGAAGCCTGAAATGTGCTTCGTAAGTGGGTTTTATTTTATTTTATTTTATTTTATTTTATTTTATTTTATTTTATTTTATTTTATTTTATTTTATTTTATTTTTCCATTTGCAGCTTATACAAATCCAGAGTTGGCCAAAAATTACTGACTGGCAAGTGCAGAAAGAGAAATTTGTCCCTGCTGTCACTTTCATACAGGTGACAGTCTATATGATGTGCAGTGTACAGTTCCTTCTCCTCTTCTTCTCACTGGTAGATTTCTCCTTAAATTTTCTGAGGATGTTGCTAGGTTGCTTGGATTTCTGTGTGTCTTCTTCACCTCTATCATGAGCTAGCTGGCCCAGTACTGTTTCCCTCAAAGGTATCTAGATCTGAAGCAGAGCGTCTGGTCTTCCTGCACAAACTGTCCTGTAACTTGTCTGCCCCATTGGCCTCAGCTGACATTAAACTGAGAAAGCGGAGAATACCCTGCTCCCTGAACCCACCACCACTAATGCACAAACCTCTCTTGTAAAATCTCACCAGCCACAAGTTAACAGGGATTATCTAATTAAATAAGGTATTGCTGATTTCGAAACAAATATGTCTTCAAGCTGCTGGCATTTTTCACAAAACTGGCACTTTTTTTCCATTACAAATCCATTTGGTACATTCCACTGAAAAAGGGAAGCTAGTGGTTCTTGTCTCCTGTTTTGCTGCTTCTTTCAGAGGAAGAGAAGAGAAGCCTTAAAGTACAGGTTATACATTTCTTGATGGTCAGTACACAATTCCTCCTTCACTTCATCAGCTGCTAACTGCTCCTGATACACAACAGCCCTATGTGTTATAACTTGTTTAGTCAGCTCTGCTGAGAGACCATGCATTCCCACTCTCATGGTGCTGGCATTTTGGTAGAATTCCTAATTTTTATTTTTTAGCCATAAACTCCCCTTGCACGACTAATGGTTATGTTCAGCCTCTCAGAGGGAAACAAATCTGCTAGCCAAATGGCAATCAGCTGGTGAGCTAAAGCCTGAGAGCTTTAAAGTATTTGTCTAGTGAAGAGTTTACTGCAGTGCTAATCATAACACACTCATTAATTACTCATTTGGATTAAGCAGAAGGGTCAGAGGAGCCATCTTGACAATCCATGCCTATCAGTGCCCTTTTCCTGCCAATTAGGACAGGGAGAATTTCAATGGTTGCAGTCTCTGCTTTTACACCTCCTGCACCGCCTGCCTTTGCCCTTTATCCTGCATAGCCCATTAGCCACGACTGACAGCTAGCACATGGGCTTCAGTCTCAACACAGCACCTTGTCAGGTGTGAGAAAAAAAATGGATTAGAAGCTAGAAAAGAATCTGGGTAAGGAACCAGGGAAATACTCATATCCACCTCCATCTCTGGGGCTTCTGAAATGGCATCTTGAAGTGGATCTGTTTTTTTGGTTGGCCTTTGGTACATTGAGAATGGCCATTGTAATGATGTGATTTGTGGTCGTCAAGGCTAAACAAAAGCAGAATCCCAGATAAAAGGAGATGAACAGCTGTTTTGCTGCTATTGCACACATGGGGCAGGAAGGGTAAGAACGCTGGCAGGGTGAAATGAGGGATTTTGTATCAGCCATTTAGGTGTGTGAGTTGCAAAAGGAAGAGCATACCTATCCTTGCTCTTTCCAGATGAGAAAGTCCATGATTATAGGTGATGACACACTTCAGTATTGCAGTCTATCACAAAAGTTTGTGTTCCCACACCCCTGGTTTTGTGCCAGTGCAACTGCTCTTTTTGTACCATAAATTTTCCTTATGATCAAAATTTTAAGATCTGCTCATAATCTGGATGAGTTCATATTTTTAGGAGAAAATAACTGCAATTTTAGGGATTCCTGATTCACCCCTTCTACACTACTACAATATATACAGTAATTTCACGAATACAAGCCGCACCAATTTGACCAAAATTTTGGTGGAAACCCGGAAGTGCGGCTAATATTCCGGGGCGGCTAATCTATTAACAAAATTCTAAAAGCTGCCAACACGGAAGTGAGAGCCCGCGGCAGCCCCAAGCCAAGCTGGAGCCCGGCCGGCCCCGGCAGAGGTGGGAAAGCCTGGCAGAGGCGGGGCCTGCAGTGTGGGGGGCGGGCGGCTGAGCCTGAGCCAGCAGGGCGGGGCAGGGAGGGCGGCAGAGCCTGAGCCAGCAGGGCGGGGGAGCCCGGGAGAACTGGGGCTAGCAGTGCAGGGAAGCATGGCAGAAGCAGGAAGGCCGGCGGGTGGGGCTGCCTGGCAGCGGGGGAAGCCCAGCAGAATCGGGGCCAGCAGCGTGGGGGAGCCCGGCGGTGCGGGGGCCTGCAGTGCCGGCCAGGGCGAGGAAACGCGGCGGTGGTGCAGACGGGAGGGGGCGGCCGGCGAGCCCGCCGGCGGGGCTAGGGAACGCGGCGCGGCCAGCGAGCCCGCCGGTGGGGCTAGGGAACGCGGCGCGCCGCGGCCGGCGAGCCCACCGGCGGGGCTAGGGAACGCGGCGCGGCCGGCGAGCCCGCCGGCGGGGCTAGGGAACGCGGCGCGGCCGGCGAGCCCGGCGGCGGGGCTAGGGAACGCGCCGCGGCCGGCGAGCCCGGCGGCGGGGCTAGGGAACGCGGCGCGCCGCGGCCGGCGAGCCCGCCGGCGGGGCTAGGGAACGCGGCAGCGGGGCGGTGCTGACGGGAGAGGGGGGCCAGCGAGCCCGGCGGCGGCGGCAGTACCACCCGGCCAGCCCCGCCAAGCCGTGGCGCTGAGCTGGGCCACCCGGCCCCGTCGGCAACCATGAGTGGGCCGAGCCTGCCTGGCCCCGCCCCGAGCCAGTAAAGCCCGCTATGCCGCGATCCTGTTACTAATTGGCCAATTTGTGAAAGCTGCGCACGGATTCTCGCGACGAACGAAAGTGCGGCTAATATTCGGGGTGCGGCTTATCTATTGACAAAGACAGCAACATTGTCGAGGCACCGGGGGTGCGGCTTATAATCCGTGCGGCTTGTATTCGTGAAACTACTGTACTATGTTCTTCAGAAAAATCTGTTTTCTTGTTGAAATAATAACATTCTCAAGTGAACACAATACTTTTTTTGTTTTAAATGTACACAAGATTGATTAATCTCCTCTGCATGCTTGCATGATTTTCCCTCATATTTTCCAAACCACGAACCCACAGGGATTTTCATTGTTTAAGAGCTCACCTCATTCTTTTTTGTTATGCTTCAACAACACAGTCACCTGAAATATCCAAACAAATTAATCCCAAAGTTAAACACTAGGACAACTGGCCTGAAGACGTATCTTGTGAGGAATTCCTTGGCTTCAGAGTTTTTGCCCCTTTGTTTCTTCTCCTTGCCTCACCAAAGGCTAAGTGTTTTAAAATAAATTTTCCCCTCAGAGAAGTGAAGTGTGATAAAACCAAGGATAAATACAGAAGCGAGTGAAATTCCTTTGGGAAGGGCTTCAAGACTGTTGGATTACCTTATTTTTCATAAGGACTGGTGAAGTTTTGGAAATGTGCATAGATGACCAATTGAGTAACTGTTTTACTACTTTTAGATAAAAGTTTGATTCTGAGTTTCAAAGACCTCCTTCTTGGACACAAATAAAACCATAGTTAAAAAACTGCAAAGCCATATGTCTTTGCTTTAGAAGCAAATATACTACTAGAATTGTGTTGGTGCCTCTTCCTTCAATGAAAAGAGTGTCAAAATACTTTACAGGACTCAGCTAAAATTTGAATAATTGTGATTAAACCACAGAGTAAAGATTTTGAAAAGCCACCAATTCAAGAACTGCGACCAGTAAATAAATATATTTTACAAAATAATAACGTGCCTCTGACTTTTCCAAATAAAAAAAAAGTCGATTTTTCTAGTAAAATTCTATCCAAGAACCTTTTGCTCATATCTACATCTGCCACACTTTCTGTGTTCATTCAAAGCAGTACTTCCACTTGAGCATGTTCAGCATCTACAAGTTGCACAGAGAAAGTACTAACCACTTCATAGTAACTTTTGGTAAAGGTAGTTCATAAGCATATTTCCTTCTTCATGAACGCTTCCGCTGGTTAATCAACAGAATATCATGTTTAAAATGAAGTTGTGTCTGTTCTGTGTCATACATCTCAGAGAAAATTATGGTTTAACTTCTCTAACAGAAGCAGAGACATGCATGAAGCACATTGGGTAAGTAATCTGCTTTCTTTTTTAGACATAAAGCAATTCTATCCTTAAAAATCACACTGCAAAATATTACTTTTGCACCTCTGTCTGATAGAAGCAGAGTCACTGTTACACCTTTTTAGCAGGAAACTGAAAGAGGAACATAATTTACATCTCTGGAAGTTAGCCTGTTTCCTTAAATTCAGAAGGGGGTTGCTAAATATTGCTACAAATAAGCCTAACCTTTTTTGCAAGACATTGGCAATTAGTCCACTTAGTAAAAGCTGAAATTCACAGAAACTGGGAATTTTACTGACTACATACCCTGATAGGCTTGGTATGCTGGTAAAGGTAACTTCATCAAGTATGAAGTCAAATTAAGTTGTGATATCCCCTGGATCCTCAAGAGAATTCCTTTGAAATATGGGAATATATTTTTGTTTGCTGTGGTTTGTGATGCGGATGGATTTTTTTTGCTAGAATGGAGTAGTGACTTGCACATCCAAAGTAGGGTGAAGTAGGACTTCTAGGTCCCAGATTCTCAGACACTGCCAACCCAGGAGACATCAGGATTCACAAGGCGCTTAGCTCAGCTCCTCACCTCCCTGGCGCTCAGGTGTGGTTCCAGGCCATGACAACCTGAGCATCTTGGTACCTGGTTCACATCTTAAGACCAACCAGTCCCTTGACAGTGCACAAAAGTGGTTCAGAGATGTGCAGCCCTTTCCAAAAAGAGAACACTTGACTGTGACTTTCCTCTTACAGAAAGGATGTCCCTTTTTACTCCACCCCAAAATATTTAACCTTGAAAAGTTGAAAGATGTGAACTTTGAAGGTTCTCAGACTTTGATGGGGCTCAAATCTTTCTCTTACCTGGAATAAGTAGGCTTATCCTAGGTAAGAAGGTCTGGCCACAAACACGGGGATTCATCATATGTCAGAGTATTTAACTGAAATGACACTTTAATGAAAGCTTAGACGGAGAAATGCATAAGTAGGGAAATACTTACAAAAGTATTCCTGTCTGCTGCTCACCCAACACTTAGTGAAAGTGAATAGTTATGGTTTTAAATAAAACAATGTAAAGAATATTGTATGTAATTTCAAATTCTTTAAAGGATCAGTTACACATTCATCCATCACTACCACACTCTAAAAGAATAAGCCTGCTGTTTACAAGCAGCAGATGTAGACAACCACCTTTAATTAAAGGTTTGGGGCTGGTGACACAGGAGAGAAGAACTTTCTTTTTCTCACAACTTCGGTCTCTGTTAGGAAGGACTGTTTAAGATATACATTCTTCTGCAGCATTCTGTATAGGCTGGCTCCAGGCAGCTCTGTTCTCAATGTGTGAATTTTGAAACAATTTGTCTGAGACATTTCCTCAGGTACATACTCATACAATAGATTTATTCCGATGTATTACATACGTAAGCTAAGCATCAAGAAACCTGTTGAAAATAATGAAAATTAATATCAATTGAATAATTCCATTGACAATAATTAATTACCAGAACTAAATAAGAAATTAAGAATAACAGATTCACCTAGTCAATAACATTCGCAAACTAAAATTACCTCACCAGTATCATGGTCACACATGTAGTTGGTGTTTTGGATTCGCTCTTTTTTGTCTTTGTGTGAAACAGCTGCTTAGAGACATGATGCCATGACTTGCATTATGAGATAAAACAGAAGGCCTGAGTGAATCTCTCACACCAGTACTGCCAGTGTTCAATAAGACAGGTTTCCACAGGTCTTGAGTTACAGTCTGTGAAGAAATTCATCCAAGGAAGAGCACGCACAGCACCAACAGCCCAACTCTTCTGTATTCTTTAGTCTCTGCACACTGCCTCACAACTCTCTACCAATCTAACTGGGGTGACATCCCAGTCTGAGCTCCCTACTTTTGGCACTGCCAGGCTCTGACTCCTTGGGTGCCTGTGAGAACCTCATTTTGTGGGAGCAGATTCTAGACTTATTGCCACAGACCAAACTTGTGCCAACAGCAGCTGTTAAATTTGACCCATTATAACTAGATTGACCTCACGTGAATACCTCATTCAAGTAACTCAAGAAAAGCTATTCAACACTTTAAAGGGCAGAAGTTTAATCCCCTTAAGTTGCTCTGGATAAATGTACACAGCCAAAAAAGTTTACATACCTGACCTAGAACAGATGGTGTGTATCAATATTATACAGAATTTCTAGACACTTCATATTTTTTACATTGATGTGCACGTGCATTTTTACTTTTTTTGATATTAGGTGCCTAAAAAGTGCCATACATACCAGTGTATGTTTGAGGGAAAAAGAGATAAGGATCTATTTTAACTTCTTTGTCTAAACATTAAGCTTCTATTGAGGCCATTTGGCAAGTCCTTTCAGCTTAATAAGACTGCTGACTTTCAGTGTCAATAACTCAATAACAGGCAAGCTAAATATATATCATCTGTTTTTACAGACAGGGCAGGGGCATCAATGCATTTTCAAGTGCTTGTCTTCAGAGCACTTAACCACACAATTCCAAAACCATCACTGAAGTCTCTCCAGGAGACTTCATATCCTCTGAAGGCTTCAGAAATGCTTTGAATCAATCCTTAAAAGATGGAATTAGTTGCTTTCAATGTGTGGTTAAAAATTGCATATTCTGTGCCTTTAGGAAGATGTGGGAATGCAAGACTGGTGATCGTGTAGTTTTTTGGAAATTTTTTTAAAGGCAATTAGTGCAGAGTGCTTTTATTTTTCCTGTAGCAGATGTCCCACGCATACGGGTGCTAAGAGATATACAGAGAGGAGCACGGGTGAATTCTAGAATAAGCTAATATCTGAACTGCACCCAAAAATAACATTGATGACAGGCTTATATGTTAGGAAACAGAGCTATAAAAGCAATTTCATTCTCTCAAACTTTATGTCTCTAACTTAGTGTTCAGACTCAGACTGTGACCTCTGCCTCTTGTCCTCTTTCTTTGCTGTGTGTTGGGGGACTGGCTGTACACTGCTCCCTTATTTTGCCCAGCTTTCTTTGCAGAGAGGCGGTGAAAGCAGCACATCGTCCTTCCATCCCTGCACAGAGTCTGGTGGGCCATTAATCAGGTCAGCCAATCAGCGTGCAGGGATTAGCATAATGTACAGACACACTTAATCAGGTCTACTATACAGTTAATCATGTGTATGCTAATAGTTATGGAGGATTAAACATTTAGGACACTGGCTTTCTGTTCTGATTGGCTGTGTTTCCTACCTGTTAACTTTCCCTCTCTTATTTTGTTTGGGGCTTTTTTCACCTGTTTATTCCTCCCACCCCAAGATGTGGCTGCCAAAAGTGTTTCTGTAAGGCTGCCTGGATAAAAAAAGGATACATTTAAATAATGGGGGAGGGAGGGGACAGGTTCAAATGTTGGATTCACAAACTGATTTCAGACAGATAAAATTATTATTTTTATGGAAAAAGGTATATATGGCTTTGCTTCCTCAGAAAGTGTTCTGGATCTCAAGAGCTATTACAGTTTAATCATCAAACTTGAATTAGTGAACTAGCTTTTAAAAACAAAGAATCTGAGTGTATTCAATTTTGGTAATCAAAAGCAGAAGACAGCAATAAGATTATTTGGCTTTTCACAGGAAATTGGGAGAGAGAGAGAACAAGTAGCAGCCAAAAGTAATCCCTCCAGCCACTCTGTAATTGAGTGTTTGCATATAGTCAGGGCTATCTACGCAAGGGCTGAAGGATTCGGTGGGAAGGAAGGGTAGAGTGGGGAGGAAAAAGAGTGGGGGGAGATGCTGAGTGAGAGGCACAGAAAAAATGAGCCTGCCAGTGGTTAATTGAGCATATAGATTCCTAATGTGTCAGGCACTACCCTCTCGGATGAAGGATGACACTTTTTAGGACGCATCTTCCTTTGTTACCATTTTAAGACTAATGAAGCCTGCAATTCATAAACCTGATGCTGGGCATTTATCTGCTGCCAGGGCAATCAGTACAGCAGAAGCCTACAACTTTTGTGTACAGGTTTTAAATATATGCTTTTTTGGCATATAGCATGGAAAATGCAAGCATGTATTACTGAGATACCTGTCACATAGCTAGATTTTAAAATCAGACATTTGATTGTTTCAGAGAACAGTTTTGTATTTTTTCTGGTGGTTTTTTTTTCTTTTCTTTTTCTAGTGAACCAGGCCTGCTTACTTTTATAGTCTCTACACAGCAAGGCTCCATTATACAAAAGTTGTAGTTTTTTTCCCTGCCTTCAGGTCACTTGTTAATGAGCTGAGCACTGGTAGAGGATGGAAGCGATTACAAGGGGATACGGGCAGAGAGATTTCCTTTGTGTTTCCACAGGATTGTGAAAGTGAGCAAGAGAAAGAAGCAATGTTTGTCACCAGTCCAACAGAGACACTTCCTTATGGAGGTTGATGAGAACACCTTACTACAGGTTGAACAGAATTCGGGTGCCAGAGAAGTGCTGAGACCCACCTCAGCCCCTCCTTGTGTAGTCTCTGACCTCCTTAACCTCTGCAGGGCTTCCTTTATGAGCATTCCCAGCCAGATGGTCGAGTCATCAAACCTTTATGAGCACAAAGTCCTTTTACCACTTCACAGTTTCTTCCAGTCTAAAAGCAGGGATTGTAGACGTGTGAGGAAAAGAAGCTAAAAGGTGTTAAGGATGAAAACAAGACATAGGGGTGGCTTCTTTCTGGATTAGTAACTTAGTGTGATGTCTATGGTTTTGGTACTGATAGACTGACTGTTGTCACCATCTATATTAGTGTGTTTAGTAAAAAATGCTTTATTGCACTACTATTTTTTTTGGTTTTGGTTTTGGGTTTTGTTTATTTTTTTTAAACCCCTTCTGTTTCTAATGATTTGGGACATTTTTAATGCATTCATTTTTGGTGGGTTAAAACTGCAAAAGATCACTGCTCTGTTTTTGGAGGGCTGATCTGTAGTGGTAAAGAATGTTATCTACCTTCACTGGCAATAGGTGACTTAAATTACATGAGACCCAAGCCCAGCAAAGTGATCTTGTTAACTTTATGAGAACTACACTCTGGTTTCCACCTGCATCCCAGGGTAACAACCTCACTTATGAGGAAGTCAATTTTCAACCACTCCTCCAGGAGGAAAGTTAACTCAATCACCAATTCCTGGATTTAAGGGTTACATTTTTCCAATTAGAGAACACACACACACACACACAGAGAGAGAACAGCAAAACATGTAAAACTGCAACATCGCTGAGATGTGCTATAACCGTCCTTTGATGTACAACACTAATTTTAGAATCATTTAAATCAATTCTTATCACTATCAGGTAAAGTCAAAAATAGAAGACCCATGAATCTGGGTGAGGTCAGACTCCTTTGCAGGTTCAGGATGATTGGTTTGCAACAAAACCACTGAGATCTGCTAGTTTTTAATGAGCTTTTCTCTGAAGAGGTGAGCTTGTATTTTCACTGGGGATTGCTCGTGAAGGTGTGTTTCACATGTCGTTCTCAGACATTCCCTCTAGACCTTGCTGGTTTCCCACAATAAAAATCATCAGATAAGCTGATCATTGTTCACCAAGGTATAACATATTATATGAGATCTTACACCTGACCTGTGTCAGTGAGAGAAGGGCAACAATCCTTGGATGGTACTTATACTCTGTTAAATTGATTTCCCTTGCAGAGGAAGCAGCATAATAAATAATTCTAGCAAAGTACCTACCCTCTACTTGTAAAAAGGGATTTTGACTCAAGGGCCAGTAAAAGAAGTATGTACTGTGGAAATTTAATTTGCCACTTTTCTGTAGAAATAGTAGGTGTTTAGGTGATACTGAATGTTCTTTAAAAACAAAAAAACTTCACCATAACCACTGATGAGATGTACCTTGTAGAAGTGTTGTTTCCAGAAACTCATACTGTCTGTACTTTTTTGGTACAACTTCTTTTACTCCTCTTTTTTAGATTTCAGAATATGTAGGTGATGTGTGTTTAAATATCTTTTATTTTCTGTTGCATTAGTAAGAAATTAAGGATTTGTTTTTTTTGGTCTTCCTATGATATCATCAGTAAATAAAGCTAGGAAAGCTCAGTGTTACATTGTCAAGTTAGTCCCTTCACCTTCCTGCAGATTGCTTTATGGTGTTTTTATAGAAGCATCAGTTTTGAATATGAAATTTGATTAATACATAGGAAATACATTTTTGCAACAAGGTTGCCATACAGAAGCACAAACGTAGGAGAAATATTATTCATCTCTGAAGTATAAGCAGTTCATTAGAGAGTTTATCTTCCAGTACTCACCAGACTTTAAGGCTGAGGCCTTAAAGAAAAGAAAAATGAAACAGAATATAATTAAGTAAATGGCTAAAAATTATAAATTTTGTGTTGAAGAGTATTTTTCATATAGCTTTATTCACAATCATCTGCATTAAGTTAATGTCTTTGAAAGTTGCATAAATATTTGTAAAATATCAAGAATTTTGCAAAATATCCACACTTACAATTTGGATAGTTGGCATTGTATATGCCTACTTTTCTCTTTTCCTGAGAAATCATCCATCCCCACAACATCTTTCTTTCCCTGTTTTTTTTTTTTTTTTTTTTTTTTTTTAAGAAGAAAGTAACTCTCCAGACACACATAATGCAATTTCTTAAAAAACATTAAGCATGGTCCTGACAGAACCTAAGAAATTCAGAGTTAAATCTAAAACTCTGTCCTTAACTCACCCCGCTGTGCTTAGGTATTATAGCACATATGGTATGAACCCCCCACTGCTCTGAGGCCTTCTGATTAAGTGCTGCAATACTGTACCTAGACACAATGTGGTGACTTAAGGAGAGAATTTCAGCTTTAACCTGAATGTCCTGGTTCATGTGAGACTGTTAATGTTATTAGAACATAAAGTGGGTGGTTTAATACCTTATATATGGTGCTTAAAGTTAGCAGCAGCTGCCAGGGACTGGGTTCTGCACTGGCTTTTGTTGGGGGGAGGGGAAATCAGTTGTTTTTCTTGCAGAAAAAGTAGAGCATGAGACTGCTTTCTAAATTAAAAGAAAGTTTATTCATTGTGGATGAGCGACAGGGAAGTAGTGCAATCAACAAAACAGAAACAAACTTGGGAGGATAAAGCTGGATTTTTTTTGATGATCTGAGCAGGCAGCATTTTTCTATAGTGAAAAAAGCCTGAGCTCATTCTTTGGTCTTTGCATGTGTCTTCTTATATAATGCTGCTTGTCTGGTAACATCTTTAGAGATATCCTCTTTATTTTTTTGCGCTTGTCAAAATCTTGGGATCCAGAGCTCAGGTATGTTATGGATGCCGCATGTGAGTGTAATAGCAGTTTGAACAAAGAAATAGGCTGGGGGCAAAAAAAAGGCAGCAAGTAAAGCCATAAGGATGTATCAAGGTTTGATAGCACGGGTTTTAAGTCTGCAATGTTTACTTGTGCAGACCAAGACCTTGTTTCATGCGTGGATTCATTTTGCTGACTGTTCTCAAAAGAAGGGGCTACTCAGTGCTAGATTATTAATGACCAAATTTGACTAACTGAAGATCTGTAAAAACAGTTGCAAGTGTTTTCCACAGCAAGAAAACAAACAGCAGAACTTTCTCCTTACTTGATAAATAAGAAAGATTCAAAAGTGAACTGTTCAAGTAAATAAGAATTCAAATGCGGTTTGATCACTGTTAGGCTGCCAGACACATGCAGCTGTTCCAAACACTTTGGCTCCTCATCAGGCAAGCTAAGGTACATGCAAACCATGTCCCAAAAGCACAAAGAAAAGGTTTGATAGAACTCCTTTGTTCCTTAGTTTATATATACATGTTTCCTACATCTTGGTCGGTAGGCTCTAGACAATAGGAGCACCCTGGCAGTTGTTGTGTTGGCTTAAAAGACCCAGGGATATCAGCTTAAAGCAAGTGGGTCTTGAAGCATTTCAGCATGTGGTGAGTGTGTCCTGAAGTCCTTGTTTAGAATTTACTCTCTGTGTGTGCATGTGTGTCTGTGTCTGTGTCTGTGTGTGTGTGTGTGTGTGTGTGTGTGTGTGTGTGTTTGTGTGTTTGTCCATCTATGATTTTTTCCTGTGTCATCTCACCTCCCTGAGGTGTTCACTGATACTTCATTTGCAAACAAAACCTCTGTTGATGAGTGGGTTTTTTTGCTGGCTGCAGTGGGGGAAATGTAAAAATTCAAGCTATTTCCCTTCCATTCTTTCATTGCTTCCATGAGTATCTAGGGATAACTTCAAGCTACAGATACTCTTCACACACTGACTCCCTTAGCAGAAAGTTTCACAATCTACTGCTTTGACTTGCCTCTCCCCATATTTACTTAATGCACACATGGGGTGTATGTTTTCTTGCTTAGGTTTTCTGGCAAGTACAGAAATCCTACAGGAATCTTCACTCACACTGCTGAAGGACTCCAAATTTCATTGGGAGCGTGAAAGATCTTTCTTGTTCAAGAATGCAGTCTTTGTTGCAAAAGACACAAGGAGCCTAGGTAAATGACAGTGTATTTATGTCCTTATTCAAAAAGTGGTTAAAAAGATATTTCTAATGATGTTAGAGATTTGTGAGTCTCAGAAACGTGCTAACACTGATGTGCACACTTAAAGTGGCTGAGAGGGTGAATAGGATAAGGTTGGTTGAGTTTTGCAGATAATGTTTAGAGATACAATACATGGGCACAAAATAATACATTCTTCATTTGTCTTTGGGAAATACTTGCAAAAGCAAGAAGTTAAAGAGGGCTGGGGTGGGGGGATGGGACCTGGAGGGTTTGAGTGGTACCTCTGAGGCTGTAATAGATTTCTGGCTCACCAATTTACTGCGGCATGACCAGAATCCTTCACACCGAGATAAATTCCATGTTAGGCAGATGAATGGAAATGAAGATCTGTGAAATTATTAGTTTTGCTGCGAGCCTATCCATCATGTGGGCCGAGCCTGTGGCCGAGGCCAGGCGTGACCTCTGGGCAGGAGTGTGGCTGGCAGGGAGGCAGCGGGCAGCAGCCGTCCCCCGCTGGCAGCATTATCCCCACGCTGACGGTGCGGAGAGGTGGGCCCGCATTCCTTGTCACCGCCACTCTTATAATTATGACAAATGACTAAATGTGCTATTTTCAGCAAAGCAACGGCAGTCAGAAGGGTTGCTCAGGGTTTGTAAGAGGTGATGGCTGGCGTGGCTTTGAAGGCTTTTCCTTTTCTTGACTAAGCGCAGACTGAATCATACATGGCCACCCCACTGGTAGCTGAGCAGCGTGTGAAACCCATTTCACACGTCTGCGCTGCCTTACAGCTGCGATGCCCTCTTTTCATCCCTGACAAAACCAAAGCTGGTGGCTGCCGCCTCTTCAAAACAGGCACACAGTTTGGTGGGGGGAAACTTTGCTGGCTTTGTTTTAATCGGGATGAATGGGAAATCCCAAACACTGAACTGTATTTTACTGGAGTCTGAGAGGTGGGGGGCAGAGTGAACAAAGAGTGAACAAAGCCCGATAGGAAGTGTAGCCGCAATGGTATTTTTGACACCAGAGCAAGCGTCTCCATCCATAAACACAATGGAAATAGGAGTAGTAAATTGTACAAGGATAAAAACACACACATTTCTGGAAAGTAATGTGAAAAACAAATGCTGAACACCAGCAGCAGGTTTAGTCCCTGAGTCTTGTAGATAGTCCACAAACTTCTCTTGCTTCGCTAAATATCTCAAGACTTGACTTACCAGAGACAACTTTAAAAATATATAGGTCATTGATTTGAAGCTGAGGATGAGAAGAATATTGCTAAATTGTATGAAAGTGTGAATTAATAGTACAGCGGGGAGGAAGGACTGTAAATGTATGGCTTGTAGTGTGAAAAATAAGGATTTGACCAGCTCTTAGATGTAATTTGATGTTTTCCTTGCTATAAATTGGCACAACAGTATTGTTATGTATATTTGCAGATAAGAATCATGTTTCATTTCCTTAGATAAAATAACATACATACAAATCCTGAAGTAATGATAATTTACAGAATCTGATATTAAAACATTTGATGCTTCTTTAAACTTCAGGAAAACTACTTTCTACTGACTTGTGAATTCTTTTTTAAACTTTGCTCAGGACCCCACTGTATTTTGTCCTTTCACAAATAGCATTTGGCAACAGAAATATCATAAGTGAACCTGCCCTCTCACAATTTGCTTTATTGTCACTAGAGATTGTGCAGTTTGGACTGCATGACTTGGACAATGGTAATTATTTAGGTACTTTTTGGCTTTCAGCAGAATGATGCAATCTCTATTGAAAAAATCAGCCTGGTGGACAGTCCTGGTTTCCTGAAAAATTTCTCCCAGCAACAGAGACCAGACAACATAATGGCACGTCACGCAGCACGGCGAATGCCCAGCCAGACAATCCAGTCCTTGTACATGCCCTGTCTTATTGTGCTTTTGATCATCTCTTTTCTATGGCTTCTCCTGGCTCACCTGAAGAAGAGCAGCTGGGCTCTTGGCATGCACGGTGCCTCGCACAGCAGTGGCACAGGTACAGCTCTAATGCACATTGCACAGATGTTGGATTCCTAATTCTCCAGTCAGTCAGCAGCAGAGAAGCTGCTGAGGACCCATGGCAGAAGTGACAGGAAAAGAGGGTTGTTTATCCTTTTTCCTACCCCCTGCCTTTTCCTCTTTCTATTTGGTTATGTGCCCATTTGCAAAGCTGGGCCCCCCAGGCAGAGGGCTTGGATTACAAACAGCTTGACAGTGACACTAATTTCATATGCCTGCCACCTCATCCTGTGCCTGGAAGGTCACCTGTTACCTCTAGAAGTTATGATGGAATATTTATCTGTTAGCTTATTCAGTTTGTAAGGTATCACTTGATAATGGGTCTAGTCTGGCTCAATGAAGGCTCAGCCGTCTTATTCCACAAGGTAAAATAGACCTCAGCCAAAAAAAATGTTGCTTTTACTTGTTGATGCCAGGTTTCAGATAACCAGTGAAAATACAGACACAGGTTAATACAGTTTACTAATAAATTCATTGTTCGGCCTGTGAACTGTACAGTGTCTGTACACTGATAACAAAAAATATCTAGGCCCAAACTCAAAGACCTTAAAAAGAACCCCAAAACAAACAAGGAAATTTATTTCTACATTGATCCCCGTGGCAATTAAGAAAGCTGGGGTTGTAGCTCTGTGGTTTTGTGGCCACGTGGTTTTCCATTTTCACATTACTAATACTAATTTTTTTTATGGGGGTATATCTGCTTAACTCTGTTTTTTCAGATAATGCCATTTTGAAGGCAAACACTTGGATAATTTTTTTCTTTCCTTCTGCTTTCCTTTAGAAGCCTCAAGGATTTAATACTCACACAGAATATGATATGATATGATATGATATGATATGATATGATGTGATATATTAATTTCATTACTTCATTTCAGAGGGATTTTTTGTTTCCAAAATTCCTCCAATATTTTGTGTTTGGATTTTTCTATTTATGTTTTACTTTTTCCTAGATTATGGTTTTCAGTTCCACATTTATTGTAGGCTTTCAGTGTTAGGAGAATCCACCACATTTTCATTTCTTGATTCTGTGAACTCAAACACTATTTTTGATTTTTACTCCAAAATATAAAAGAGAAGGAAAGAAAAAGCAGCTTTAAAGCAGCTCTTTAACCTCTGGAAAGTCCTGGAAATATGCTCTCTGACTGCTCCAAAGCCCAATCTCCAGTTTCAGCATGCTCACACTAAATAGGAAACCTATTAAGTAAATGACAGATAGTTTTGGAAGGCTTTTTCTTTTGCCAGAGTTTACAGCTGTAGCAAACAGTTTGATGCAGCTCTAATTTCTAATTATGACATACTGGGAGTGGAGGAGGTTGTCAGTTTTGCTTGTTCCTTGGTGAGAGACAGAATGATTTCATACTTTGTGCTGCCAACAATCCATCCTCATCTATTGTAAAGCTAAGAATAATCGCTGCATATTACTTGATAAACAGATGTGATCAACATTTCAGAATTTCTACTAATTTGTCATCAACATGACCAATCAACAACCCATGAAAATAAATATTACCCAAGTTCAAGATACGTATACACCAATGTTTTTTATTTGGGGGACTGAACTCAATGAGCTTTATTATAATCTGTTTATGTGATGGCACATTGTTTAGGACAAATATCTCTTTTTCTGTGTTCCTCTACTGCCAAACCAGTTATTACAAAGAAAAGATGGGGTAGAGGTTTGGATGTGTTACATGCTTTAAACAAAAACTGAAATTGCTGAAGTGTTTTCAAGCCACTTCTTAATTTGGAAGAAGTGATCCTAATGTTCAAAAAGGGATGCTGAAGCAACAACAGTTTTGTTTGCTAATGCAAACAGATGTGAGAATAAACTATTGAAAGTAACAAGTGTATTTAATTCCCTTCAAACATGGAGGGCTAAAGGCTGAAACTATATAAAGGGGACTTCTGAAGTGGACCAGCTGCCCAGGCCTTTTAAGTAGTCTGTAGCAGCATCTTCCCCCATTTGTCCTGCTGATTATTGCTTGATTGATGAGCTGGTGTGTGCAAAGTGACCACCTGAAAGTCCTGCAGGCTTTAAGAGCTTGGTCAGTGTGTATTTGACCCTTAGAGGCCATGGATCAAATATCAGGGTTATATGCATTTCAATAACTTTGTTTTGATACTTGAAGGGGAAAAAAATTATTCACACTAGGGGGAACGAAGGAGATTAAATATTTATGCTTGAGAGCATCTCTGAAAGGATCTCAAGTGACTGCTGTCACCAGCCTCCTGGTCAACTTTTCTTAGCTTGAGCCCCTTCGTCTTTTCATCTCAGAAGGGTAAAATATATATTATTGTGAAGAAGAATAGCAGAAAAGCTTTTGTAGCAGACTGTGAAGGGATTTTCCATGAGTGGCCCCTTTTGAAGGAGGAATGGGGGGCTCCTGAGAAATGGTTATTCCACACTGTAACCTGACTCAACAGGACTCCAAGGTGCCCATTACTCAGAACAGGGCAAAAGTTTCATTTTCTTCAACTTCACACAGATTAAATAAAAGAAGCCTCTCAGTTCCCTCAAGCATGGGAAAAAAATTATGGGATGAAATTGGGACATGTTAAAGCAGTTTTTATGTAATTGACAATTTTCTCCAAAACAAATCCTTCTCAGACAATTTTTGTGATATAGAAAACACTATAAAGGAAATAAAAAACCTCGTATGTGAATATTACTTTCCTTGTGATATGAATATCTTACCTGCAAATTTCAAAACATTGGTAGTGTAATTCATATAACCTGAATTTGCTGAATGATTATCCACATAAATACACTTAGCTGGTATGCTCACAAATTGCATGTATTCAAGAATATCCCTACATTTATGGAGATTTGTTTTTCAAAGTTTAATGGTTAAAGATGATCTCAAATCCCAGTGAGTGAAAACATATATTTATACAAAAATATTTTTCAGTAGCAGCATACATCTCACTTTAATGCTGTGGAGGCTTTTCTTCTGAGTGATTGTATCTTACGAGTGAGAGTAAACCAGGTTGTTGCATAAGGCATCTAATCTACAGTTTCATATGCATTTTAATATGATGTACATGAATGCAAAACCAGTTCAATCTGTAAGGATGGTGAGTACATAGATGTTTAACCTAACACAGAATTGTGTGAGATAAGAAGCACAAATGTTGCATGTATTAGTCCCCTCCTGCCCCTCATTCTCCTACCTCGCTCCACCACCAGATAAAAAAAAAACAAACCAAAAACAAACCAACCCCTCAGCAAGCCAAAATTATTCTTGGAAGAAAGCCTTGTGCTGGAAGAAAGCTAATGTCATTGGTTACTTGTGGAAATAAAAGTAACGGTGTGGCTGAATTTCATCCCTGTCTATTTTGACTTCAGCCCTGTATCTCCCTGCCTGGGTGTGCCAGCTGGCTGGGAAGGGTGATCCATCTGTATTCAGCACATCACAGAAGTGACTTCTATGCCAGCAATTAACCTGATACTAATTTAGGGAACTGCTTGCAATTTGAGTTGACGGAAGATTCAAAAGCCCACTTGCATCACAGAGATTATGGATATTTTATCAATTAACCATCCTTCTTGTTTAAAATCAGTGTGGAATAGCTTTGAATTTATTTTCCAGGCCTTATGTAATTTTATGACACTTTTCTGAACTCTTTCTAATTGATCAGCATACTTTCAAAGTGTGCATTATGATAGTAATGACCTGCCAAAATATAAGTAATATCCCTTGACCACTTGTGATTAAAGCTTATTGGTTTCACCTCTATTTTGCTCAGTGTTTTACATTGAGGATTTGCATTTACCATGGGATTCATGCAGCTGAACAGACAATATTTCTATTATGGCCAACAATTGTCTAATATGATCTCCAGATCTTTTCCAGTATTTTGGTTTTTTCTTCTTCCAGGTTTACTCTTTATTTAAAAACTCAATAGGATTATCTTGCTCCCCAGTGTCCCAAAATTTAGTAAGTCTGTATTGCTAATTCTTGTGATTCCTTAGCCAATTCATATAAAGCATTTAGGTAAACTTTATGCAGAACCTCAAATTTTAAAACATTTGCTTCTAGTTAGAACTTTTTAATGCACTTAGAAAAAGGAAAACAGAATTTGCTTATTTTAAGGAATATTATGATATCACAACTTTTTCCATTAAAAAAAAAAAACCGTACACTTTTACCATCCAGGATTCCGCCTTTTCTGCACTCAGATTGCAGAAACTTCCTATCACTTTCCATAAGAGTGTTCTTCTGTTGCATCCTATATATCATCAGAATGCTCTGCTGTTACAACTCTTTCACTTTCCCTTATTCTTTCCTGCCACTCTCCCCATTTCTAGTATATTTTTAAATGTTACTTTTTCACCCTTTATTTGATGGGATAAGTTTAAATGAAGGAGATTTCTTGCAAGACTACAGCACTGTGCAGTTTGAAAAGCCCAGTGTAGAATAATCAATTTCCAGTTACACTGCCATTACATATCTATTTTCTCTTTTCTATTCTATTTTACTCATAGCTTCTTTCTGTTTTGGCAGTTCTCCTTTCTGCAGTACTGCACATACTTCTAGTTTACAGTTACAGTAAATTCACGAATACAAGCCGCACTGAGTATAAGCCGCATCTCTGGGTGTTGGCAAACATTTCGGTTTTTGTCCATAAATAAGCTGCACCCGAGTATAAGCCACTCTGTCGTTCGCAGCGAGGACCCGCGTGCAACAAAGTTGCCAATTAGTAACAGAACCGCGGGAGGATGGGGTTTACTGGTTCGGCCCGCTCGGGGCTGCTGACGGGGCCAGGTGGCCCAGCCCGGTGCCGCCGCTCGGCGCGATCGCTCAGCGGGGTCGCTCGGCGGGGCCGCTCGGGGCTGGCTGCTGCTGCCACTGGGCTCGGTCACCCCGACCCGGCGCTGCCCCACTGTGGCAGGCAGGGACAGAGCTTCCCCTGCTCCTATGGCAGCGGCGGTGGGCGGGGACGGAGTTTCCCCACACCTGCCGCGGCGGCGGCTGGCCAAGATGGAGCCTGCCTGCTCCTGCCGTGGCGGGCGGGGACGGAGCACCCCGCCTCCTCCCCGAGCCGCGGCAAAGGCAGCGTGGGGCCCCCCCGTCTCTCCCCCAGGCTGCGGCAGAGGAGGGAAGGAGGGAGCTCTCCCGCCTCTCTCTCCGCCCCCCGTGCTGCCTGCAGGGATCCAGGCTCCACCCATGGCGCAACAGAGTAACAATTTGTAACAATCGCAAAATGCCGGCTTTGCAGCTGCTCGGCTCGGTACTCTGCCTGGCACTTCTGAGGTTGTAAATGTCAAAAAATTATTCACATATTAACCGCTCCTGAATATTACCCGCATTCCCGGTTTGGGAGCCAAATCTTAGTCAAAATGGTGCGGCTTGTATTTGTGAAATTACTGTACGTACATTTACATCCATGTGCATGGTTGGACAGCAATAGATTTTGTGCACAGCCCACTGCAGACTATATTTTTAGTATATGCTTTCCTTGGCTTTTAGGAGTTTATTTCCTCAGCTTCCAGTTTATATCAACTTACATTAAATCATGAACCTTCTTGACACAATGCATAATAAATGTAAAAATTTTTCAATTACTTTCTTTGTGGTATGATTAATTTTGGATAATCCATCTTGAACTGAAAAGGAATAAGTACGGAATGAATTCTTGAGACTATTTAACATTTAAGTCTATTTCAAAAAGGGGCCAGTATATTTTGACATATAAAAATTTAACACAATCCTCCATGTCAAGGTATTACTGCATGGAATATGTAACAAATTCCCATATAAGTGTCCCAAAACCTGCAAAGTTCCAAAGGAAGGTTAAGTTCATCTGCTATTAAATTCTGCATATAGTTACTGAGATGGATGACAAGTTATTATGCTTGTCATGTAATCAAATATACCAGATTGTGTTTGAATTAGACCTTGTATTTGTGGACCTCTGAAGTTAAAAAATCATTTGTCCTTTAGGCAGTCATGGCCTAATGGTCCAAATCATACAACGTTTTTTAAGCACGTTTAACGTTTAAGTAATGTTTTTAACGTTTTTAAACCACTGACTCAGTATGGGCCACCAGGATGTTCACATGGCTTTTCTCATTTCCATGGTCTGAATGCAGTGCATGCCTGTAATGGCAACAAGTGTTGACTATTGCAAGCATCTGTGTTATCATCAGTTTCACAGTGAATTTTGCTAAGTTAGTTATTGTTTCTAGAAGGAGATGTGTCACCAGACCCCTTACCCTTGTGAGGGGAGAAAACAGATTTACATTGTCACTGCTCCATGGATATGTTCTAACTTGACCTGTTCTAGTCAATGTATTTTTTCCTTAAAATATACATGCAGGAAACTATAGCTAGAGATGTTCAAATGGTGACTATTTTATTAAATTGCTCAATTAGGTGATCAAAATCCATTCTTTCTGCAAGAGTTCTCACAGATGTCCTCATTGTAGGATAAGCCTTCCCTTTTTCCTGCACTAGCATGCTTAGGGCTATGTTATGTAGCATTTCTCTTGTGGTAACGATGATTTAAGCATTCTCTCTAATGTAATAAACCCCATAAATGCCTGTGTGTTGTGTCAGCACAACTCACAGTTGGCCCAGTCCTTGCCCAGCTAATAATCTACAGAAGAGACATTACAGTAATTTCACGACTATAAGGCGCACCCTTTTGACTAAATTTTTTCCCCGAACCCGGAAGTGCGCCTTATAGTCTGGTGCACCTTATCTGACGGACAAAGTTGCGAAATTTGCCAAACCGGAAGTGCGAGCCGCAATGTGGGGGCGGTGCCGCGGGAGCACCAAGTCGCGAGGGGGGGATGGGAGCAGGTGGCCACAGCCGGGAGGAACTGCACGGGGAGGGAGGGAGCCAGCGCTGGCCCTGGCCCGGGTAGAACAAGAAGGCAGGCGGGGCCACCATGGGCGCGGGGGGAATGAGAAGCTGGGCGGTGCTGACCCCGGCCTGGGCATGGTGGAAACGAGAACCTGGGCGGCCCTGGCCCGGGCGCAGAGGGAACGAGAAGTGCGAGCCCGCAACAGCCCCGAGCAGAGCCCGCCCAGCGGTGGCATCAGAGCAGCAGTGGAGAAGCCCCTGCGGCCGCCAAAAGGCGGCGCCGGCCGAGCTGCTGCTGCCATGAAGAAATGGTGGCAGCGAAGCGGCGGCGGGGAAGCCCCTGCGGATGCTGAATCGCAGCGGTGGGGAAGCCCCCGCGGCCGCCGTATCCCGGCGCTAGCCGAGCCCCCGTGGCTGCCGAGTCATGGCGCCAGCAGAGCCCTTTGCGGCCGCCGGGTCGCGGCATCGGCGGAGCCCCTGAAGCTGCCAAATTGTGGCAGCGGCCGAGCCCCTTGCGGCCACCGAATCGCGGTGCCAGTGGAGCACTTGTGGCCGCCAAAAAGCAGCGACAAGTGGCGCAGCCCCGGGGAAGCAGAGAGAAGCGGCACAGCCGCGGGGAAGCAATGGGAAGCGCTGCCGCCGCCGGTCACAGGGAAACCGGGATGCAGCGTGGTCGCGCAGTGGGAACTGGGAGCCGTGAGCCATGCCAGCCGGCGCCGGGGGCAGGCGGGAGTGCCGGGGCATGCTGCACGGGGAGGGCGCCTGGGGCTGCATTTAAAGGCTACACCGATCTTTGAAAAATGTTTGCAAATTGAGCACCTGACAGCAATTCGTTACTTTGTTGCAACCCCCGCTGCTCCTCGCTGCAGAAAAAAAAGTGCGCCTCATAGTCCGGTGCACCTTATCTGATCTACAAAGTTGCGAAATGTGCCGGCTTCCGGGGGGTGCACCTTATAGTCCGGTGCGCCTTATGGTCGTGAAATTACTGTAATCTCATTTTTAGGTAGACCTATTCCTTGAACTACTTTGCCATGTGACAGAGCACTGTGGCCACTGGAGCCAGTGAGCAGAAATAAGGATCTGGTATTGCTGGAGACTGTAGACTGCACTATTGCAAACAAGGAACCTCAGCCTTGGTAAACGTGGAGACCCATGGAAAAGATGGTACATATCCTCCTTAAAATCACATTCTGAAATTTCTCCTTTTTCTGTGAGTAATACAGAAGATATTTTAAGCACTAATGAAACGTACCACTCCCACTGAAATGCATTAGCATCATTGCTTAGCAGTTTTTAGGAGCTGGAAGAGTGACATGTCCAATTGAGACTACAGAGAGAGTTTCAACAGGCACAGCGTAAACACCCAGGCTGGAGTTTGGAGACTAGCACTTCAAAGGCATGACTCAAGGGCCTTGGGAATGAATGAATGAGCGAATTCTCTTTAAACTTGGATTTCATCTGTAAAAGAGAAAATTTCTGCAAGTGTGTCACTCAGATCTGCTGTGAGGAAAGAGAGCCACCTCATAGATCATCATCTCAGCTTCTTGCAGCAGCAAGGATTCCTTGGCTGTTTAGCCAATGTACTGAGCCTAAACCTACTTAGTGAATGAAATGGTGGGGATCTAGGCTGAAGACAGTGTAAAATACAGTTGAAATCCCCCATATCACTTCTAAATTGTATATAACTATTCAGAGAAAGGATGGATAAGACAATCCTCTGAGCCATAGCAAATGAACTTGAGTACTTCCAGGGAGGGGCTGCTGGTTTTTGTGAAGCCAGTAGAAAGACTGAACTGAAGCAGGGTCAAGCAAGGCTGATGACTTCATTTTCAAAGAGGTTTCTTGAATGCTGTGAATGTATATTGTACAAAGAAATATATGCAAGCAGAAGGTGGATTGCTGTTATCTTCAGACATTTGTGCCTGTTCATGAGGGTCTCGAACATCTGATTTTTTAACACCAATAATACAATAGCTTTGAATTGCCCTTAATATTCCCAGTAAGCTGCATGCTACTGTCAAAAGGAAACAATCTGTCTCCAATTTTTTTCCAGGGGATAAATCTTGTCTTCTATACTGTTGTGCAGAAATCCTGTGGAAAGTGGGAGTATTTTTCTGTTTGGTTGGAGCAGGTTTTGTGTTGAGTTGGGGGGGTGTGATAAATTTTCTTTAGCATACAATGGCATATTTATTGAGAAACACATGCTGACACCTTTAGAATAACAGCATATGAGTACAATACTCCTGTCAGGTAGGACCCATAGTGCTAGGACCCTTGCTCACATGGCTCAGGAATACAGAGGGACATACACAAGCTGAATCTGCCCATGGGATCTATGTTCTGTTAGGCAGAATTTTGCTGGGGAAAACATAGATTTATTACTTTAGATAACCCAAGTTACTTCAAGTGTATGAGCTGGGCTCAAGTAGTGGCGCTGGGTTTTGAGGCACTGCTATGAGTATGTATCATGCAAGAAAACTGCAGTACTAATTTTGAGATTCTCTTCTAATTTGCAAGATCTCTGCAACAGAAGCTTACTTGGCTTTCTTCGTGCTAGCCACTCTAAAAGCATGTATCGAATGCTATCTGATGCACTGTGCATTGCAATGTGAGATATCAGATCTAGTTTGGATATAATTATATTTGAATGGCATTTTTTCTGCATTGGTTTATCCACCTGAGAAATTCTTTGTTCAGAGTAGGCACAACATCCCTCTCAAAGACTGTATTGAATCATCCATATGAACCTAAATAGTCCATCTGTGCCCTATGGCTTGTCCCAGCATGTCCTCCAAGTATGAGAAAGTCCTACATTATTTTCTTTGGCTGCTAGTAAGTTCAGATGTTTTCACCAAAAAAAAAAAATCATGTCTGATAAATTGTTGAGATATGAACTATAGTGCAACAAAACCTAGCAACTGCTCATCATGTACAGTATTTTTTTAATCTGTCCCATACTTTTTAACCTCAGGAAAAGATCTGAGGACCTAAACCAGAAAAGACTTTATCTTGTCTGAGAAAATCTTAATGTTTGTGTTTAATTTTCTTCATATCTGAACACTAGCTTAGATGGCAAGTTATATATATATATATATGTATTTCTGTGCTTTTTATCAAGTCTTAAGTTGTGGGTGATGCTATGCTGCACACTTCTGTAAATTAATGTTAAGGCTTCTTCTGTGTAATTGTAACCTTTCAACTCCTATTTGTTTACAGCCACTAATTGCATTTATGTGTCTGTGTTGTAATCATACATCATGACATACCTGAGACCACCATGCACCATGATCTGCTACCATTCATTATTGGAAAATCTCCTTTAAACTCGCTTGCTGGATTTATTTCAGTTGCCTGAGATCTGCTCTATGTGTACAAACTGAAGGGTTTATAGGCCTTATAACAGTAGAACACTGAATGTGAAACTTATTTGTCTCATCATGTTTCAAACCAGAAAAAATTGACAAACCTGCTAAATGGAAGTGAGGGAAAGCTTCAACATTCCTGCATGATTCTTTTGTGAGCAGAGGCTTTTAAACAGTTTACAATTTAATCACAGCAATAGCAGAAAATCTTCTAGTTTAAAAAAGAGAACAAAAAGAAATAAAAATGCTAAACACTTGAGCAGAAAGTAAGCTTCCCCTATGTGCAAAGTAAATGATTTAGTGGTGTTCTCTTCACGTTAAATGAGGCAGGAGATCACAAACTAAAAAACACTTAAATATGATTTTAAAATTAATTGTGCTTCACCCCCATAATAGTATTTAAATTGCATTTAAATTGGTTATGCATGCACTGGGTTTGTTACATAGTAAACGTATTTTTGTTCAGAATCTAAGCTGAGCTAGGCTTCATTTGTGAGATACACTCAGTGCAGTCATTGTGTTCAAAGGGCAGCTCATAGAAAAAAGTGCCACTAGAATCAGGAGTATATAGTATGCCATGTGAGGAATGTTCATTCTATGCTGCCAAACATTCTTTTTATTTGTTTGTTTGCTATGATGCATTATTGCTGTAGCTACTGAAAAATAATCACATTAGTGTAAACTTTGCCGAAGCAAAATCTTTGTTTCAGTCCATGATGATACTGAGAGCACTGAAATAGTTCATGGAAATCCAGTTTTGAAGTAATGCCAGCCATCATCACAGCTGGTCACTGTCTGGTGAAGAGGGAGCTCCCACTATCCACTGGCACAACTATTTTTTTTCTTCCTCAACAGAGATACTCCAGCTATTTGCCTCACTACTTTTTCCCTAATGAAGGTCCTGATGCAGAGGCAGGGATGCAGATTTTGTCAGCAAGTTCAATACAGATTGTGGTGGATTTGAGTGGAGGAGGGTGAAGGTTAAAGGATATATCAGTGGTATATACTACCTCAGGTGCTGCATTACCAAACTTCTGTCATTTCAGCACTCAGGATGAGGTAAGATGAAGTAGACACAGTCTAATTGTCACTAAGTCTCTAAGTCTGGCAAGCCTACTGCAATAGACCCCTGGACTTCTGCCTCTAGCAATAACAGCACACTATGTATCACATGTTCTGCATTTGAAAGTTTAATATTAGACACAAAACAATTTTTTTCTGTAAAAAAAGTTTTAAATAGTTGACCTCTAGTGACCACAAATTTAAAACTAGCTCTGTGGCATTGGCTATGCTTTTCTCTCTTGTCTAATCTACACAGAAACTGTTGATTTTGTCTAATAAATCAAGTCTGTGGTTTTGGGTCTGCAATAAATCTTCATTGATGATCTGCAATGAAGGAACATCATTTATTCAAACATTTGGATTTCAGGCATTTGTGTTGCATTCTTTGTGTAAGCAAATGTTTAATTCAAATTAAGTCTTCTCTTACACCCAGTCTGACTGCCATATGACCTTGAGGATGCCAAAAAACACATGCCATGTGCTGAAGGGTCTGTTTCTGGGCACACACAGCTGTTGACAGCTTTAGATATGTGCACATTTCTCTGTTTTGTGAGACTGAGGAGGATGCACAAGATGGGCATTGTACCACAGGGCTTAGTCCAGAAGACATTCTTGCTGGACTAGAATAGAGAGAAAAGAGAAAGGGTGTCAAGTTTTTCTTCCCTCATTAAACAACTCTCACTTCACAGTGCACAAGAGAGGGAAATTCAGTTCCTTAACCTTCAATTCTTTCTGTTTCAGGTAAAGATACTAATACGTGGATTAAAGACTGGGTTAGGTGCCCTCTGCAGGTGTTTCAGAACTGTAAATTTTGTGGCCAGTAAATGCCTACACCTTTTCACCTTCTGGGCCTATATACTTTAGAAATTGTCTCTGAAACACAGCTTTTTCCTTGGACGTTCCAGTTAGCTTCAGGGTAGTTTGTTGGGTTTTTTTAATGATAACTGCCTGTGCAATATCAGGAGAAGGGACGCCGGTACTCAAGTGGTACTTATAGTTGTTTATGTGCAAAGTTAAGTGCTTGAAAACTCTTTTTTCTGAAGGGCTACCTATCCAGTGCACCTTCTCAGCTCTGCATCACACCTGAACCCTTTTGTATGTGCAAGGTGGGATTTCCCACATCCCTCTTACTGTAGGGAGAGCACAAACTCATCAACCAGAAGGGAAGCCTGGAGTGAGGAAACCTATTTGCTCCTATAGCTGCATGTTGTCTTGTGATCCCTGCCTGTGATCTTTCTCTCCAGGGTCTTTGTGTGCAGGGAGTACCTCCAAGCATTAATTATGATTGATTTGCCATGTTTTTAGGTACTGTTTATATCATCCTTTGCCCTCAATCACCTTTCTGAGACCACTCACTGGAACTCTTGGTTCTATGCATTTATGTAGAAGGACAGTAGTAATGATTGTTGCAAAGTTGGCCACTTTTGCTGTTTTTTCTTGCAAAAATCAGTCTCAGTTAACTGAAATTGACTGTGAAGCCTATATCTAGAAAGGGCTAAATAATGCAAATATAGAATATATATACCCATTTTCCAGTATAAAGGACAAGAAATGCTTATCTGACGTATGTGACCTGTATTCTCTTTCTTTTGAAAGAAAATGCATTAAATTATGGAGTGATTAGTTTATGTCATGTAAAACAAGTAATATTTGAAGCAAGGTGGCAAGGAAGGGTGGGATTGTCTTCAGTATGACTAAAAAGCGCTGAGAACATATGATCTTGATTTTTTAACAAATAAGTGACAATAATCTGGTTGTTCAGAAAACAAAAATTAAACACCACTGAGTATAAGATATCGGTAACAAGAAACTAGCATTTTAGCTCTTTATCATACTCATAGCACTGACTTCCAATACTGATTGAGAAATCTGTTTTGATGCCCTGTTTTCTTCTTTACTTGCCAGAAAATGAAGGAGTTATTTTTCAGGAAAGGAGCTCTGAATATACTGAATTTTACAATGCAATCACAAAACTTCTAGGTTTTTCTTGAGGTAGCTTGCTGAGCTTTTGTAGGTCTTGCTTGATGATGCCCTATATCCATCCATCATTCAAATGGAGTGCTTACTTTATAAATGCATTTCTGGGTATTAAAAAAGTAAAATTCCATACCTCACTCTTAGTTTTCAGTCAGGCTGCTGGCTTCTTCTTTTTACCAATATATTTATTGCTATTATGATTTTAATCAGTATATTGTATAGATGATGATGGTCATTATCATATTAATTATTGTTACTCCTGAGTTTTATTATTATTGTTGCTGTTATTAGTTCTAGTATTCAGTTTATTCTGTCTTTATTTATTTACTGCCCAAAACACCCTACAGAAACTGCTGTGAGAAATTATTCCTCAATAATAGCAGTAAGATTGACAGGACTTTTGCTGCCTTAATATAAGCACAGATAAACAATTAGTGTTTTCTGTACTGAAAAGACTGCAGTCAAAATAATAAGCATGATAACTGTATTAATTACTGGTTTAACTATATGTTATTACATCTGCTGTTGATCCAGATTTTAGTATTAGAATTCAGTCTTTAGCAGTCTACAGCAGCTTGAAAAAAATGAGGCTCTGGAATTTTTACATCCCATTTCTTACTTGTTTTTAATTTCTAGAATGTTGCATAGAAGTGATGGGATTCTTCAGCTTCGCAGTTCTGCCTCCAAATATTTGCCAACTGCTTATGTGAAGGGAAAGTGCTTTTGAACAAAGATTAATCTTACATGGAAGATTTTTTTACCCGATTGAGAAAGCTGCAGTTTAGGAACTCCCAGATTTCCATCTTCAGTCACTTGTTCCCCTTCTTTTAAAATAATTTAAAACTCTGCAGTAAGGATAATCATACTGTTTGTGAGATGCATTGTGAACTGAAATTGCCTCTTGTTTCTTTGAGTGTACTTTGCATCCTCCAGCTCTTGACTGTTGTAATAATTTCTCTTTTTCCATTTTTGATTAGGGTCTAAGCTAACACCTTCCAGGAAAATAAATGCGGACTTTTGAAAGTATATGTTTTCCTTATGTTAGTTCTGAATTCCACCCCCCTCATTTTTCAATCTTTTTAAGTCATCCAGGCTTCTGTAGCAAGTCTGCAGCAATTAAGATATAGAAGGGGTGAAAAAAGGATACTGGTAAAGTTGAGCACATGTCCTTGGAAGGCCTTATGGCAGGTCAATAATACTAAGAAAAATACCATGATCTAAATCTTAGTATCTGTGGATCTAGACAAAAGGAACGTGCATTTGTACCCAAAAGGTAAGCTTTGGCTGGCATAAAGGCACTGTACTACCCATAACTTTGGGGGGGGGGGGGGGGGGGGGGGCGTGTACATGTGGAAAAACAACAGTAGAAGAACAAAAGCCAAGGGAAAAAAAAAAAAAAATGGTGCTAAAGTGCTATGTCCTCAGAAGATTAAAGACTAGTACGGTCCCAGCTCTGTCTCCTCCTGGCAGCAGTGTGCCTGCCAGTATTTTGGCTATTGGTCATGGTACCTTGCAAAGGTCAAACAAGAAGTGTGTCTTGTCAGCTTCCCTAGGCCATGGGGAATTGCAACAGCACACTGGGGGAATCTGTTGTGGATTCAGGCAGACAGGCAGACATGCAGCCATTCCTGAAATCTATTTCAAATATAGGGATAAAATACAGATCTGCCAAAGGTAAAGGTAGATTTGCTATCTCAACTCACAGACTCTAAGCTTCACCATACTACACAGATTATCAGGGTTGGATCAAAAGTCTAAGATATCCTACATGAATTTACCTCCATTGAAAAATAAAACTTTTTTTTTCAAAAGCACTTATGGAATACTTCCAGATAGAAACAAAAAGCAAAGAAACTGTAAAGATTTGAATGTGGGCTTTACTGTCTCATGGGGTACCAAATCTAAATGTTTTTCCTCCGGCAAAACTTCCATTTAAGTTGCTGGGAGCTTTGCCTAAGTAATCAGTAAATATGGTCTGCAGGATTTGACTCTTAAGTTTGTGTTTGTTGCTGGTTTCCAATGAATGGGTCTTGCTGAGATACATTACTTCACTATCTAGCAATTTAATTCATTTACAGAAAAGTGTAGATTCCACCAAATGAGCTGTATTCAGGCAGGTTATTTTTTTTTCTATAGCCTTTGTTTGCCCTTAATAGGCAGCCTATCTCTTGCATTACTAAACAGATCGGACTGCAGGAGCAGTCTCACGGGAGAGCAGAGCAGTGTTGCAGCCCCTGATAGCAGAATTCCCAGCCTCTCAGTGTCCTCTCCCTTTCTCCCCTAGGTTAAGCAGCTGTAAGAGAGCTTAAACCATTTCAGTGAGGCAGACCTGCAGCAGGGCCACACTGCACCTGATGAATCTGTCAGTCTCCTTGCACAGCTGTTTCCAAAGGCTGTCACTCTATTGCTGGGCTTGAAGAGCAGTCTTGCTGGATTGTCTTTACACACTTTCTACAAAAAAAAAGCCTATAAAGGTCAGAGCAAGGACACTTCTGAAGCAGACTGCTCAGCTCATCCTGGGAAGTTACCTTATTACTTCTCTCTTTTTACCTTGTCATTTAAAAGCTGAGTGAACTTTATACGCTATCAGAGAAAATATCTCCAGTGAATATACCTGAAGTAGATGCACTGTCAGGTTTCAGGTTGGGAAGGAATCTGCAGCTTGACAAGATCCTTCCGGGAGCTGATGCTTAATCCACCCATATTTATTGCTGGGAACCATCATCTTTCCAACAGCTGCCCAGCCTTTGCCTTTGGGCAATATGAACCCACATTCAGGAACTATTTTTATTATTATTTATTATTCCTATAGTGCCATAAGTGTGTGTGATGTTTTCCAGACTAATTAAGAAGACAGTTCCCTGCTCCTAGCAATTTGCAATCTCCTTTGAACAATAGTTTACTGCTATTGCCCTCCAAGCCAAGCTCTAGTTGTATAATTATAGATAGATGGGGAGATAGAAAATGCACAAACACATATGGAGATAGCACCACAAGAAACAGAGAGAACAAGATAATTGATTTGGTCAGACTGATTCCTTTTTGGGGAATATACAGGTAAATCTCTGGCTGTGAAAATTAAACACTTCCCTGCCAGGGGAACATTTTGGCCACCACTGCACATCAAGTAAGTCAGAACAATCCTCTAGAAATCAGTAGGGCACCGAGTTACACAAACGGAAACTTTGCTCCTTCAATGGAAATGCTTGTGGGGATGCTGCTTTGCTGCAGGTCAGGGGGTGTGTGCTGTGGTGGTGTGGGTGTGTGGGTCAGTGGGTGGGTGTGTATGCAGTGGAGAGGGATTCAGTGTTTTTGGGGCTTCTTTTGGCAAAGAGGGTGGGGTGACTGAAGTATTCAGGTAAACAAAGTGTATGGATAATTTTGAAAAAAAACAAATTTCCAGTTCAAAACCAAAAACACCCCAAGAGCATCCCCCCTCCCAAACACTACAGCTAATCTTATTTATATTAGATATTGCTGCTTTTGTTCAACCTGAGGAGGAAGCAAGTTTGTCTGAGTTTAATACTTTCATCTCATAATAGAAGATTTACAGGTATGGACCCAAACCAGTGTCGACTGCCTACTGGTTTAATGCAAATTAGGAGATGAATGCTCATGGGAACAATGCAGAAATGCTTCCACATGACTTCCTCCCACTGAATTACTGATATAAGGCTCCTCTACAGGGTATAATACTGACAGCAGGGAAGTTTCCCCTAGCCTCCCCCCATCCTTCCTTCTGAATAAAGTTATTAAAGTAGATCAGACTAATTAACAGTAGCTTATCCCTATTGATTGAACCAATCCCTGTTGCGGAGGTGCCATAAGAATGCTTCCACTTTGTTGTGAAAAAACTGTTAGTGAGGACAGTATGGTTGGTTATTTACTGACTGGTCTTAAGGATTTTATCCTCTATTCTTTATGATACATGGGCATGTTGAAGCCATATGTGAGGGTATTTAAACATACACATAGACTTATCCTTTACTGAATCATTTTTAGTTAGTGTCTGGATGTAAAACTACAGAGAAAGGAGAAAGTATAAAAGTAAACAACAGCCCTTACAATGGCTCTATATGCTTTTCTTTTTTAGTCTTGAATATTTAAAATTGTTACCATAAAATCATCTGATGATTTAGTTTAACTAATATATTCTAAGTAAAATATATTGGGAAATATTAGGAGAAAGCAAAATATTCTTGTTTTAAAAAAACAACCTTAACATTTTAATTGAATTTATTCTAATAATACTACAGTAATAATCTAATTGCTTTAGGCAACATACATCTCTACAGTCTGCTTGTAAGTCTGCATTGGTTATAAATTTACACTGTATTATTGCATCTTACACTACTGGCTGTAGGATGATACAAATAGCTGTATATTTTCCCAACTAACAGCATATTGTGGAACAAAAGAAGAAAACCAATATGCTTAATGGCATACTAGATTTTTTTCTTCTTTCAAACAGTATCACTAAAGTACTTGGATGCTGGAGTATTTTTGCATTTGGGTAATATAAAACCCCTTTTCTTAACTGAGCTTGGAAGTGTAGCTAAATAAATATCCAAGGATTTAAAAAAAAAAAAAACAAAAACCAAACAACAACAACAACAAAAAACAAAACCACAAAACATACACAAAAAAAGGCAAGAAACCAAACCAACCCAAAAAATACCAAACTTTTTTGTTACAATTTCTCATTCAATTTGCCCCCCAGAATCAAAATATGATTTTATTTGTATTCGTTTCTTCCTACATTTTTCTGGCTGCCATATTCCAGCATGAAAATAGCATTTTGAAACTCCTTAAATAATACTATAAAATAATAGCTAATAATCAATAATAAAACAATAATATTTTTAAATTCTTTTTGTAAATTATTTTTATTTGTAACTAACCAAAATACCGTTGTTGTCTGAGACATAAAAAACTTGCCTCACAGAAATGGCCATTCAAATTGCAGTCCAGTCTCCCATCACCCTTATTGGTTGCAATAAACCCTGAAGTCAACAGGGTTTGGAGGTAGTTGTTGTCTCGGGGATATTTTTATGTTTGATGAGCGGAATTCACAAGAAAAATGCACTCAGAGTGATAATGAAAAGCTGCCTCTGCTTCATGAGGGCTAAGTTTCCAGGCAAGAACTACTTGTGAGCTGGAAAGTTCTGTGTGGCAGCCCTGTGTGCGTGCAAGAGATCACCCTGGGACTGCCTGAAAAAGACCAAAATTCAGATATACTGTTAATTAGTGATAATAAGCCCTCATGACTGATGATATCAGTACAATGAGACTCACATCCTGTCTCTGGGTTCTGCACAGTTCAACTCTGGGAAAGAATCCTACCATACTGCCCAGGTTAGAGAGGGCTAGTAGCTAGCCAGGATAGCATTTTATCATGGGGCCACCCAGCACGCATTTTTCAGCAAGATTATAAGCTATTTGTTAACCTATGGTTCTTTCACTACTTACACATTGTACTGTGGGAAAATGGTTCTGGTGCCCAAATAGGAGACAGAAGGAGCCCATGGGGTTTGCCCAGCAGCTGGGCATCACAGGCTGAAATCTGGTGGGGCAGGCAAACATAGGAGTAAGAGAAGGGTGTCCACATAGCAAGGTAAACAAAAAAAATTCTCAAATCTAGCATTTTGCCTAATGAATGATACAGTGACTTGTGGGGATTTGTAAGCTTGAATGCATGCCTATTTCAGTATTTACATTAGATCAGACCCTTCTAAAAAGGGATTTAATAGTTTTAACAGTGTGTAGTCAGAAAAGCTGCACAAGTCCAGAGATGTCAAGCGCAAAGTCCTCATATCTAGATCCCATCCTGGTATCTATTCCATGTACTCTGAATGCAGTGTGTTTGATGGTGTCTGCTTGGAAAGTCTTGAAGCAGCAAAGTGCTGGTTGAAAATTTGAAGCCATGCATTATTAAAGCCTGCTGAGTCTGACCGCACTGCACTGCTCTGCTGGTTTTGCTGTCACTGCTGCTTTATTAAATTCTGTTGTATTGTTGAAACATTAACAATAGACTGGGCTAGAAGCTTGTGTTGTACATGGGGCACAAAATGAGGCCAGTCCTTTACTGATCCTCTTCCAGTATTACATTAAGCATCTGACTAACTTCTCTCACACGTAGCTCTTCCTTTTGTCCTTACCCCGAGGGGAATATAATCTGTCTAATCCAATGTTTACCTTATAAAAAGTTCTGTCCCTAGTTAGCCTGTAAACCAAGAATCATCTTTAAAAAATTAATCCCTTAACAGTTTGGTTTGACCAACTGAGTAGGCTCATGTTTAAACTGTAGATGCTGCCTTCTGCAGATGAGGTCCGGATTTAGACAAAAAACATGCCTTTCAAAACCTGTACATTTCTGATACAATTTCTCTCTCTTTAGACAAATATTTGAGTCTCTTGCAAAACTACCAAGGCCTCTGCCTAAGTAGTAGGAGAGCTGGTCATCCTTTGGTTTCATGATCACCTTCTGTGAACAAAGGAACAAATAAACCAACCAACCAACCAAACCAAAATAACGAAAAGGAGGGCAATTAGTAGGCCAGAACATCATTGTAGAAAAGAAAGAACAGCAGCAGCCAAGCGAGGAATGTGTGGACCACACGGCCAGCCAAAGAGATACTGTAAAAAAAAAAGTCATTCATTTGAGCCTTTACTAGAAGGAAACTTAGGTACTGCAAATTTTGCACAGCCTTATGCTTCCTGTTGAACATTTTAAATGGGTTGAAAGGCATAGCAGACACCTTTGCTTGGATTCATAAATAGGCTCCCACCTCATATTAAAGGCCTGAGTTTAATTTGTTTAATATTCCCACCACTAACGATGCCTATTAAAGACATCCTTTTAAAAGTTTGTAACATTAATTTAATGGAAAAATGCCAATACCGCTCTAAGAACTCTATTAGATTTTCTCCCTGTTAAATTAATGTTACTAACTTTTAATGGATGTTGTAATTAGATGTTATTATTAACGGGAATATTACCCAAATTAAAATCAGACCCCGAGAGAGAGAGACAACTTAGGTTTACAAGTGCATTAAGCATTAGTATCTGGACATTATACATACAAACTGGTGGAGCCAGATGGCCTTCTCTTTGTTTTTCCCCTGTAACCTGCTACAGAACCAGGCACACATAGTTTTGTTAGCACATAATGTCTGCAAGAACAGCACAACTATTAATGCACCCACTTACTGAAGGAAGTGATGGTTTCTCCACCAGCTCTGGAGTAGGAAAGGGGAGCTCCATCTCCCAATTTCACACTCAATTTAAAGGGTCGCTCTCAAATCGGCCTGATTGGGTTCGGCAGCTTGAAATTGATTGTTTTGGTTGTAAAGCTTGCCTGCCTTCCTAGCCAATTTGAAAAAAAAAAAAAAAAAGAAAAAGGAAAAGAAAAAGAAAAAGAAAAAAAAGAAGACTACTGCTAAGCTACTAGTTTATTATGAGCTGGAGACTGGTGTGAGAAGGAATGTCATGAATTCAAAGCTACTGAATCCAGTCTATTTAAGGTACGGGGAAAATGACAAAAGTGCCGTTGTTCATGCAAGGTGAGAGAGCCAGTCTTTCCTTTTTCTGTCCCACACTTATGAATCTGGCCTACTTTACCTGAAAAATTTCTACCATATGCTCTTATCATGTATGCATGGATTAGGAATTGAATCTCAGGAGAAACAGGACCACTTCTACAAAACTTTGGTGAACTTGCGGTTATTTCCAAAGCACTCTTCTGCCAGTTTTAGAATATTTTTCTTGTATTTCTGTGATGGCAGTGGACCCTGCATCAGCAAGTAAGAAAGTTCAAAACATATAATACAAATTTTTCAAAGGAGTGAAAAGTGAAGTTGCCAACCTTGAGCATTTCCTGTCAGTGCTCCCTTTGCACTGCTGATTCTTTCCTCCTGTCAGGTCTGCAAAAGGATTGGTTTTCCTAATTTCAGCTGCAGTTGATATGCCTGTTTGAAGGCAAACCAGCATAAGGAATTAAATTCACACAAATATTTTGCAAGACATTCCAAGTCAGAACTAAATTTAATAGGAAAATTAGAATAAAGGCAATAGTACAGAAACACTGGCTAAAACCGACAAAGTCAGAATACAGCCTGACACCCTGTTGGTCAGGGTGATGGTAGCAGTCCAATTAAATGGTGGCTGCAATGGATGGATGGAGTGATGGATGTGGTTCTGTCGAAGCGGTGATCCTGTAGAAGGGTCTGGTCCTTCTCTGGAGATCCAGCAGTGGTTATTGAGAACTCCTGTCCTCTGGGAATACAGTGATGATCTCCTCATGGTTCTAAGCCTCGGATTATAGATATATATAGGCATATTTGGTCCCTCCCCCTGGGTGGAGCATCTCACAGTGGGATGATGTGATTCTAAGAGTGATGCTGAGAGACCTTGATGTCCCATTAGCAGAGATGGAATCACCGGTGTGGCTCCCACTTCCCCCGAAGGAGTTATCAGGGCTGAATCATGGAGGACATAAAGAACACTGCTCCACTCATTTTAACAGCTCACATACATGGTAGTAGAACACCTACTTTTGGTTCCACCTTATGTTGCCGCCCAAGACAGTCTGCAAGACAGAAGGCCCAAATTTCAATGAAGAACTAAGTGTTGCTTTTTCTTAGCATTTTGAGTGTTCTCTCAACCTACATAGATGCAGCAGTTAATATTTTGGAATATGTTGCTTCTGGCTCAGGGCCGAACCTACCAGAATAAATACAAATAATATAATAATTGGTTATTTTCCTTCATAGCTGTTTATTAACAAAATATAGTATTTTCTTTCTACAGTACAAAAGGATTGTATCTTTTAAATGTGGAGGGGGGAAGCCAGGAATAAGAATTTCCTTCTTCTGTTTGGGTTGGGCTTTTGTCTTTTCTTGTAGTAGCAGAAAATGGAGAAACAGCTCACTCTCCCTGGTTAAAGAGATTTTATCATTAGGTTACTTATACTTTCCTTTAAAAATTTTGATTGTTAGCAACAAGTTTACTAGTTAAATCAGAAGGAGGAAAAATTTCAGTTCCATTTAAAGAGTTAGTGTCAAATAAAGTGTAATTACATCCTAGATATCCTGTCAGAAAAAGAAATACAATAATATCACGATTACAAGCCGCACTGACTATAAGCCGCATCTCCGGGTGTCGGCAACATTTCGTTCTTTGTCCATACATAAGCCACACTTGATTATAAGCCGCTCTGTCATTCGCAGTGAGGACCCGCGTGCAACAAAGTTGCCAAATAGTATCAGAATCGCGGGATCACGGGGTTTACTGGCTTGGCTTGGGCCGTGCAGGCTCGGCCCACTTGGGGCTGCCGACAGGGTCAGGTGGCCCGGGTCGGTGCTGCCGCTTGGTGGGGCCGCTCGGGGCTGACCGCCGCTGCCGCCGGCCTCACTCGCCCTGGCCTGGCACTGCCCTGCGGTGGCAGGCGGAGACAGAGCCTGCTGGCACCTGCGGCGGTGGTGGCAGGCAGGGAGGGAGCCCTCTGGCACCCATGGTGGTGGTAGCAGGTGGGGAAGGAGCCTGCCTGCTCCTGAGGTGGCAGCGGCAGGTGGGGGTGGGAGTCCCCCACCTCCCCCCCGGACCACGGGGCCGGCAGGAGGGAGCCCCTGCTTCCCCCCCGGGCCATGGGGATGGCAGGACACAGCCCGCTGCCTCTACCCTGGGCTGCACTGCACTGCCTGAAGGAGGGAGCCCGCCTCCAGCCACCACTCAACAGGGTAACCAATTTGTAACAATTGGGCAATCCCAGGTTTTACTGGCAGGTGCTAGGCTCGGCACCTCGGCTGCATTTCCGAGGTTGGAAATTTCAGAAAATTTTTCACATATTAGCCGCTTCTGAGTGTAAACCGCATTTCCGAGGTGGAATCAAAATTTTAGTCAAAATGGTGCGGTTTTATAATCGTGAAATTACTTGATCACACCCAGGAGCTCCTTACTACTTGCCATTGTAAGCCTGGTAGCCATTTTAGAGCTGAACCACAACCCTTAGCTCCCTCAACATCACTCCCATATCAAGAAAACATTTCCCTTTTACAGTAATCAGCATCTTCCCCTGGCAGACTTCAGAAGTACACATTTATGCTGTCCTTGAAAACATGTAACAAGGCTGAAACTTTCTTAAGCAACAAGAAATTCTGAGGAAAATTTCATAGACAGCAGCAGTTTCCACAGTTCCTTGACCACTAGCTCTTCCAAATGCTCATGGACATAAATACACTTGGTGCAAATAGGAGTGTGTTTCAGAAAAGGAATTACATCTTTAGTCAAGTTCTAAAGCCAAAATCAAAGCAAAAATGTTGTAGTAGTCTTATCACCATAGTATTATTTTCATAGTAAATGGCATGCTCTTGCTGTTTCATAATGAGGTTATCCATGGATATCTACAAGAAAAATTTACTTTAATCTTCTGTGGTTTTTCCATAATATTATTTTAGTCATAGCTATTAAATATATCACTAAACAGCTGTAAATTTAACAGCATTCAGAAACTAACCTGGAGTGATAAATCAGGTCTTTTTCACATATTTTTAAATGTTCATCTCTCAAGTTTCTTGGGTTTTTTCTGTGAATAGTCAAAGGATTCTTCAAACGCTAAATACTATGCACTCATAAATGCACAATAGGCAAAGCGCCTCTTTTTTCACATCATGGGCTTTATCTTTCCTGCTGCAGTGTTTTGGCTTTCTATCATTGAAAAGCTGGTAGGTGTGAGAACAAAATATGATGGATGTTTTGAGGAATGGGATAGCAATATTATTATGTGAATATTAAACAATTCTATATTATTATATAAATCATAAGTTTTACCTTCCATAAACTGTGCATACTTTGGAAGACGTAGGGAGTATGAGAGAATAAATGAAAGCAACTCCCTTTCCTGTGACAATTCTGCCTTTGAATATAAACTAGACAATCCTGTGCTGTGGTAGTAGATTGGTTTAAAACAGATAAGTTTTTCATTGGTCTTTCATCTTTTCTGTTACAGGATATCAATTCTTAGTTGTTTGGATTTTTGCCTCCTAACATTATATCTGATCAAACTACTCCAAGAGTGTTCACGCCCGAGTCTACAGGCTGGATGCATATTGCTGGAGGCACTGCATGCTCCATATACTCCTCCTGTGTTTCCTCAGAAGCCTCCCAGGCACCATTATGGAATGGGTTCTGTGCTAGGCATGATTTTCAGAAGATCATTCTGTATTGTATCCTTCAGGGTGTGTAGTCTTCCTCCACCTTAGGCCAAATGTGCATGTGTCATACCAGAAAAAGGTGGTGGGTTTCCCTATTGCAAGGCAGCTGTGCTTCCATCCACATGATGGGAGTGGAGATACTAGATCCCCCTGGGCAAAAGCACCAGAGATATGTGTGCCATGATAACCTGTCCGAAATGCAGGAGTGTCCTTGTGATGGGCACCTGGCACATGAACTGCAGCCACTCGGCTGTTTGCTGTGTGATGAATGAGTATCCCATGGTGTGACTATGATACACTTGTCAAGAGGGTCCTTACTGTCTGTTGGACGTTTCTCAACTTTGCAAGCTTGCACTAATTATAACGTGAATATAGGCTGCTTTTTCTTCCCTTCTACACTTTACTGGGAAATACAAAAACTGGGACATGGGAAAAATCTCACAGTGGGGGGGGCTTCCACTCTTTTTACCTTTGCCTGCAAATGACAAGTTGTCTACAAATCTTTTGCCATGTTTTTCACTTCCTCTAGCTGTCTATCTGCAATGTGAAGAGGGAAAGATTTATGTGGGTTTTAAAGTGAACCTAGATAAATTTCTTTAAACTGGATGACCTCTGACCCCTACCTCATCTTATCCCCTCCCTTTTCACTCAAAGCCAAATTCCTCTTGACTGGAATGAGAGTAAGTTCACCTCCTCAGTTAATTAAGTCTGTTAATATTATGTGACATTAGATGGCAAGTAAAATGCACAAAGATCAAAAAGGAGCCAGTCAGCATGAGTGTAGAAATCAGTGTGATTGGAGCATCCCCCTCACTTGACTCACGCTCGGAAAGTGTGGGAGGAGGTGATTACTCAGAAGTGATGCTGTGCAGATCCCTTTCACTGCATCCTCCATTCACACGGATTCAGTGAGTGGACATGTGCTGGGCTGCAGGGCTGCCTCATGGACTACCAGGCATTCTGTGCCAAGGGTCAGCAGTTTACAGCTACAGTTCAGAGAGCACGGGGAGATATCGTCCAAGGCACAGCAGCATGAGTCAAAGCTAATAAACACACCAGTATCTGAAGAGGATACTGTGTCACTGATGCTCCAACTTGATCATAATTTAAAAAAAAAAAAAGAAAGTTACTAATGAACAATCTCACTTTGAACCCACAGCATTCCTGGAAAATTCAGATATTGGGAAGAGGGAAATCTCCCCATGTCATCTAAATTACCATTTTAAAAAACATATCTGACAGAAAACTATACATGCAGGTAAAAATCCCTGAACTCATGAGACTCTGGCATGCTAAATTATTGGTCTTTATGGGATAGACTTTAGCTTTTCAGCCACATTTTTTCCCCCCTCACTGAAACTAAAAGGTTAAAATTTTTTGTTCAATCTTACGTCGTCCACTTTTGTGCTTATTAATATGTACACAAATCAGTAATATTGTGAGGGAGACCAGAATTCAGAAAAGTTAGCTTTGACCCACTTTGTAACTCTTTTGCTTCTGTTAGGGTTAGCATTTATAGTGCCTGAAAGAATCCTATTTTTTTACTGTAGAACTGATGAGTGAATTCACAAGCCCATCGGGGCAGCGTATCAACAAATCTGGGTAAGCAGTGAAGAGCTCAATGCTGCTGTGCTGCGCTAACTGCTCTGCTCACTCTAGGTGACGACCATGGAGTCCGAGAATGCAAGAACATGTCTTCTCCTGCCAAGGACCAGCTGACACCCATGGAGGCACAGAATGGGAAAGGCTGCATGCACCGAAAGGGAGGAAGTTTATAAAAAGATTTTTGTTTTCATTCATGCTGTGACCTAAGTAACGTCCCAGTTTAAACATTAAACTCGAGGTCATTAACTTGTCACAGTGATTTCTAGTTTAAAACTTTATCGTAAAATAAGAGTTAAGAAGGCATGAAAAGGCTCATTAATTGATATGATAAAGCTTGCTGAAATGTAACCCTTTTCATAGTTTATATAGCTCGAGACACTGATTTTTAGTTATATTGTTGAAACTGCATGCATCATTTAAGCCAGATCATACCCTAAATTCCTAAAACATCATACCTAAAGATGAGATGACATGAAAAATTTATTTCCAATAAAGTAAAATATCAGGGCCCTGTCTCCTCTTTTACTAAAAATAAAAACATTTTGTGAAATTATGGCTTGTACCTAGAAAATGTAGGAGAAACAGGTGATTGTGTGGTGCTCATTGAGCTGCAATCTGATGCCTGCAACAGTTGAATTACACAAGATGATTGATCATGTCTCAAACATCACTTTAAAACAGGCATGATTTAAGCCAAGGCCAACATAAACTCTTGACGCTCTTATTATATTACTGCCAGTCTCAGTTTTAAAGTAAGTGAAATTACTTGATTTCATTTTAATTAAAAATCGGAATGCTGTACCATTCCAGAGCTAGTAAAATTCATTCCAAATTTTGACTGAAGGTAATAATTTGCATTGTCTTTGGGTTTTAATCTCCTCCTGAGCGTGATGTTTTTATTTCCATCTTAGTACAGTCAATTCCAGCCAGTTTGGTTGAATTAAGGGTCCTGATACACAAAACATAGAGTATATATAACCTATCTGATATTTAAAAGAAAATGACTGATAACAAAAAGTCAACTACAACCTGTTTTCCCTTAGTTAGGACAATCATTTTGAAAACTGGAGATTGCCAAAGGAAATGAGCTGCAGTATTGGCCTTGTTAGCCCCATCACTCTCCTCGTAATTACCCTTTCTGTCCCAGAGTATTGAAGGTTTTGTGGAGAAATATCTGAACTCCAAATGAATCACTCACCTTAGTCTCAAATCGCCTGTAGGACAGCAGCATCCCAGAGCAGTGGGGGTCTATGCCTTTGCTGTTTTGAGAAAGAGATAACTCTCAGCATGTCTGTGCCCTGCACTCAACCATTTGTGATGTACATTGCCTCTTTCATACTATTTATGCCAATGGTTCACAAGCAAAAGTTGCACTTAGAGGCTGGTCTTTAAATGGTTTTTATTACTTGGTACCCAGTGTTATAAAGAAAAAACAATACCAAATTAGAAATTAAAAGAGAAACAGGTAAATCACTGAGGTTTTTTTATTGTTCTGGGGAATTATTTGAAGTAGTGGGAAGAACTTTAATCAGAAAATTTCTTGGTTGTCTTCTGCAAGTTCAAGTTTATAAAGCAAATGCTTCAAAAACTAAAGTGTTCTTTTAAATTAGAAAGAGAGCATAGAGGTAATACCATATTTTTATTTTTCAATATTTGTATAAAGTCAGCAAAGTATTTACTTCTTGAACATTATTCTATCATCTGAATATCAAGATGTAGTGTCTGCAAATACTGAAGTCCTACTATATCTTATTAGAGAACGGAAAGTTTCATTTTTCTATTTCTAAGGAAGCAAGAAGGCATCCCTGTAACTGGTGGGAATAATGTCTATTAATAAAATGTGTATATTTGGGAACCAATTCACATATCTTTTTTTCTAATATGTCCACTGATGCTTTAAATATTATTAGAAGAGCAGCTACAAAATGGTGCATTTCAGGAACATAATGATTTCAAATCACTCTAGGTAAGGCTAAAATAAAGTCGCCTTTCCGCTTGAATGTAATGAGGATTTGATTGCAACAAGGTTTAGGAATCTCTCCCTCTAAGTAAAAAAATTCCAAATAGCTATTAAAACAAAACAAAATACTTAAAATTAAGGGATGTATGGATTTAATTTGCTATGCTATGGTATTATTTTGACTATACTTAGTTTGTACCATGTACATGGTTTTGAGTATACTTAGTTTGTACCATTGTACCATGAGCAAAATTTGTATGCCAGATTGGTTTGTTTTTGTGCATGCAGTATAGACAGGCTGGTAAGTATCTAATTGTTTATTATTGTATTAGTGTATTGATGATAGATAAAATGGAAAATAATTCTTTTAGATTTCAACTGAACCTTGAAATAACAGCTAAATAGTTAATAGTAACATCTAAACTTCAGAATAAAGGCTAATCAAGAAATTAATAATTATTAGCTGTGAAAGAAGACATATCAAAAATTAAAACACGCTGAGTTGAATGTATCTAATGAGTTGAATGCATCTAACACTGATATATTCAGTGTTAGACCAACTGCATTTCACACTTATGTGACCAAGATTAGCAAAGTGCTGGAATAAACTTGAAACTAAGTTGGAAATAAAGATTTATTTCAGCCCATAATTGAGCTGGACCCTTGCAGGAAGAGTTGGACCCTTCTTAATTCTTTTCAAAATTTCTCATTACACCAAAGAATTGCACTGTGATAGAAACCAGTGAACTGTCTCTCCAGCAGAAGTATTTTCTAAGTGTAAAGCAATTTATTGAATATAAGCTTTTCAGATGTTCATTAGCTTTATTGTATCTTCCTGCTTATAATTTTCCCAAGTTTGCAGAGTTCAAAATGGAAACTACATTTTGTATTACATTACTAACAGTTTTATGCACAAACACAGTGAATTAACTGTTTTGTGATAAATCAATTTAATGGTTTTCACTATAAATGTAATTGGTATTTTTTTAACAGTAACTAACACTTTATAATACAGTATTTCTATATATAGCAAACAGTTCTAGGGACTTAATTACACAGTGACAGAGACTGTTATGTTCTCACTGTGTAATTTTAGAAATTGTTTTTAACAATAGAAAGCAGTTGAAATTTGTCAATTAAGGAGTGACAAAAACTATTTTTTACTGTAAATGCAGTACTTAAATTATTGTTTTACCAGTAGGCTTGTCACCTTGGTAGAGTTGGATGTCATAAAAACCATTAAAATGGTGAATATAACTATAAATTTAAAATTATTATTGGCTAGTATTTATTACTTTTTTTGTGTGTGGAATGAAAGAAGAATGAAAAATTAGATTATGGCATAAAAATTAGCATTTAAATTGTATTCTGCAAGTTGCCTTAAGTGTTAGCAATTAAAACCAATGGAAGTATTGCCATGAAAACTATACGATTTTACATCAAAGAATTATTTAAAAGAAAATCTTAATATTTAAGATCCCACACAGAGGGAAATAGAGTTCCTTCTTGTGTCTAAAAATATGGTTAAAGTTAAAAACTTTTTTTTTTAAAAAGGTATTAACCCCTACCACTACAATTGCATTTTTTTTTTGGTGAAAACTGAAGAAGGAAAAGCACTCAGGAGGCTGCTATAGAAGGAAACACAAAGCAGCCCTCACTTTCTCTTAAGACCTCTTATATCCAACAGTGCTGCAAGTACTGCATCACTTTGTACTGCAGTGATGTTCAAGCCACGGACATATGCTTACACCAGTTATGGCTCATCAACATCAAATATCAGACTTGGGAGGCTTAGGTAAACTAAAGCTTCCAAGCACAGGAAAAAAAAACCACACACACAAAAAAAAAAAAAAAAAAAACGCCTATGGGTTTTCTGGCTGGGAAAATCCCTGTTGCTTCATAAAGAAAAGTGATGATTGCTGATTGTGCACAAAACTGTCAGGCGAGCTCCTGAGCCTCTCGCTGTGCCAAGCACAGCACGCCAGTGTTTGTTGGAAAATCGTCAGGGAGAGGTGTAAAGGAAAACGTGTGGCACTAAATATACTGAAGTGCTTGTTGACTGAAGGTGGAAAAAACAAAGCACCATTTGGAGTGAGATGAGTGCAGAGGAAAGGTAGAACTAGACACTACCTGCTGTCCTCTTTGCTCCCATGTAAATGTGGGACTGCAAGTCTGTTTCTATAAGCTGCATTTTGACAATTTACACTAATAACAGAGTGACTCTAATCTGCTTGTTAGCTGACTCTCAGCTGGGGTGTCATAAGTGAGGTGGCATGTCTCTGCTCTGTCCCTTGCGATGCCATATATCATGGACAGGGGACCTTAAAGGCTGCCATAACAATTAACACACTTTATTGCTCAGTGCTAGAGATCAGATTTTGCAATAACACAGGAAATATTCAACCCACTCTAGCTTATCTGTCTATATCAGTGGTCAATTCCTACACAAGGAAATCCAGCATTGCCTTTTTTGCCAAAACTGCACAGGAACTAGTCTGATCTGTGTTAAGAGAACGTCCATAGCCATGACATTTGGATCCAGTGAGAGCAGTGCCTTCAAACAGAGGGTTAAACTTAGGGTTATGCTATCCTGTACTCTCTTAAATGAACACAAAAAAATGTCTGAGGGCCAAAATTTGCTGCCAACTACACATAAACAACTCCAACTGACTTCAATAGGGGTTTCCTGTGTGTATCCAGGAGCAGATTTTAGAGCTAAGAGTATGCATCAAAGTCTAAATAGCAAATGTTAGTGAATTGACATTCTGTTTATTCATTATTTTCAAATGTCGATAGTGGTTTCTCTGTCTAATATTAAATGATTTGGTTGTCACATTTTTAATGAAGGTTTTTAATTACTCTTGATATACAGTATTGTATTGGTTGTTTTGCACAGTTGCTTTTGTGCATTTAACCAAATCCCCTGTCTATAAGAAAACCTGCCTAGCTCAGGGTTTTGGTCAAACACAGCCTTTGTCACTGCTTTTGTACAGATAGTGCTTTCAACCTTTAAAAGAAATCAGGAAAGGGAGGACTAATATTAGACTTGTGAATAGATAGAGGAAAAATGGACTTTATTTTACTGGAAGATCCATCTTTAGTTCCCTTTTGGTAAGAGTAAATATGGCTGCACTGAAGAATCATATGAGTCACTACCTAGCATTTTGTGGAGGGTGTTGCTGTTTTCAAAAATTATAAGCAGAAGGCCTAAGTTTTGTCACAAAATGAGGGGGTCTGTGGCTCACAGTGACTTTGGAATGGGGAGTTTGGATCAGTCCTTTTGTTGCTCTAAAAGCCCAGGTTTGATTCCCATGGAAATGAAGCAATGGAGTCTGGAAACTGTGGTACCTTCAGATCTCACCCATCCCAGGGCAGGTCCATGAGCTCTCAGGTCAGGGTTCCTGCATGCATTTCTCCTGGATCACTGCTGAACAGGGCACAGATGGTTTCAGAAGGACATCCAAACACAGGAGGTACTTGCATGTCCGCAAACTTCTATGGGCCTGAAGAATAAATCACATTTATGGGCATTTAATTTCAAATAGTTAATGTTTAAGCAGGGAGCAGCAGGGAAGGAGCAAGCTCTGAGAAGGTACTGACAAAGTGGAAAAGGGCAGCAGAGGATGCCATCATCCCTTCTGCCCCCTCCTATGACCATACAGAAAGGCTCCATCTTCTTCAGCCTTGATCATTTTAAGAGCCACCTGTCTTCATGGTCCAGGTTCAAAAGAATGTAGTGACATACCCATTCCCAAAGGCAAAATATGAGGAATGTCAATCTTCTCAGTGGCTATATGAAACAAGCAACAAGTGACTTTTGGAAAATGAAAATAATTACCTGTTTCTTTTTTTATTCAAATGTACATATGAATGAAGGCAATGCATGCAAATATGTATGCATGCATATATTATAGAGAAAAATTAAAGCAATGTGCAATGTGCAATGTGCAGGGGCTGGAAAGCAACCTGACACCTTTACTGGTGGCTACTTTCTTACAGCCTAGATAAGATAGCTCAAATATTAATCAGCTTTCATGTTCCAAATTCTAGTGCTCTTCAATTGCCTTAATACAGAAAGTCTCCTACTTTGGTATCGTTGAAGGGCTCACATGTAACAAAAATAAACACATTAAATAAATAAATAAATAAACCCAATCTCCTAGGTACTAATTTGCCATGGATTGTATTTAAGTCCTCATCCATTATGTGAATTAGAAGTGAAACAAACACTGGCATCAATACTCTATTGCAGCCAGACCAGCCTGAGCTCCAAGTGAGTGTGTGTCCTGGACAGTTTGTATTGATGCTGTCCTGGGTATCACGCTCATCAATAATGGAAATAATTGCATTTTAATAATTAAAAAACCCCCATCATTTTCACAGGGGTAGAAATGATGACTTTGTTCCCTCCCTGCAGTTTATCTACCTTCTAATGACAAGAATGATTCACCGAGCAGCTCATTTATGAACACACAAATGCACACAAAGAAATCTGCTTTTATTCAGGTGAAAGAGTATCAAATGTCCCTTAAATATCAACTTAGCAATACACTGCATCAGGACCTTTGAAAAAAAAATAAAATTTAAGGAAGGGTAGCCACTGCCCTCCTGGCCCAAATTTTATTATTGTCCTGTTAATGAGTCAAGACAAATAACGAAAATTCTTATTCTGATTATTTTGTTTTCAACTTTTTTTTATCAATTTGACATTCCAACACATATATCTTTTTCAAATGCAATAATTTCTTGCTGAATACAGTGTCTGTACAGCATTTTAATGTGGATCTGGATAAAAGATTTTTCTGTTAGTTCTCACGATCTTTTGGTTTTGTAGTTCTTAGTTCTTTATTAGTTCTCTCTCTCTCTCCCCCCGTCTCTTTTATTTTCTTAATTCTTTTATGTACACTGTGGGCAGAACTATCTTGAATCTGTTTTGCAGACTTTGGTCTGTCTTGTGTAAAACTAACAAAATCATGATATAAACATGGTCATAATCTAGGCCTAAGTTATCTTCTTTCTATTTTTTTTTTCTACTAGACAAACATTGAGAGTATTTTGTCCAGATTGTGGCCTCTGTCTGGAATTTTGCAGACCAATAATATCCCAAACCAATATACCCAAATATCTTGGAGACACAAATTCCTGGAAGTGAAAAATAAATAATCAGAAATGAAAGAATAGTATCATAAAATTCACTTTACTCTCTGGAGACTTTCTATGTTGATTTGAGAAAGTGCATAATGAGGAATGAGTGGGTTGCCTCTGCAGTAGCCAGTGCAGTTTAGACTCTTGCTCTTGCCCTCATCTTTTTCACTACAGCCCTGATTAAATGAATGTGCTTAAGATAATACTCAATCAAAAAGTAAGCATGAAACTCAAAATGAATCAGACATTAATTTTAGAAGTATATGACTCTTTTTTTTCATATTACTCGGTAGTATCTGAAAAAATGTACAGTGAAAACTCCCTTAAAAATATGTGCTAAAATTTCCCACTGAAATGGCAGGTTCTGAGACTTCTGGCACTTTTTCAAATATTTGCAGACAAGTACATGTTTCAAAAAATATTTATAAACTCTTTTCACTATAAATCAAAAATTTTATGGCAGGACTATCCTAAAGATAACTTAGTTTCTATCCCTTGCAAAAACGAACACAAAAAGCCTGTAGTCTTACTAGATCCAACAAACAGAAATAATCTGCACACCTGCCTAAGCTAAGTGGATATATAAATGTTTTGGTACCTCAGGTCTTTAAAAACATATGCCTCTGGACCAGTATTTATTTGCAATTTTGTAAACATCCATATAATTATAATGCATTAAGAAAAGCATTACATACTTATAAAAAAAAAGCTGCTCCTTTGTGTTAGAATTTTTTTTTTCTTAGATGCTAAAGCAAAATCTAGGTGAACAAAGCCTATTCATTTAGATTGCTATAAAGCCTATGCTGTGGCTATATAATCTATACTAAAATTTCAAGGAGGCAGTTAAGATTTTAAATCCTTATTGAGATTAAAATTAGGAGTACCAGATATCAACATAAATATTCACTCACAAGCAAAGGATATTCTCTCTCTAAGCAAAGGATGTCCTTCCATTATGCCAAAATGAATAACCTAAACCCTTTTTTGTTTCTTTACACTCGCTGTTTAGCTTTGTGTCATACCTATTTCTTTCCTTAAAGCTACTTAGCAGATTAATTCAGCAGAAATAAGCGCCTTATTGTTGATTATATAAATGATTCAGGATGTTTGACATATTTAATTTGACAGAATGGCACAAATTGCAGCCTGACCCTGTGCTTTGCTAGTCCATATGCACCAGGACCACCTCTAGGATCATTAAAAGTTCAGTTAATTCAGTAGCACTTTGCACTGGAGAGTTTCACTGCAATGATTAGGTTTTCAAAGATAGCAGCAGGGCCTTCCCTCCCAGCCCAGCTTCTCTTTCAGATTGTAGTGAAAGTGAACAAATAAGGAGATGGGGAGGGGGGGGAAAAATGAAAATACCTGAAGAGAATAAAGAACAAGGGTGATGGGGTAAGATGGATTACTTGAATTTTCCACCAATCACTGAACAACACATTGGCTAAAGCATTGATTGATGAAGTATTTAAGTCGTCAATCTCACATCACAAGCCTTTTTACAAATGGCTGCAGAAAGGGGTTGACATCGAGGTGGTATCAATGGAAGTTGGCTTTGCTACAAAATATAAGAAAGACCTCTAGTCTGCAATTTGCTGTCTCACAAGACGTTCAATAACCACTTTCGACGGCCACTTTGCCAGCAAATGTTTCACTTAAAATGTCGGTATTCTTTACTCAGGACTGCTGTCCACCTCGGAATTTATAGGCCTTTACTATGGGAAGATTTACTTTCCTTTAGTTTTTCGGTCAGATTATTTTTCCCCCATGTAGACTGCTTTTCAATTTACATGGAGGTTTTCTTGGTGGGTACTTTTTTCTTTTTTTCCCTATTCCTTAGAAGAATTGCAAACAATTGTTGTCTCTTCAGATATGTTTTAAAACGGTATATCAGTCATTGCCAGAAATCTGTGTTTGATTGAAAAATCAGCTTGTTCTGGCTTTTTATTTTGTTCCACTCCTACACTTTTTATGTTCATCAACATTAACCTAAAACTGCACAGGACTTTAGTTTAGTTATCTGCAGAAGCTGTGTCTGCAGAGACAGGTCACTTCTTGGTTAGTATCAGCATCAAACTATTTGTTCCCTGAATTCCCCTCTTTCAGAGGAATATGATAAATGTAAGAAGTAGCTCATATCAAGGAAAAGACAGACAAGCAATTGAGATTCTATGAAGGGAAAAGAAAGAAAGAAAAAAAGCCAACAAAAGAGAGTACATACCCCAGCATGAAAGAGTATCTTGATTTCAAGTTTTCTTTCAGGAGTCGTTAATATTTTATGAGACCACACAGAGTGTTCCTCCAGTGACATTTTTCTAAATAATGTAATGTGCAGTAAAGTATCAGACAATGGGGAGGAGGAGGGAAATCGCCTTGTTTAGATTAAAAAGAAAGAAAGAAAAAAAAGCATTTGAAGCCAAGCATTCTCAAGGTTGGCTAGTGTCTGAATCCGGAGCACCAACCTTTTGTAGGGTCAATACTTATCAGGGGAATGGTGCCCAGAAATAAAGAACAGTTCAAGGTTTTATTTTTTTCCATCTTTTATTTTCTTTTCCATCTTCATTGTTTTCCTTTTTTTTTTTTTTTTTTTTTTACTAATTGTGTTCTACAGACTCACTAGGCTCCTTACTTCACATCAATAAAAAGCAATTGGACAGGGAATATCTACAGAAAAATACAAAAAGCACTATGCCTCCCATTTTTTTCTTTCCTGACCCTCTCACAGATGGGAGTTTTTCTTGGAAGAAAATTTTGATGTAAATCTCTGGGTTCAAGCACTCTTAGTGCTTCAGAAAATCGGTGGGTAATGTAGAGAACAGGTCCAAAATTTCACAGGTCTGTCTCCCAGCACTGCAGTAGTTGACAATAACTCAGAAGCCCTACTGCAGACCAAATTGAACCAACTGAACCGAGATTGTTGTTACAAACAAACTACCAAGACTACTCAAGTTTTAGAGTTTTGGGTCACACATCTTCCTGGTCTGTTTCAGGGTTTTCACTCTGAAGCAGTTACAGGCTTGCATGGAGAAAGTGAGTGATAATTCCTCAGTTAAATCATTTTGCTTTGCAAAAAGCAACAGGGTAAAAGCATTCATGTGAGAGTGGAATTGACAGGTTAGTAATTCGGTAGTTTGTAATTTCCCAATCTGTGTTAGCTCATGTTGATCAGAGGTCTTGGTGACTTATCCTGGTCTCTTAGAATCTTGAATTTCAGAAGAATCAAATCAAATATTCTGGAGTTGTTTTATTATTTTCATATTTCCAACCCTAATGGACCTTCCAGATGTATCCTACTGACAGTCTGTGCTTAGATGTACAGAGAACCTTGACACAAGTTCTTTAACATCTGCACAATATCAGAAATATGTGGTATTACTGTACAAATCAGCATATAGCTACTTAGTAAATAATATTGTTTATAAAAAGCCTTATTTGAGAATGTAATAAAACCTAGGTGACTGGAAAATTGAAACAGTAACCATCAAAAAGCACAACTTTTCTAACACAAGATTGAAAAATTAGGTTTATTTTTGTTTTAAGTATGCAATAATCTAAATTCCACTGAATTGTGATAGATAAGAAAACCACTCAGCAGCAAATTGTATGTGCTTCCCTCCCCTGAACTCTTTAGACAGACACAAGTTAGTGGGCACCTCTCTTGTACAAACCTACTGTATGGGACCAAAGTGAATATCATATACTTTAACAGGAATGTGTGGAGTGAATCAGGCAACTTGCACAAAGCTGCAACTAAATTTATTGTATTAAATAAGAATCCAGCATGCCACTGCAGTTTATGTGAGCAGTTAAAATGGTTTGCCTCTTCCCGTTACATGACAATGTAATCAATGGGATAAATCACCAGCTGGAAGAAATCCTACATTTGAAATATCTCATGTTTGCTATGGCACAGCAGAAATCTTCCTGTGAAAACAGAAGGCCAAGGAAGTTGATAAGAAGCATTTGTGTAACTGCTGTTGCTGAGGATTGCACCCAAGTTAGGAGTTAAATTGCACAAGCTTTGATCATTCAAACAGACAAAATACATGTAATCTGATCCTAAGGTATGCAGTGGTATAGCAGGGGATATAGCAATTACATAATTGCACCCCACTCATACATATGCCTATCTTCACTAATAGGATTAGTTAATTGATTTAATTGTTCTTACTATTCCTGCAAGTAAAGACACATTTATATGTTTACTTTCCAACCATTACACTCACCCTTTTTCTCCTTTTTCCTAATCCTACCTTTCTACTTGTTTCATTATTTTACTTGGTAGCTAGTGGCCTCCTGAAATCTCATCCACTCCCACTTGTATTTATTCATCTTTACGTCATTCCTCACAGTATTAAGGGTGAAGCTTACTTCTTTCCACCTGAGCACTTTTTAGATGTTGCTGCAATTGCCACCCTGGCACTACCAATGAGCACATATTAATTGGCCCTACATCACTCCCCACAGAGCCTGGATGGCCTGGGAACTATTGAAGGGCTCTCTAGTCAGAGTGAGAGTAGTTTTTTAAAAACTGTTTCCATTAATTTTCTCCCCTATAACTACTCAATAGTAGTGATGAAATAAATAAATATATTGAATCAGAACCTCACTTCACTGGGTCTTAATTGGTGTGTCTTGAGTGAATCTATGCCAATGTGTAATGAATCTATATTGCTTTTCACAGATCTCATCCCACCTACTGTATCTGACATTTTTGCTGCAACACACTGAGGTGGAGCACACTGCACGTCTGGTTTTTGTAACTGGGGTTTTGTTTATTTGGCATGTTAAAAAGTAATCAACTGTGTATAATAAAAGCTGTTTTCTTTAGAGCTGGTTTAAATTCAGAAGGTGTCATCACAAAAAACAAATCCGACCATTTTTGTGAAACAAGTCAGTCAATTTCTAACGAGAGGACACCTGCTTAGGAAAGGAGGTGAGGAGGAAAAGTAATCTTGTCTATCTTTTGCAATTCCTTTGCAGACCAAAGTTGTGCATGAAAGCTGATGAGGTTGCTAGAACTAGAGAGGTGAAAATAGGCAACTGAAATAAAGCATTTATAGCACCTGAATTATTTGAACCCACAACTGAAAGTACATACAGCAAAAGCAATGCAGTATTTGCTTGATATGGATTTCGAATATCTGTGACACCTTACTATTTTAATATTCTGTGCCATTTGCTTTACTATTGTGAATCTGACAGAGCTTTGACCTACTTCTTCCCAAAAACTTGACAACAAGCTAAGTAAGACACAGTTCATACCTCCCTTTTCAAACTTATGTCTTTTAGAAGAAATTATGAGGACATCCTACCTGTAACAAGATAGTAACAAAATCAATTTTTACACTAAACTCTGAGATAATTTCTGTCCAGGCCCTATCTTTTGAAAATCACATCAGCTAAATATTTCAAGACCTAGAACCTCTTTGGAAAGGTGCAATATTTATTCTGAGACCTACCTTTCTTTTTTTTTTTTCAATGAGGAACTAATAAATTTAGACATGGAAATGCACTATAAATTACTTGGGTAGCTCTAACCTTATGTCTAATTTTTCCCACTGAATGTAGTAATGTGTGCACTGACTTAACTTTCAACCTATTATGCCCTATTTCTTGACCAATTATAAGAGAATGGTGATTAAGTAGTTCATAATTTGACTGTAGGTTATTAGGGCCTATTTCTGTTGACTTCACTGAGTACAGTAGGAAATAATAACAAGAAATCATATAATCAAATTGTGAGCTGTAACTTATTGACTGTGAGCAACCAGGTAAAAATTTCACACACCCCTGAAACTTTGATCCTTTTCTGAATCTGTCTGCTTCTTTGTCTTGAAGGGCAAATCAACATCAAAAAAATTTTCATAACATTACTTCCTTCACTTTTCTCACCTATAAGACACATTTACCAATCTCATGAGTAGACATATTTTTATACCTTGTCTACCTTCCCAGCCTTACTTGTCTTGCAGAGCAAATATTTCAGAGTTCAAACAGCTGAATTCTGGCTCTTTTGGACACCAAGAAGCACCTTTCCATAAGCTTTAGCCATGAAAACCAGACATATCTCTGTGTAGTCCAGTCTTTAGACTTGCTGATGAATTTGCAAAGGAGATTTTTCTCTGGGGAGGAGGTGGAAGAATGAGACTGCCCTTCAGTTCTGTTAACATATAGAATGAGAAAAAACTGTCTTTATCTGGGAACAACTCACCTTTTTTCAGAAGCTGACAACACCAAATACAAACACGTTGAAAGTACAGGAGGAGTATATGGCCTAATATATATGCCAGGCCTGGATTCAATAGCCCAGTAATGGCTCTGGGCCACTTGTTCTTTCCTGATGTGAAAGCACAGCACTTTAGCTCGTGTCTCTGGCAGCAGGAAGCCCCACAGACTGGGGAGAACCATTTTATGTACTGTGCATATGAGGGGGAGCATTATGTTTGGTACAGGGTAGCTGCTGAGGTTTTTATACTCTCATTACTAGAAAGCATCTCTGTGTACTTTTCTCTGTGTTTTTATTAATCCATTTCATTTCATGCTGTCTCCCCTCCCACATCTCTAACAGCTGCTCACACAATATCTCACCTACAGTTTGGGAAGACACAGTAGGCAGATCACAGTATATATTGTGTTATACTCCTGGACGTACCATCTGCCTTCTCCTCCTGGACATTTTTGCAACCGACTGTTTACAGCAACAGAGGGTCTGGCTGTTTAAGGCAGATCCTTTGCAATGAACATCTTGTAAATGAGTGAAAGTTAAAAGGAGCAAGTAGCAGAAACCATCCTGCTCTAGTTAAAACACTTCTGCATGGTTGCTAAATGACTTCTGTTTTGATCTTTAAAAAAATAAGATGCAATGTAATTTTTGGTGTGTTCTGGATGTATCTGGTTTTATAACTTCACCTCAATTTTTCTCCTCCTAGTACTGGGAGAGGTGGAAAGGCATGTGGCTAAATGCCACAAGGAATATGGTGGCAATGCCATTTATTCCTGGACTTGCTCACAACCAAAGTCCCCATTCCTGCACACAGCCCCCAGCCCTTCCCCCCTCACCCACTGCCATTGACAGTAAGGAGTCAATAGCAAAGGGCTTGAAATGTCCATTCAGTGAGACAAACAATGCCTGGATTGTCAGTTTAATGGGATCCCTCTGGGTGTTTTGAGCCCTTCAAACTCAGTACACATCTCTATGTGTTCTCAGAGTTTATCAGAGCGGCTTGGTGATGGCACCCCCATGTAAAGCTCTAATGTTCACGGCACCACTCAGTGACCTTCTCCACGCTGTCATCATTCAGAAACTGCCTCCTGCCATTCACGTCTCCTGTTGAGGAAAACAATACTTAAGGGAGCACAGGACCTGCTTACCTAAATATGAATGCATCTCGCCACAAAGCTTTGGAACAGTAACAACATTAGGAGGTCTGCTTTACCCCCTCTCTCTTCATTCAGTTCCTGTCAAAAAACCAGTGGTTTAATCCCTGGATAAATGGACTGACTGGTTGGTACATACATAATCTGCAGCTGGGGACCCTCTAGAGGGGCATAGTTTAATTTCTGACTCATACGCCCCATTTTCTTTCCCATGGAGTTTGTGGAGTCACATAGGTGGGTGCCCAGTTAGTGTTGGGCAAATGATACCAAAGTACCCATGTATGCACTGAGCAGACCCAACAGGTGAGAGGTGAAAGTTTGCCTCTGCTCTCTCCAAACAGTTGATTCATGCAGTGGGCAACAGAGGGAGGCATTTGTGTGCAGCTCCACCAGGGTCTTTGTGTGAAAGACTTTTAGGAGATAGTAGGATTAAAACAAACGAATAACGTAACATCTTCCTCCGGCTCCAGGAGAAAGCAACTGCATGTGGAAATGCAACAGCTTTACACTTCCTGCATCATAGTGCACAACAACTTAAGGGTTACAGAGTGTTATTCCCCAGCACCATCCTTTATGACATGAGGCTGTCTGACCATAAAAGGAGGCAAAGAATTTTTAATTCTTGCACCAAGAAAATATCAATGAAATCATTATGTCTTTTGCCTGTATGGTAGGTATTTTTTTGAAACATTCCCTGTCAACCCATGAAGGCATCAATAGAAGTTAAATTGCTTTATACATGCTTGAAACACTTATTTCTGTATTTGCACTGCAACAATTGGTTGCAACAATCAATAATTTCCTATAAGTCCTTCTGTAAGCAGAACAATAGATAGGAAGTCAGTTTTACAGCTGATATTTAGTCAGAGACCAGTTCACGGAAGGAATTACAGGTTTTTATTGTTTGCTGCTGAAGCGCTGTAAGATTGTTGCCATTTTTGTTTTAAGATGGATTGTGGTTGTTTTCATGAACACTCAGGGTCACAAGTATTCAGTTGATGTCCTGTGATGCCTGGCTAGTGCCATGTATCTGAAGCTGTTTGCTTGCCACTGAAGAAAGATTTATGTCTTCAGCCATGTAAAGTGAAATAGCTGCATTGTGGAGAAGAAGGCAAATGTTTGCTTGTTCAAGTTTGGCTCTTATTCATCTCCCAGCTGACTAAATCCATGAAGATAAACATGGTTCAGCTTCCCTAGCTCAGCAATGACTGCTTATTGTCTTCGAATAAATACTGCAATATTATTGCTCCATACTGTTCTGGCCACTGGCAGACTGTGAAAACAAGCTAAAGTGATGCCATAAGTCATAACTTATACAGTCCCTGCTGTCATTAACCCAGGGAAGAGGAAGAAAGAAGGATTCAGAAGTCAACTCTGTTTTAACCCTTTGAATTGTAGACTTTTTTTTTCTTTTTGTTTTTTACCTCCTCCAAACATGATTGACGTCTCCTAGGAGCTCACTATCCTTTCATAGGTTAGGAAGCATTAAGTAGTTGCACTTTCCACTGTCTGAGTCTAATCACATTCCTATAGATGAAGTTGGCTGCCCTGGACACCCACAGCTTTCCATTTATCTTTTAAACCACAATCTACACTTTTATGGATGAGTTCATCTTGGGGAGTGGCAGAAAGAGGAGGACAAGAATAGAGGATGGATTTTCTAAGAAACTAGCACATGATAACACTTGCATTAAAAGCATCATAACAAGCTTCCCTTAAGAGGTCTGGAGAGGAAATTGGAGGAACATTATATTTAAGAAGCTAATTTGCATGCAGATGAGAAAAAGCCACAATGAAGGTTCTGAATTGCCAAAGTCTAACTGGCATTTATAGCCACATGATGAGAAAAAAAAAACTGTCCTGCAATCCTGGTAATAAAATTTTTTCTGTGACTAGCATTCCAGACATCAATGCACAGAGCTTTACAGCAGTAAACAAAGCTTAATGAGAAACGTATTTTGTCAAAAATCATCATAGTGGACAATAGTGGGACCAAGAAAGAGAGGTGTGCTTGGAGATCTTATTTTAATAAGTTAGCAGTGGCATTTTTGGAGCAGAGATTAAAATGGCTGTCCCTGTGCTATTCCTTCTGCATTTTGCAATTCACTTACTCACAGAGTAATTTCACGATTATAAGCCGCACTGAGTATAAGCCGCACTTCCGCGTGCCAGCAACTTTTCATTCTTTGTCCATATATAAGCCACACCTGATTATAAGCCGCACGTTACAATACAGAGTGTGATAAAAGATGTCTATTCTATCACCATCTGTTGAGGGTGGGGGCAGTGATCCTTATCTCAATGGCAGATATTCTGCTAATGGGCCATCCATTGAAACCAGGTGAGGCATTGTTCTTTATCTTTGCACAACCCATCCTTCCTCCAGCGAGTCATTTTCTGCTAATGGCCCATTGAGTCCCACTGTGTGACTGATAAAATTAATTCATCCCATTGGAAGTTGCTCCAACCAGAGGGAAGAGCCCAACAATTCTTACCAAGATTAAAAAAAAGAGGTTTTGGGACACTAAGGGAGCCCCTTTCTCCACTGGACTCCAGAGGAAAACTGGATTTCTTCACATCTTCACTGGACCTCCGGAGGGAAACTGCACCTTCTACAGGACCACTGCTCCAACTGAATCACATCTGTCACTGCAGGAGGATGCAGCCACCATTTAATGGAACTGCTACCAACACCCTGCCTGACAGGGTGTCAGGTTGTACTCTGACTGGGTTGTACTCTGTCAGGGTTTGGAGTTTGTTTCTTTGTAGTACTGTATTTCTATTTTAATTTACCTAGAAAAGAACTATTATTCCTAATTCCCATATCTTTGCCTGAAAGCCCCTTGATTTCAAAATTATAATAATTTGGAGGGAGGGAGTTTACATTCTCCATTTCAAAGAGAAGCTCCTGCCTTTCTCAGCAGACACCTGTCCTCCAAACTAAAACAGCAACTTTTTGTTCTTTGTCCATATATAAGCCGCACCTGATTATAAGCCGCACTTTGGGTTCGGACCAAAATTTTAGTCAAACTGGTGTAGCTTATAATCGTGAAATTACTGTACTGTCAGAAAGTTCACTTCTAAGCTGTTGGTCAACTGTGATTTTGGAGTTGCAGTTTATTCACCATATGCTCAAATCTCATGTCAGTGGTGCAGTCTGATACAGATCCTCCTAGAAGTTATGCCCATGGAGGACATGAAGGGACAGCCAGCAAAGCTTTACTAAGAGCAAGTCCTGCCTGACCAAACAAGTAACTTTCCATGATGGAACAACTGCATCAGTGGACAAGGAGAGGGCTATAGATGACGTGTATCTAGACTTCTGTAAGGTCTTTGGTCTTTGAGATGGTACCCCACAGGAGACAGGTTTGGTGCTGTGACCACTTCTATTCCTATACTGATTACTTATGAAAAAGATTAGTGTTTTCAGTTACAGCAAACAGGGGAAAAAAACAGCAGTTGAATAAAAATTTCACTGTAATTGAATTGTTTCTGTCACAACTCCAGTGCCCTGGATTTGGAAATGACCTCTTGTTTGGAACAGATGTTCATATGCTAGATTATTTATTTAGTAGTGTGGTTACAGCAAAAAATATAATTTAATAAATCAAAACATATTTATAAACCATACAAAGGGAAAAACTGAAGGTAGAGGCAAGAACAATGTATGCAAAGAAATATTGTGGGTGTAAAAACACACAGACTGAAATTATTGTAGAGAAAAAGCATTATCAGAAAATTAAAAGGATGTTTCTAAGTAGACAAGTGAGAATCTGCAGTGGCTTTCTTATAGAACAGGAGAGACAAATAATCTACTGATTATAGATCCAAAGCTGCAATTGTTAACCCAATGAAAGAGGATAAATATTATCATCTTATCACTGCTTGGGTGGTGATTAAGGAAAGCTCTGGGTTAAGAGCTACAAGTACATGAACTTAAATAAGAAGAAACATAAATAAAAAGACAGCAGCAACTTCTTAAATCATCTGTATTGTCTTGTAACTCTCTGAAGTGTCAGCAACATTGCCTGAAACATCAGCTTCTCCATCACTGGGTTTCTAGATGAAGGAAAGCAACACTCATCTCTCTTTCTCTAATTTTCAGGTTTCTCTCATTTAAAGGGTTTCTGTGACTTTTATTTCTTCATACAGGTATAGGTATTTTGTTTCTTTTTAGCAATGCTCAGGGTTTTCTAAAATTATTTGCAGGATGTTTTTTTCACTTACACACAGGTATCCAAAACAAAGGCATTCCTGAGGCCCTGGCTTACAGTAACACTGTGTTTGTAGCTCTGTAGTTAAGAATCTTCTACTTGTTTCTCTGTGTTTGCTCCTATGGTTAATGCCTACCTGTTTCTTTTCCAAAACTTCAAAGCTCCTCTAAGTTATGCTCATCATGTTTGAAAATTTTGTTTAATTTACCAAAGTTCAAATCATGTTCTTCTGTGTGACTTCTCAATTCTAGGTCTTTGATCTACAAAAACTGTGCATCTAATTTGCCAGTCTAAAGTATTTAATACACCATTTAGGAATTTCTCCCAGTAGATTGACAGCATTCAAATGTTTCATTTATCTAAACACACAATAGTGCAATAAATGTGCAAAAACTAGACATTTATTTGCTTTCTTAGATGAATTGTTTGCTTTTCCCACACAATTTTTTTTTGGTTATCCTATCTGTGGCTTTCCTTTACCAAAAATTCTTTTTCTCTCATTTTACTTCCCTTTAGTAGCTTTCCTTTCTCTCATGAAGACATAGAGTCCTTTGCTGAATCTTTTCCACTTGCTATTCAGGTAGGTTTCCTGTTTTGGATGAACTTATTACTTCCCCACCTCTTCATCAACAAACCTTTGTTGCCAATAATTTACTTTCCTCTGGAATACCATCCAGTTTCATCAGACAGTTATTAAGATATGTTACAACCTGTAGCAGCTGTGGTCGGTCTTTCATTAACAGGTGGATTATTACATGTTCATGTAATGTTGCATTTTGAAAGCATATATTTAACCCTCCAAGGGCTCTTCATGGGCTGGCAGTGCCATGGATTTCAGCTGTGGGTGTGCAACTTGATATTTTATGGATGGCATGGTATGATACCCACTAGGATCTCAAATCTCACAACTCATACACAAAAAACTTAGTGAAACGGTTTGAGCCCTTAGAAATTCTGCAACAAAGGCAGGAAAAAGCCTAAATCTCAAGGCAGCCTTCAGATACCACCTTCTTCCAGTTCCCTTCCTCACCATCATAAATAAAAGACTGAATTTTTACCTTAGCTGCACCCAAAGAGAGTCACTTCACCAAACCCTCTGATGCATGCAATCCTTCCAACTTGGGCAATCAGTGGTGCAGGGATCCAGTTTTTAGCAACCCCTCCACCACCCAGCCTGACTCATTCAGATCTGTGCACTGCTCTGAGGTGAAGAACCTATGGTGGTATGATGTTCATTTGGGTAATAAAGGACTAGTGAGGTCACTAAAATTAAATAGTAGTCATTATCTTATCACTTGTAACTTTTCAACGCTCAAACTTACCATCATAATTGTCCTTTATAATACCATTTTTTTGCATAATTAAAAAGTGCAAAAAATTCCACAATATTCTAAAGCTTTTTTTACTGTGAAATACATCTTATTTGAGTGTTCTACAATTTATTTTTTCTGATCACAAGAAACAAAACTTTAAATATAGATAATTCATGGCATAACTCATTTTGATTTGTAAAGGAACAACCTCTAATTTTCTCCCATTTCCTCTGAATCATGTGATTGAACATACATTTCATATTAGCTCTTTAAATTATTTACCCTGCACCACACTGTTGCCTTCACAAACAGTTGTTGAAATAGAGCATTCGATGGAAAAAAGAAACAGGTTCCACTTGAACTTAATAGAAAAATGGATTTAAGCATTTGACCAACTTCCTAGCACATATGAAATAAGCGGTGCTTTGCCTGTTTGTATCAGATATGATATCTGAGAGTTTAAATAGGAGAGGAAAAAAGCCTTTAAAATAATTTTGATAGCATCTAAAATCACTTTTTATGTCTTATGGAAGAGGTACATCTGTTGGGGAAGAAGGGAACTTTATTACTATTCAAAGGTGTATCAGGATGAGTAAAGGATTAGGCAATACCTTGAGAACTGCTGGCTCAGCAAATATTAAGCAGTACAGATCCACACACATCCGTTTATATATGTTTGCTGATACAGTGGGGTAACAAACACAAACTGAGTTATTTAGTCAATACTGACATGATTTAAGAGAGTTAAAAATGTTTAAATTGTCATGGAATCGAGACTTTGCATCCTGTGCTTTTTCTCCCCCCTTCCTGTGGCATTATTGATAATACTTCCCCACCTAAGGAAGGCATTAAACAATCAAGTGCACTAGTTTCTTCAGAGGCAGCAGGAATCACACCACTGCTTTGCAAAAAGCCAGGAGATCAGACTAGGTCCAAGGAGATAGCCTAATCTGCTGGAATCCAACCCTGGATTAGGCAGTTTGCTGGAGCAAGTTGTAGGTAGGTGATGCAACATGATCCCACAGAAAGTCTGAGTAACTTGGTCTAGCATCATAAGATCCACATTGTGTCTTCACCTCCAGTGAGGATGCATGCCTTGAGATTCACATATAATTTAGAAACACCACCCTCAGTAAATAAAAATTTTTTTAAAAATAACCAACTAAATGAGTCTCTGTTCCTTCAAAAGACTTCATTACACATTACAGTTCAGATACAGCACATAAAAATGCCATCCAATTATGCTGATGTAGCCACATCTCAGAGAAGTAAAGCTCTATAAAAACATTCCTTTCCATGGTGAATTTATATTCTGACACCAGCATGAATATCAATGGGTAATTCACACCTTTACAATGGTGATAAAAGAAAAAAATGTAGATGTAAAAGATGTTGTTTGTTTAAGGCATCAAAAATATTCTATTGTATGACATGATCCCTCTTTTGCCACATAAGACATAATCATTTACATGGTACTTCCATACTAAAAGCAGCATAATCTCACTCTCCTGCAATGACTTGTTTGATTACATCTCACACTAATGACTGCTCCTGTCATATTCTCTTTGCATGCTGTGAGGAGAGGGGCAAAATGGGCACAGCCTGCGACTAAGGGACTTGGAATCTGCCCTAATTCTGTTTTGCATCTGCTATTCAGTTTTCTCTCTCTGTGCCTATGTTTCCACAACTCTTTGGGAATTAAGTACTGTCACTTTCTGGTTTTTTTGGCGTTTTTAAATGCTAGAATAATGCTATTCCAGTCTTTGGGCAGGTATCTATCCTATTATGATAATCTATTTGTTGTTATGACAGAACTGATTCAATCATTTAAAAATAAAGTAAACCTCGACTAAATATTCAGATCCAATATCTCTTGCTTTCTCTCTGTGCTTGAAAGGCTTTTGTAACCCCTGTTCTTTAAATTACCTTTTATTGTCAATGTTGTAAAAAGGTCCAATACTGGGAGCATGAAAGCTTGCTGAGCCATTAAGCCACATGGTACCCTGAACCTAATTGAAGCTTCTGAGTGCTATAATGAACAACAATGTAAAGATTAAATTTCATAATAATTCAGTAAGTAGAAATAATTTTATAATGGGGCATAATAATAATAATGCAAAAAATCAATCATACCTGTGAAAAAAATTCCTTAAATACGAAGACATTTTCTGCTTTGCTCTTGCATTTTTAAGTGCAGAAAAACTACGTATGAAGACATTATTTGGCTGAATTATTCTAAACTATCACATTACCATCTTTCTCTGCCAAATCTTCAGTGTTTACAGTGCAGCCAAATCAAGCTCAGCCTTGTCAAAATTCTTGTGAAAACTGACAAAATCTCAGCTCTTGTGTAAAAATTTCCAAAGTAAAAGTGAATTCAGCACAAGCAAAGTAACAATTAAAGCTCATGGGGGAAACAGGAAATCTCTTGTTTCCTATGCCTGTCCTGAACGCTGTAAGCCACTGAAGAAATGTGGTTTGCCAGGGTCCAGTCAGGCTCTGGAAAAAGACCAGCTTCAGTGATATGTTACATCAAATATACATCTATTCCACTTTTTTGAGTCTGTTCAAGTAATAAACATTTCACATACAATTGAGCAAATTCCGCTTGCAGAGATAAATAATCCTTGTTTCATAATTGGTCTAAATCCTTTGAAGCCGGTAAACTTTGCTTGCTACTCTAAAAGAAAATGTGCTCTTCTCCATCGCAGCTATCTTGTCTAGTGATGTATTTGTCCAAATCCTTTGCCAATGCCTAATGCAATATGGGAGCATTGACATGAGCACTGTTTTTATCAGGCCAGCTAAGCTGAACACGTGTGTTTATCCAGCTTTTGGGAATTCTTGTCCAAGGAGGAACCATCGTAACATTCAGGGGCATGCCCATAATCTGGGAAAGCAATTTCATATCTCCCATGCCTTCCAATTCGATTTCATCAATACATTTGACATTGGGAAATGAAGCATATTCAACCTCTGTATTTATCCTTTGAAAAACCCCTCCCAGTGTCAAAGCAATAACTAAAATGGAGACAATTTCAAAAGGTCCCTCACTAGAATTGCAGTCATTCTTCAAAGGTGGAAATCCTCATCTAGTTTACCAAAGTGCTATGCAGATTTTTTTTTTTAACCTGCAAGATTAAAACAACAGAAAGCAGAGAAAGTAGTTGTCTCTTCAAAGGAAGGAAAGGATCAAATGTTCTTAATTATACCCCTGACCTTAAAGATAGTACCTTTCTTTGGAGGTGGGGGGAGGTATAGAAGGCTGTGCACTAAATTTTGCATCTTTTTATGTTGTTACAAATACAAAGGTTCTATTTCTCCCATTGGTTACATCTATGTAAGTGCCACTTACCTGAAGGAACTGAATAATGACTTCAGGAAATAGTAAGAGAATAAATTAAAAATTTTAATTTTCCAGAGCTGTGGGATCTTGGAAGGTGTTTACACAAAGCAGCCTGATAAGCATTAGTCAAAGGCCAGAATCTGATAGTATGATTTTGCATAGGTAATGTTTACAGCATGCAATGTAGTTGCTCCCAAAGGATTTGAAGTTGTGCAGACTGGTAAAAATCAGATCTGCAAGAATGCTTTCAACTATCCACAGAGAGCAGGATTATAAACATACTGGGTTGCATGAAAAAAATCTTAATAGCTATGCAACTACAGAAGATCTAGATTTAAAACTTGACATCTTCATTATGCACAGCCAAAACTGGGAAAAAGTTCATTGTTACCATTCTGCTGTAGGCACTCTTGAGATGGAAACTTAGCATAGCAAAACCTTATCACAGAACCCCATTAAGACTCCAGCAGCTGCATCCTGCAGTGGCTTCATTTTCTGCCAATATAGCACAGGCAAGAGTGATGGATCATAGCTGGCTCCCAGGCAGGCACTTTCCAGCAGGACCACAAGTGCAGGGGTGAGAACAGAGGGATTGTCCCAGGGAGAGCAGGGATCTCCAATCACGCCAACACTGCACTTGGCAAGGCCAGCAATCAAAGGGAGAGACACGGTCACTGCCCGTCGGATGCTGGCAAGGCGTGCCAGAACAATGCATAGGTTTTGGCTCACATCGAACAATTTGATCTCAGCCCAGTCTGATAGTGTGGATCAGGGACACATAAAGCCTCTGAAAGACTTGTGGAATGAAAATTATTTCCATAGCTGTCTTTTGACTGTTGCTAAGATTTATAATTGTGAAAATGACTCCTCCACAGAAAGTATCTCCCATAGAGAGCCTCTCCCTAGACTCCTTGCTACCCCTATGGGGTCAGCTGATATTCCAATTGCCTTGGACCTAAGAGCTACAATATGTACTGTGCTGTAAGTAATGTCCCATTCTGCGTCCATATAAAGTTGCCATGCAAAACATTGGAAAGCCAAAATCTTTTTTCCATTCTGCTACTGAAGTTTCTTGTTTTCTCTCAGTTGACAAAATATCTCTATTTCACTGTGGGGTTGTTTTAGGGCTTTTTTCTTTCTTTTTTTTTTTTTTTTTTAAACTATTGTATTCTTTTTATGATTATGGGATAATAAGTAATATTTCAGTCATTTATATTCTAAAAGATGTGCATCATTGAAACAAATGTATTCTGCTCTATAAATTCCTGTTTCTAGGCTTTCATTTGGTCAGATTCACAAAAGCTTAATGTCAGATTATTATTTCTGGCACTCAGTCATCAGCAAGTAACATTTTACCTTAAGATGCGATTCTCAGATACTAAACACCAGAAATAATTGATCATCATGACATTCCTTTGTGAATTTCATCTTTCATGTTTGTTCTTTTAACAACAGATTTAGCCAGTTCCAAGTACCGGTTGCTGTGTTTCAATAAAACAGTGCTGTTTCTGCTATTATGCTCCCTGACAGAAGGTTCACTCTCAATGCCTTCTGCTGGACAAAGCCAGTAAATTAGTACTGTGAGTGCCACTGTATTTTTCATATCCCCAAATTTGAGAGTGAGGTCCAGTTTTTCCCATGAAAATCTCATGAAGCCTGGGAGTGTGATCTTCTCATATCCTTTCTTTTTTTTTTTTCTGTTATTCAGCTTATCAGATAAGCCCTTGTCCCACTTTCCAGAATGTTTCCAGTTAGAGTGTTTGCTACTGTAAATTCAGGATGTACAGAACAAGTCAGCACCAGCACAGACAAACTAGATTTGTTTTTTTTTAATCCATTAAAAAAGTGAAAATGAAAACTCAGTTTAACAAAAAACATATAGAGAGGAGGGGATTGGAAAATTTTATAAATTCAAAACTTGCAGATGCAGGCTTGCACAGAGCTACAACACAAAAGCTCTTCAGCAGACAGTGGAACAGAAGGCTGGGTTTTGCCTACTGCTGTGGTCCGTATATCAGTGCTGGAATTGGACATTAATTAGCACTTTATTTGCTGTTGTGCTCCTTTTCCTACAAATATTTCCTTTGGGGCCATGACAGCCATTTCCTGCCCTTTCATCTTCCTCCCCCCCTTCTCCCCAGTGATTGAACTATTAGCCTCATGTACCTGTGACAGGCTGAATACTAGCTACTTATGGGAGAACCAAAGGGATAAGCACATGCAGGGATAAAGGATACAATGCAACTAAGGCTACTTTTCCCAGATGTGGAAAATAAAATGTATCACCAATAAATTAAAAGAAAAAAAAGTCTACAGCAAACAAAAAAAAAAGCTAAATGCAAAAATTAAATGCTTCAAAATGTTTGAAATAGGCGACATAGGATCAACTTTCAGGAGCAGTTATGTCACTTAGGCTAAAGTGGCAGGAAACAGGGGTGCTATCAAATGTTGGGAGAGGGTTTACAGAAAGAACAGGATTTGGCAGCCTTGTAGCAAAGAGAAAATGTACCTTGATTTTGCATGAGTTTATGGCTTAAACACGTGCTCTGATTCCAGCAACATCAATCAAAGTTAAATCTTTGCTTAAATGTATTGCTGTTGAAAATACATGGTGGAAGTAAAGGAATGATACAATAACATTAACTATAGATACTGCTATTATTCCTCAAAATTTGACTTCTGGCTGGCACATGTGCTTCTGAAAGCATTCCTAAATTGCCCTAACCCCTTGCAATTTGAGGGGTCTTCTCAAAGGATTGCACCCTGTTTTCAGCATGTTCTGCCAGTACCTTAATTCCTCATTTCATTTCTGGTAATCCAAATGCACCATAGCAAGTTCTGCAGTCCCTCTCCAGGCAACAATTTTGAAGTCCTAGAGTATTTGGATGGGGCCCATTCTAGCCACCTGGGTATGCATTAGTCTCCCAGATAAAAAGATACCTTAAAAATGCATAGATATTCCTGCATAATTATCCCCAACTGTTGTTTCATTTTGTCTGCGTGTCTCTCAACAGATTCTGTAGTTACTTCTGTGTGCAACTCACGTACTGTGTTGCCACAGTTCATGTAAGTAAGTCCCAAGATCTCCATCTTAGGGCAATTAACTTACTTAGTCAAACTCAGAAAAATGGAACAAAATGATCGTTCCCAGTTCTGCAGCTTCCCAGTTCAAGTCTAAGTAGAACTACCAAAATAGAACAAAATGTGTATTTTGTCTTTGTTCCCGTGTATTCATGCACTCTACACAAAAACCCTTGGAGGAATTTCAAGTAGGTGATTGCTGGTAATCATTTTGTTTAAATGTGCAAGGTTGCACAGGACCTCTGTCTACTAGGAAACAGAATGTTCTCACTCAATTATATTAGCAATCATTATTTCAATAGTGGAAACTTCCACAGTAAATAATACAGACTTTATATCGTATTTAAGAAGAAAAAGTGCGCTCTTTAAAATCACCAGGGACAAAAAAGAGTCAGGCTGGGGAAGATTTTCTGTTTACTCTCAGCAAGTAAAATTAAGCTAAGGAGTTTGGGCCATAATGCTGTGGTACCCTATGGAAAAAAAGAAAATTGATATTTTCACTAAGATACTGTAGGGGAAAAAATTGTCTTACTCTTTTAATTATTATACTCAAGTGTAATGTTATTTTCACACATACATTAATTTGTGGCCATAAGCTTGTTTTTGCTTAGCAAATGATGTTTTGTCATAGGCATGATGCAATATGCTTATCAAAGAAATTCAAGAGTGCTTAAGTATTTATGTTACAGACTAATGTGTAGTGGGTCATTGATATTATCACCCCCTGCTCTCTTCAGAGCCCAAATATTGATATTTAGTATTAAAGATGTAGTTTATTCTTGTTAAATTATATTTTTCTTTGCAATTTAGTTGTAAAATCTTTGCAGCTTCTTATGGTAAACGTACATAAATCTGAAATTGAAAATTTGATTTGTATGGTGATAAATCATTCAAATTTGGGTATCTAATTTCAAATAGATAACAAAAATGAATGGAGATTCAGGTTATAAATCACAATTTCCACTGTTTTGCAGCTATAAATATCAAAAATTTGATTTTCATTTCAATGCTTGATATTTTTAGACAAAAATGTCTTAAGAATTAGGTGGGTTACTCATTTTGTAATCCATTTGGTCTGGAAGTCTGGTTTTGCTCTGTGCAGGTTATTGTTCTGTTTGACATTTTTCTGATGCTTATCATTGTGTATATTTTGTCAAATTGTCAGGGGAAGAAGAAGAACCATCTTCAATAATAGCATGCAGTTAATTGCAGGGAGCAGGTATATGCATTATTTTAAGGGACCTAGCTGATTAAATATATTCAGCAACAAATTCTTTCCATCATCAGTACAATCTCACTGTTCACTTATATTATGCTGACCCTCAGTTTTGAGAGGACAACCTGGTCCCATTCAAAATATTTGTTCCATGTAAAAGGGGGAGAACTGGAGTAAAAGAAAGGAATTCCAGTCAACATTCTGAATCTTATTTAAAGCTTTTTTGTTATTACTTTTTTCTCTTAAATGAATACATTTTGTGTCCAAAATAAGTTCTTCCAAGCTTCCTCAGTTGGTAAGATAAGAATTAGTGTTTCTCTTGGTCTTTCTTTAAATTCACAAGCTTGTGAAAGGATCAAGTTTGTTTATTTGCTTTTCTTCTGGTGCTATTCTTAAAAGAACCTCTTCTTACTTGAACATTCAGTGGATTTTCAGAGCTATAGGATCAGAAGTCAAAGTCGATATTATTCTGTAGGAATAAGTGAAATGCAGTCTTCTACCCTGACCAGTAAAATTGCAGCAGCATGTGGGAAGAGGTTGCCACTTGCCTGGAAAAGAAATCAACTTTGGTAGGCTTGTCACAAGAGCACTTTCCAATGTAGCTTTTTAAAAGAACGATTCTCAGAAAATAGGACTAGAGTTAGTGCCTCTCTTACTGATACTTCCAAAGGCAGAGATGTGCTCCAGAATACATAAACACTCTCAAGGTGTGCTGAATACAGCAGACTTCATTTTACATAGATACTTACTGCTCTTCCATTGCACTCTAGGGAAGTATTTAGTGACTGGATGTACTCCATCCAGCCCCGTTGGAATATGGTCTCTTGGAATTGCTGCAATATGAATAATAAGTCATAAGAAGTACCTCACAACATCTGTTCGTTTTCATGCTGTGATTCCCATGTGCCTACAAAACTTTTGTGGATGCCCATGCCACCTGATTGTAGAATCATAGAACCATAGAATAGTTTGGGTTGAAAGGGAATTAAAAATCACCTACATCCAGCTCGCCTGCCATGGACAGGGATATCATGCAACAGACCAGGTTGCTCAGGGCCCCATCCAACCTGGCCTTGAGCACTTCCATGGATGGGGCATCCACAGCTTCTCTGGGCAGCGTGTGCCAGTGCCTCACTACCCTCACAGTAAAGAATTTCTTCCTAACATCAAATCCAAACCTGCCTTCCTTCAGTTTAGACCATTGCTGCCCCTTATCCTGTCTTTAGCCCCTTGTATATAAACTTCCTGAATGCAGTGATCCAGGTGGAGCCTCACCAGAAAAGAGCAGAGGGACAGAATCCCCGCTCTGTTGCCCACATGGCTTTGGAAGCAAACCAGGATGCAGCTGGATTTCTGGGCTGGAAGTGCACACTGGTGGCTCATGGCCAGTTTTTAATCCACAGGAACCCCCAAGTCTTTGTCTACAGGGCTGCTCTGAAAGACTTCTCCCAGTTTCTGCTCATGCCTGGACCCACTGCTTTCACTCTGTTTCAGAAGGTCACTGGACTGAGCAGTAATGCCATGCTGGCATCAACCACTTGTCTTTTATGTACCATAGCAAATCTTCTCAGGCAATCTGCTTCATGATCTTGTAAAGAGTCACCAAGAGTGGCCTGAGTGGTGCACAGGACAGACCTGAGAACACAGACTGCAATAAAAGTGTGTCATACCAACCTATCCAAAAGTGTGCATAACTCTGCTATCTTTGTCATGGAGGACAAAGCGTGGTTGGACAGATGGAGTAGAAAAAGAAGGAAACCTATATTTGTGTGAAAGCCAACAATGTCCTTGTTTAGAACTAATATTTTAATAGAAGACTGTAAGTAAAATAACCCTGCATTTTTAATTATCTGCTTCAAAATTAACCAAAAAAGAGATGTTTTGTAAACCTTAGGTGTTAATTGCTATGGTTTCGTTGATATCAGTGAAGGAATGTCAATGTATATTAGCTATAAATGTGCCTCTCTGGCTCAGTTTTAATTCATCCTGCAGTTTTTGAGAGAGTTTATTAAGTTTTCAGTTCATTTGAGAACACATTGCCAACCACATGAATAAAACAAATTTAGAGGGAGCAGCTATCTGTCATCTAAACATCTTTGAAACTTTTCTGTGCTGTTCTAGAAATCAAGGGTAGGTACAGTATGATAGGAAGAAAGAGGCAGCATTAAAGTTTTTGTCCACTATAAGGTATGCATCTGGGTGATGTACTGACACCAGTATCAGCATCTTCCCATTGAAAATATTGATCCTTGTTGGATCCTTGTTTACCAGTGAAGCTTTGAATGTTTCCAACAGTGAGAAAATATCATGACTTCATGAGAAAGAAAGCTTAGAGAAAGATTATTTAGAACAGTTCCCCTGCATTCATATTACAATAGAGAAAAGTATCCTCAGTTAACAAAAATTGTTGTGCCGGGATCAGTGAATTTATCATCACCAAGATGACTGTGCTGCACCCTTATGTGTCTAAGGTGATAGGCCTGCATAATTCATTGTGACCTGTGAAGATGGAACACTGGGTACATAGGTGTCAGTTTGTTCATCTTACTTGAGGGACAGTATTTTTGCAGAAATAACATCAAGCATGGTTTCACAGGTGTATGGGAAATCTTACTGCCCAAACCAACACTTGTTGGCCATCACTAGTCTTGTGGGGAATAATCATCTCAATTATTTTCCAACCCTCAAGGAATTGCAAAGTTCATCTTTTTTGATGGACATAGAAGCACAACCTCTCTGCCCCTGACTCCCACTTCATTTCAGCTGATTTCTTACTAACCCAAGGAACAGGGGATATTCCACGAGTTACTACAGCTATAATCCGTGTGCACCAAAAAGCATTACAGGATGCTGGTCAGAAGTGTAGAGTGACATATTTAATATTATAACTTTATTTTCAGATTTAGAGAGCAGTTTAAAATAATCTTCTACCAGGATTTACTTAGAGTAAAATGCATAGAAAATGCAGTTTTATCTTATTTTTTTCCCTGCTCACTCTGAATAAATATAAGTAACAGAATTATAAATAATGTAGATCAATCATTAGGGGAATAGGAATGTACTTTAAAATTCAGAAAAACAGATATATGCACATATACATATGTGTGTGTCTGTGTGTATTTTTAAATCCGCTTGGGATTTATCTCTTCATCTAAGAATGTTAAAAGACTTTTTCTATAACATGCACCTCAAAATGTATGTTAAATAAAATCTGCTAAAAAGTGCCGTTAGAAGACAGCAGTGAAATGCATGTTCAGGTCCTAATTCACAAAACCATCTCCCTCCCAGTCCTGCAGGAAGGCTGGAGCCTCCAGCTGCTGCTGCTCTGGTGATGTGGAGGAGCAGCCACCGTGGCCCTGACAGCCCTTGGCACCTCTTTGGTTCAGCCCTGCGCTTCCTGCCCAGCCTCCCTCCCCCTCGCCCCCACCACTCAAGCCCTTATTTTTGGGTGGCAGGAGGCTGCGTTTCACCGGGCACTCAGGCTACCTCGCCACTGCTGGGGAGAACAAACGGCATCCCAGCCTATAAAACTGCACTTCCTAGCAACATGTTTGAAACTACAGCTGCCTGATATGGCTAATGAATTTTACAATCAAAAGCTAAAGTGAATTAGCTGTAGCAGATGTTTTTACTCTGGGAACTACCAGACCTTTCTGGCCGCTCATTTATCCTTCAAGAGGATAAAACTCTGCACTTCTATTATGTGTTGTCATTGGAGCATTGCACAACTTTATCAAACTTTTTATTCTGGAAACTGAATTAATTTTCTGCAAGGGGTTTTTTGTGTGGCTCTTTAATCACATTTACTGGGGAACATGTGTACTGTAAAGTTAGAGAGCCGATTATGGCTTCCAGAAAGGCTACTTTCAAAAGGAAGCTGCCCTCACTCCTGAGGCCTCCATTTGAAGGTCCTCGGGTTTTGTGAAGAGGAAAAAATTAATTACTATTTTAATAACGAAGCCAAGCCTGCTGAAAATCCTCTTAGAGAGTAGCTGGATGATGTAATGGCTAGCAGGAGGGATATTGAAAACAGTGACCACACAGCCTGCCCTTCAGTCTCCTATTCACTCCCTGTAAGATGATACAGGCTGCTGGGTCACACATGAGGGAACTGAGAGCACAGCGCTGCTGCCTTGGGGAGTGGGGCCTCAGAGACAACACGGCCATGCCAGGGCATCTGAAAATTAACATCTGCTGGCACCTGTCCTGCCAGATAACCCTGGAGCAGTGCCTGGGAGCACTCTGGTGTCCCCAACCCTTCCCTGCTGCACAGACCCCGGTAGGACAGGGACCCACGGGTTGGCCAAAGGGTGCGTGAAACCAGAGCCCGAGCACTAACCATGCAAACCCTCAGTGTAAACAGGCAACAACTCTGCTGCCTTACGGAAGAGAAGCAATCCAGAGGTTCCCCAGCTGCACCTGGGACCGTATGATGATCAACTCTTGATTCCCATCTCCCTCCATCCCCCTGGCATACACCATTGGCTGTCTTCAAGGCTGTGAGGAGAGATGCAAAGATCTTCCCCAAAACTGCACCTCCAAGTTGCATGGGGAATTACACCAGGGAAAAATCAAACATGCCCAGAGAAACAGAGACCACAACAGGAACCAGACTCCAACAAGAGCACTGAGGGAAACAGTGATTCACCTGATTTAGAGCCCCTTATGGATTTCTCAAACCTCAGACAACACAAGCAAAGAAACAAGGAAAGGAAAACCCCAAACACTGCCATTTCTTGGCTCTTATTCAGCTATTATTCAGGTTTGCCAACCTGTTTCTGTCCTATCATAAAACTTTATTTTTTTTATTTCCTTCCCCCTTGAAATTAACTTTGACATCACAAAAGATTAAAAGATTAGCAGGCACTGATGTGAACCTCTCAGGATTATAAATTCTGTGTCAGAGCATTTCCTTTGATATCAATATGGTTTCTTTATGAATTGCAAAGAAAAGCAGGTGTATAAAAATAAAACGCGCATAAAATATAAATTATCATTGTGCAAGTTAATGCCAGCCGTAGGCTACCATAACTTGCATATTTTCTGTTTCTAAAAGCCTTTCCAAGCATTTTTAAAAGCAACATAATTGCTTGCTAATATATAAACACTGTTTTTGTAGGAAATGTAATAGGTTTTGGTCACAGAAGAAACTTAGGAACTTCTGCAACAGATTTCAATTCTGATTCTCTTTTAAAGCCTCTCTTTTCTGATGCGGTGAAATACAGTTTTATGTGGACAGCACATATACAACTTCAAAAGATTGGAAACTTGTGTTCTACCCTGTCTTTTGCACAGGACTGCATTTGATGCTGTATGTATAATTCCACTGGGTGCAGTGAAAAAAAAGAGGCCTAAGGGTGAGCTACTCACAGACACCACAAACTGAACTGCAAAAAACTTCTAGCTGTCACAATCTTGCTTTCATTTATCTGAAAGCCATCATCAACCCACTGTAGCCAGACTGTAGCCAGAAAAAAAGAGTGGTAGGGAGGGGCAGCCCATACAGGTCCAAGAGGAAATCCCAGAGGATGTGTCGACTGCTGTTCTATCATCCTCTCATCCCACAGGTCTTGTTCATCCAAGTGGCAGCACCTTTTGTGCTGTGGAGTTCACCTCCTAACAATCCTGGAGTCTCTGTCTTACCTGAACTACCATTCTGTCTTCTCCCAAGCTCACTGTCCATGAACTGTCCAACTGCATATTTGCTTCTCCACCTGGGATTTTCAGAGACACCAGTATGATCATCCCAGCTCTCACAAGAGACCTTCTTTCCTCCCTCCACGAGCAAAAGTTACCACATATTTTGTTAGGACCCATTAATTGCTTTTTTGCCTTCTGATTTACAAGTGCCAGTTTCTTGTCCAGCTGAGATTTTGCTCATCCCACCAGGTAGAAGCCTCTCCTTTCACTCTGCTGGTTAAAGATGCTCCTAGTAAGACTAGGGTGTTTCATGCACACTCCACTCTGCAGGCATGGTCCACTGGGTTCTGAGCCAAGGAGAAATGGAAAAATATAATTGCAATTGTCTATTTTAAATTTTAGGCAACATTTGTCAGCTGTTCTGAAGGTGTCATTCAGGTGTTTCAAAGAAGAAAAGCTTGAAATGGAAAAATAGCAAAGTTCTGGTCTGCAAATTCTTTGGCTGGTTGTTATTTTTTAAAAAATGGCAAACAAAGCAAAAATTTCCTGGTTTATGTGCAACACCACATTTCCCATAACAGAGTTTTCTTTGGAGGGCAAAAAGCAGTGTATCAGAACTCACCTATTTACATCAGCTTTAGAGAAAGAAAGTATGATGTACATATAAGAATATTTCATTAATTTTGCCCTTGTAATTGAGGGGAAACCAGCAAATGCCTATGGTTAAAAGAAACAGAAAGAAGAATTATTTTAACAGTCACAGCACAGAAACATAACTTCTTTCTTCCTTGCACAATAATAGAACAATAATGGAATAATAGAACAAATACTAAGCAATAAAATCATTAAAGATGTAAAGGAAGATGAACCATGCATTGTAAACAGCTTAATTTTATAAAGAGCAACATTCATCAAACAAACTTAATTCACCATTTGCTTGATTTACTACTTGTGGGTGAGTAGTGATTTTATTCTAGTTTTATTATGTGGAGAATATATGCACATAATTATGAAGTTAGAAGACATGCCTGGGTGTTTACTTTATGAAACACAGCATCTGGCACAAATCTCGTCAGGATGAGAGGAAAATAAGGCCCCTGCACCTTTTCTTTCTTCCCCCTTGTGTTAAAAAGAAGTGTTTGGCGTGTTTCTCAGTTCATGCTGAAGAGACATGAACTGTCCAAATGAGGATTGGTAGATCATGTAGAGAAAGGGTAAGCAGTTAGAATTTAACTAAAAGAGGCATGGGAAGAGGCTTAACCTGTACTTATCTGCCAATGTAAGGACTAAATTCAAAACTATGAAAATGGTTGCAGTAATGAAGCTAAACAGATAATTCAGATGAATGTTATCTCTCAGTACTCACATAAAGAGACACAAACTTTAAGGTGAAACAATTTAAATGATCCCCGAATTAGTTGCAATAGGTGCGCTAATGAAAGCTGAAGGTATTGATACAGTGGTAAATGGAATCTTTTTTCTCACAAACAGGTCATGCAGGTACAGCGCCACTGTAATTCTGCCAGTGTGGTAAGCACACTTTGATGCTATCCTAAATCTTCACTAAGAACCAGTGTTCATTCCTCTGAAGTCCCCTCAGCTTCTCTGGGGGAAAGACACAAATCATTATCATCATCTCACACTGGAGGCAAGTTAGGCACAGGACTCAATGAGAAAAGCTAAAGTAGCTGACATCCTTCTCCCCAAAGTAGAGTCCCAATAGGAAATGGGGAATCTTGGTAATGATGACAGCATCCTAACTGCACTGTGTGCATTCAGGCTGACAAGGAGAAGATCAGAAGAGAGCATCCCTTAATCCTTACCACAACAATCACCCCAGCACCTGCTGAAAAGCTGAAGAGGTTCTAAACCCCTTGATTTTGCACCCCAAACCACGTGCTGTGTGCTGTTTTGGACCAATGCAGTGTGAGAAACTCTCTGAAGGGGATGAGCCTCAGCCCTTGAGCTCTTGCCAGTGCCCAGTCAGGCACTGCTTCTCTTCCCAGCCAGAGAAACGTGCTGCGACAAGAATGAGAATGAGAGAGGAAAGCAGTTCAGGAATGAAGCTGGCCATCTAAAAGAGATGGGATTATTTATCTGGCAAAAGGCATAGAGGCAATCACTTTCCTGAACTTAAAGTAATTCAGTATTTGCAGCTGCAATCAGGGTTTCTCACTGCATCCACAGTAAAAGAAAAAAAGGGGAGACACCGATTTAGCTTTTCATGTGTTGATTTTTTTTCTATAAAATAACTTTAGGATTAAGCTTTTCTGGTTTATTTTTAGTCATAGACATGTAGCTTTTAGAAAATGTAGATGGAAAATCTGTGTGACCCTTTTCTTTTGATAAGCTAGAGTATCATATAATGCTGTATACTTTACCAATTGACTTACAAAATTATATTTGGTTGTGAGAAGGAAGATCTCAAATAATAACTTCCTTTCTTTTGTGGCAGAGCAGCCATGCAATAGTAATTTAATTTGCTCTTGAGAAAGATCATATGAACATCTATTCTGGATACATAGTTCATTTTACAAAGCAAAACACAGATGAAAGTGCAGTCCTGATAGACTGAATCTTCTTTGAAGAAGAGAGAAAGGGATTTTTAAATCAGTGATGCCAAGCACTGGCCACAGTTATCAAATGAATTAAGGAGTGAATTACATTATATATAGGTAAAACAAATATCTGTCTATAAGTAATCACAAACATGCTCAAATCTAGGCGGCTCTTTTGCATTGACTCTCTCCAGTTAACACAGAAGATGGAAAATCTTTAAAAATCAAGAAATTAAACCATGTTAGTATCCCAACCAAACCTTTATATTACAAAGGGTTAATATTTTTGGAAAGCAAAATATTATATAAGATATCGGGAAAAATTCTGAAATCAGTACATTTCACCAAGGCTACAAGATATGTTTTATAAACTTACAATCTTTTAGAGTGGGCGATGTGTAGATGCTTCTCAGAATAAGCCATATATATTATTTTTGGTAGTAGAATTAGTTTCTTTATGTCTTTCTTATTACTTACTGCTTCATACACTAATTTAATTTTTTTTTTTAGAAAAAAATTAAAACTCCTAGTTATGAAATAAGAACATTTTATGTTTAGCTCCTTGGAGTATAACAGAGATTTGATGCTTTGTTGGTCACTGATGGTCTTTGAACACCAATAAATATTAATACATCTGGATCTTGGTCATGCCCAAAAAACATGTTTGATTTTAAGGAATGCTCACTGTGAAGGTTAGTCTTCTGTCAATGCTAAAAGGTACACTTGAGGACTGATTTTCTACTCTCCTTAAATTTCTCACTCAAGAGAAAAAAAGAATGATAATTTTGAGCTTAGATCAGTAAAGGATGTCAATATCGGCTGCACCCTCTGACTCTTGCCTGGTTGCCCCATGAAACTCCAGAGGTGTGCTTCTTCATTCCACCTGTCCACCCTCACAGAGTTCTGCTGAATCCCAAAAGATCCTGGACTGGCATGGGGCAGGCCTCAGAGGCATGAAACAGAGTCAAATCCTCTGCACTTCACTTGCATAATAAATATGTCCTTAGTGAACAAACCTGAACAGCAAGGCTGAGGTACATGGTATCCTCTATGTGGCAGATAATTGCTTATTTCTGTTTTACTGAAGTGAACAAAAACTTTCCTCTAAAATATTGTAGATTATTCTAGCTGTCTTTTCTACATCTGAATGAAGGTAGAACATATATCAAACATAACTGAGGCCAAGATGAACAACGGGCTAAAAACCTGCAAATACAGTGCTTGCACTGCTATTTAGATGGTAGAAAGACAGCAAAAGAATAGAGTTTTAAAGTCTGAGTAACCAGTTCAAATTCATCAAAGGTCAGTAGTGACTAAATAAATTTATCTTCATGAAGTCACTTGATGGCATCAATGCATTTCCCAGTGGAAATGTGCCAGGTTACAGAAACTGCCATCACAAACAGCATCCTTAATGAGTCTCAACAGAGAGAGCAAAAGACTGAATAGAGCCTAATATTTTTATATAGGATGCATCTTCTACGTCACTACTGGGATGCTATGGGGACACTCATGCCTCTGTGAGAAGAAGTCCCTCAAACCACATTCTCAGCTATTTTCACTTGTAAGACTGTGCAACTTCTTAAACAGGGCCTTCTTCAATAAAGTGTGAGATAAAAATGCATCTGCAAAGCATGCTCTGAGGGTGCAGAGGCGGTAATACATATGTGTTAAATATTGCTATGTTTAATGATATGCCGTATGGTATAGTTAGACTCACAGTGGTTCACTGGAATATATACTACATCATAACACTATGTGCTTTTTTGCTTCAGTAACAAACAAAAAAAAAAAAGAATAAAATAGAATAAAACCACAGTCACCAAGATGCCTGTTGAAAGAGAAATTGCAGTTTGAAATATAACAAATGCCAAATAAGGTGGGGTTTTGGAGGAGGGAAAGAGGCAAAAGAAAGCCAGAAGAGCTCCAGTGAAAAGGGGAGGGTGAAAGCCAAACAGTATGGGTTTTTCATACTCTGGATTCCATGCAATGTTTATAACAAACCTTGCCAAAAAAGCTAGGCAAGGTTTTATATATGTTTCTGATTTTTAAGGCTATATGCATGCACTAGGCTTATGAAGTATAGAGAGTGTGCTCATGTTATAAGTTTCTTGCATGAATGTGTGCTGGCAAAACCATAGAGAGGAGACAATAAGTAAACATGCAAATTTCTGACCATAAAGACCAATATTTTCTGGACAGATACTTTAGGTAACCTTTTTTAAAGTTTTCATGATGCTCATGCTGATGATGAACTGAAGAAGGTGAGAGGATCAGAAGCTGCCTAAGCAGAGAAAAAAGTGACTGCCTTATTGCCATGTTTATTTTTAAAGCCAAGGGCTAGATTCTGCATCTGCCCTAATTGCTGTCACTGTGCAAAAATCAGGTCCCAGATGCTAAACCAGGACCAGAAGCACTAAGGTTTGCATGTGCTGGTGAGGAAGAATATTTCTTATTTGTCACTTCCTAATGGTCAGGAGCTGGATTTGGGGATGTGAACAAATACTGCCTGTATCTGGACTAAAGTACTAGATTTAATATACTCCAGGATGTCTACCAATACAAAGTCCAGCATTTTGAAAATAATACTAAGGAGGCATTTCCAGCCATGTGTCCTTACTCCACCGCATCATGGCTCAGACTTGCACTGCAGCTGAAACATTAATGCAGCCTGAGCAACTTTAAAAACCATCAAAGCAGGTCCTGTTTCTCACAAAAGTTTTACTCTAAGGGCTGTGTAAACAGAGCACTGTCTCTTTAACTGATTTTATTTTCCTCTCTCTTTTTTTTTTGAGTTTAAAGATTACATTTAATATCTATTTCCCAGCAGTGTACAAACTGACATCATCTACTCATAAAAGCGGAATGCTTTGCTTTTTTAAGCTTCAAGCTGAATAACAAATTGCCACAGATGACAGCATAAAAGAATAACAGAATGGAATCAAAAGAAAATTCATTGTCAACAGAAACCCCCTGCTGAGGAATTTCAATTTCATATATCTAATTATCCCTGTCAGTTGGAAGAACTGACAAAAAGCATTCTTTGTTCTCTCTTTCTGCCTCCCGCATCTCACTCTCAATTAATTCCGGCATACAAATATGACTAATTGTCTTTGCAGTGCTCAAGAGCTCTGTATATAAATGTTCATGAACTGAAAATGATTTGGAGGGTATTCATGCATCGATTTATGATATTTGAACACAATAGACATGCATAATTCAGGTGACCATGTTAGCACCCTCACAAGCCCTTATTACAGAGATTAGGCAGGATTCTCTTTTCACATCCTTTTTTCATATATATGCTTTGTGACAATAACTCACTTTGCACCTATTAAAAGAGGAAGCATTATATGTCTGCTGTGGCTTATTGAAATTGCCATGAACAAGATTACCAGCATTTAAATAGCATAGGGGGTATGGCCAGAAAATATATTAGGTACTTTCAAAAGCAAGAGCAAGGCATGATGAAGGTTGAAGTTGACGGGTTTTTTAATCTTTACTTGATCATTTCAAAAAACCTTTGAAGTGACAGAATTATCTTTACTCACATCCTGTATTGACAAATACTCTGAGGCTAACTTTTATATGATACCTTCTATGTAAATATATACACAGATCCATGAATGCATGCATAGAGACAGAGAGAAAAAAATAAATAACTTTTTATTTATTATTCTTGCTAATTAAATGCTAAGGTTACCTCAAGGGAAAGGTTCTTGTGTGATGACAGAATTAAGGTTGAATTAAGGTTTATAATCACCTCTCGTAGAATGTTATATATAACTTCGCTGTCCTGGCTCATAATAAAAACCTCATCTGTTCCATTACTGGACTTGTTCAAATCATATGACTTTTCTTAAACTTTGATACGGCTAGGCAAAGTTCTTGCTCACAATATGAACTCCTCACCTACCCCAAGGGCAGAGCATCACATCTTTTAGAGACAGACAGGCTGGTTGAATCAGTAAAGAAGCTGCAGCAGTGATGTTGGTTACACTGGTTCCGCTGGAAATCATGCTGCATGTTGGGATCCATATGGCCAAACACCAGTACTTAAGAACCCAACATAAATAAGACATCACATCTACTCGTGTTTCATCAAAATGCTATTTTATTCCTGGCCTATTCTTAACTCTGGCACTTCCCCTGAAGAAAAAGGAGTTACATGCGAAGTTACAACCCAGAGCAGAGCCTAAAGAGAATAAGATAATTTATTACATTGAATAGCAAAGGTACAAAAATAAAGGTTGCACAAATAGCAAGTTTGCAATGAAAAAAGAAAGTGAAGTATGGTCACATAAGGAAAATCTGCAAAAGTTCTCAGAGGAGACAGAGTTGCTGGGGTTCATAGGACTTCAACTGTATTTTGCACCCTGAATTGTTCTGCAAAATGTCATGGTGGAATTGTCCTGTTTTCCATGTTATCGCATTGTTGGAGGCTGTGTTTGATTTTTTTTAAAGGGTTGTTTTAATTTCAGATTACAGTAATTTCACGATTATAAGCCACACCATTTGACTAAAATTTTGGTCCGAACCCAGAGTGCAGCTTATAATCAGATGTGGCTTATAATAATGAAATTACAGTAATTTCACGATTATAAGCTGCACTGAGTATAAGCTGCACTTCTGGGTTTCAGCAACTTTTTGGTTTTTTGTCCATATATAAGCCGCACCTGATTATAAGCCGCATGTTACAATACAGAGTGTGATAAAAGGTATCTATTCTATCACCATCTGTTGAGGATGGGGCAGTGATCCTTATCTCAATGGGAGATATTATCTGCTAATGGGCCATCCATTGAAACCAGGCAGGGCATTGTTCTTTATCTTTTCACACCCCATCCTTTCTCCAGTGAGTCATTTTCTGCTAATGGCCCATTGAGTCCCACTGTGGGACTGATAAAATTACTGCATCCCATTGGAAGTTGCTCCAGCCAGGGGGAAGAGCCCAACATTTCTTACCAAGATAAAAACAGAGGTTTTGGGACACTAAGGGAGTCCCTTTCTCCACTGGACTCCAGAGGAAAACCGGATTTCTCCACATCACCACTGGACCTCCAGAGGGAAACTGCACCTTGTACAGGAGCACTGCTCCAACTGAGCCGCAACTGTCACTGCAGGAGGATGCAGCCACCATTTAATGGGACTGCTACCAACACCCTGCCTGACAGGGTGTCAGGCTGTACCCTGACTTTGTCAGGGTTTGGAGTTTGTTTCTTTGTAGTACTGTATTTCTATTTTGATTTCCCTAGAAAAGAACTGTTATTCCTAATTTCCATATTTTTGCCTGAAAGCCCCTTGATTTCAAAATTATAATAATTTGGAGAGAGGAGGTTTACTTCTCCATTTCAAAGAGAAGTTCCTGCCTTTCTCAGGAGACACCTGTCCTCCAAACTAAAACAGCAACTTTTCATTCTTTGTCCATATATAAGCCGCACCTGATTATAAGCCGCACTTTGGGTTCGGACCAAAATTTTAGTCAAAATGGTGCGGCTTATAATCGTGAAATTAATTTTCAGGGAATACAATTTTAAATGACATTGAAGATGTAAAACTAAAAACTGAAAGAGACACTTATTTCCCAAGCATGTTATAAACCTATCCTGTAAAACTGGGAAACTGGACAAAGCCCAGGTCTTCATCCCTGTTGCTGCTTCAAGATGAGCCATGACTGAGGTGGAGACCTGTATAGACACTTGCTTGTTTCCTGCATCCCTAAAAAAACTTGTATGGAAAAACATGTAGCCTGTGCATAAATTTTTCCATGACACCCAACAATTTATGTGCCCTTTGTATACAGTTCTCAACAGCAGCTGGCTCTTACCGCTACACACAGAAAATGTCATGAGCTCAGCAAATAAGGGTTTTCCATGTGAAGCAGCACAATGATTTATACAAAAAGTCATCATTCACCGAACACCTACAAGAAGCATATGGATAGAGGAAAGGGTTCTCAGAAAAAGTAGGGAGTTGGAATATGAGCAAATATTAAGCCCTGAAAACAGGATCAGGTAAAGAACTCTGAGATATTGCCTCAAGAAATAAGTAACCACATTTTGTGAAATATTTATTGTGGCAAAAATAATAGTGCCAAATGACCTGCTCTCCAGAGGCTAGAAAACAGGTGTGAGTATTAACATGCAAACAAAGACCTTTGGATACTGTGACAATAGCAAATTTGGCAATTCTTGTTGAAACTGGTGTTCAGCTAGCCAGAAATCAATAAGTAAAGCAAGTTTGTTTTTAGGCTTTTTCCTCTGCTGATACCCTCTGAAGCTACTGTGTCTTTTCCTTTTCAGCTGCAGGTCAGTTTTTCATACACATACTGCAAACTACCCCTGCATGCTCACTGCGTGTGACCTGGGGGGAAGTTAATGCACTTCAAGGGGTAGGTTTGGCTCCTCTGGCTCACTTGAACTCATTGCTTACGTCACTGATGAATTGAGCCCTGTTATTTAAAACACTGGTTTTACTGAGAATATTTTCAGGACATTGTTGAATCAACAGCCTTCGCAAATGTCCATGTTTTCAGATACATCAGAGAAATCTTGTTTCAGTTTAGCAGAAAAATTTCTCTTAGGTTTTCAACACAACTGAAACTATAATATTTTTTAGGCTTTCTAGCAGATTGATGTTGGTTTGGTCTACTCAAGAGATAACTGAATTTTCGTCTTTTTTACTCTTTGAATTTTGCCCATTCCTTAAAAGGCTTTCCATCTAACCACAAAGGCAACTGCCACATCATCCCCAGTCCCACCAAGAGACAAGTACTTCTGTGCCCATACAGACTCTCCATGAGGTCGATGCACTCTGCCTTCCTCACAGTATCCTTCTCCTGCAGTTATTAAGCATAAAAAATCAGAACTGGTGGGCAAGCAAGGCTCTGATTAATTCAGAAGAACTGAATAGGCAAGTTCTGTACCCACCAGGGCTCCCCCAGAGGATTAGAGCCCTGGTTACCAGACAGACAACATCATTTTCTTGCCAGGTTCCACAAAAGATACTTTGGGTCAAATTTTGCACTCCAATGTACACTTTTCATTATTTGTGAAGCTGCACCATATTTACAGCACAGAGTAGTCAGTACTTGGCTCCATTATTTCACTTTTCCTTTCTTTTTTTTTTTTCCATTTAAAGAAGCCAACCAACGACAAATATTATAGAGCTGAATGAATGGCATAAAGCCAAAACTTTAAAGAATGAGAGGCTGCCTTAATTTTTAAACTGTTCTGTTGGCTTTTGATTTTGGCTTAATTTAATTTTGAACCTGCAGGACTTAATGAAGCTGTACCTTTGAATTTCCTGGCATTTACCACTTTCACTCTGATTTGTATCTCTATAGACATTGCTAAGCTCTGTTTAGAAAAATGCTAAAACTAAAACACTCCAGTGTTCCTATAAAGCTCTCATTCCAAATCTCTGTTGAAAATATATCTCTTCTGACTTGCACATATCTGTTAATTTTGCTCTCCCTCTGCTATTATTTATGTCTGTAACTGTATTGTTTAACTTCTGTAAAGTGGTTTTGGGATACACTTTGGATGAAAGACGCTATACAAAATAAAGTTGTATTGTTTTGTACAAGCTGGCACATACTTGTACTTGGTTCCGCATAAGCTTGGCAGAGCTCTCTCTTACAGTGCAGCGCTTTATAGTTTCTCTCCAGCTTTTTTTTTTTTTTTCATCTTTCCCACTTCCTTTTTGCTAGTCAGGATGTACTACAAAAATACATCAGTTATGATTAATAGGTGACTAGAAATGTATTTGTTAGACAGACCTTGTCCTTTTCCCTGTCAAGTATTTTTGAAACAAGCATAATTTTACTTAGGGAGATAAGGCTGCAACATTGACCTGACTAAAATCTAGGTACAGGAAAGAAAGTAAAAACTGCATCTGATATTTTAAACATAACAACTACTTTGATTTTTTTAAAAGCAATCAGAGGTGATTAATGCTTGGGAACACTGTTCATTATATGAGCCTTTCTGTATCCTTGGTCAAATAAAGCAAGCAGGTGCAAGTCATAGGAGTTACTGATTATTTATGGCTTTTAGATACTTTGTGGGTTTAGCTGGTGAGAAAAGTTTTATTCCACTCACATGGACAAAACACAACCAACTGTCTGGACTGATTAAATTCACATTGTTGTATGAGCACATGGCAGACAGGGCAAAAATTATAAAATCTCACCGCCTATGCCATGGCAACTGAGCAAACAGCTCATGGGAAGAATGTGAATAATAGAAAATAGCAATATTTCTCTTTGTGTTTTCAGACTTGACAGTTTTATCCCCACATCTGCCTGATGTCCGGTGAACAAGTAAAGTGCTTGTACTAGCTACTCTAGTTCTCACTGATTTTACTCATCCTTGTCTAAGTGTTGTCTCAGGATGTTCCATGTACATTTTAAGCTTTAGGAGTATGAGCCAAGAAAATATCTGGGCATTTTATATGTATGTGGGGAAACCACTGAAATAGGAATATGCTACTTGTGAAAGGCTTTTAAAATTTACTTTAGCACACACATTCAGAATTTCAGTTTTCTGGACAGAAAAATTAATGTTGTTATAATTTTTCTGAGTGTATTTTGAGTCAAATGCCAAACTTTCACAGGGACCACTCAAAAAATGTGGACTATTTTCAAAATCTTCTACACATGAATTTATTTCCCTTCAGTTCATGGAATCTGTCACTGTCTGAAAACCAGACACCAGCTGGATTACTATAACCAGATTCTGGTAACATTCATGAAACAGAGCTCAGAAGATGCTTCTTTCTATCTCTAAAATACACACATTTGGTTTTGCAGCATCCAGCATGACTTTTGGTCATTCATTTGCTATGTGTGCCATGGGAACTTAACTCTTCTGAAACGAGATTTACATATCTTCAGTGCTTTTGGAAAACAAGTTGGTAAGTGGAGACAGAAGAGTTTGACCTTCGGTAGAAATACCATTTACAATTTCCCCTTAGCCCCAATGCAGTTTGAACTAACTATATACTCTACTTCAGGTGGCCCATTTCAGTCATGGTCAGAGGCAGGCCTGCTGACAGGATTCAGAAGTGACTGATGAGGAAAAGCCATATTTTTCATATCAGGTACGATGCAGTTTCAGTTCTAGATTTTGAAGGTTGGTGTGATCTGGTAGCTCTAGTACTATGAAATAAAATTTTAAAATGGTTTGGTGTATATGACAATGTATATGATAAAAGGGATAATGAGTGCTATTTTTTTCATGCTAATGAATTTGGTTTTTTAAAAAGGGTATTTAAAACACTATCATTCCATGAACTAGGAACCTGATTTGTTTGCCTGACTTTTCTGCTGCTGTTTAGTGAGCAAAACTAGAGTTTTTGACAAAGTCAGTATGGAAAGCACATCAAGCTCTCTTTCCTATCACTATATAAAAGTATATCTTTCATATCAGTGCAACCTTAATTGGATGTTTCACCCTATCACAATAGTATGAAAATTGAAATAATTTTCTGTTCTGGAGATCTAACTTGAGCCAGTAGGTCTGGAAGAATCTGAGCCCCCCAGCTCTTGTAACAGCACATGGGTAACTGGAAGTTGAGGAAACAAAAATCAAGAAAAGAAAGATACATAGAAAACAGCAATTGCACATACTGAAGAAGATGTAAAGAGTACTGAAATCTATTATGTAAAGAATTATAACCATAGAAACTGCTACTGGACTCAAGAACAAAATTTTTGATACCTAAAACATTTGATTAGAGAACTATAACTATCTACCAGGCCATTTCAGGGTAGATTTAATGGGCTTTTAGTCTCTGGGACCAGGCTAGAATTACTCTGAAAAAAGTCCCACAAGCATATATTCTTCACCACCAGCTCTGTTACTCTGCAGACCTGCTATTGCCTTTTTAATGTAGACAAAGCCTTGCAGTAGTAGAGAATTCATGGGATATGAGTAAGTTATTTCACAGTTTTTAAATCAACTTTTATGTCACATAGGTTTTGAGACCACTTGCAAATAATATATAAGATTGTTCATCGTTGTGCTTGATGCACTTAATATGTATGATGCATGGAAGCAGGAAATGCTTGAAATAATGAAGAATGTAGCTTTGATGACTCATTGACTACGTGGTTTGGTTCCTTTCTATTTCTAGTACATCTCTCAGGTCAACCAGAAGGATTCTACCTGTCTCATCACTTGTCATTTGGATTTTATGTTCTTTTCTCCCCTACTTATCCTCTGCTTGGCAAATTTATCAAAACACTGTGACAGAAGAAAGCTGGAGGTTAGAGATAATTAGAAATGCCCAAAATGTTTACAGAGGAAGTTCATACACAGTGCTTATGTCTTCCTGAATAGCATTTCTGTAAATTTGGAATTGGAACCCTCTTGGTCTTATTTACACAGGAAGAAATCTGAGCTGAGAGTTAAAATATATTTAAATCTGCACACCAAAGGCAAAGAAGAGGGTAAAAGGCTGATAATTATTTCTGAAAGTAAGGAATAATTCTGAAAAATGAAGCAAAGGATACTTGTGGACCCAGTTCGGCTTACACTGAGGCAAAATTGAGTTCTGCTACTGATTTAATGAAAACAGGACCAAACACTGTGTGCCACTTGTCCATATGAAATAATTTGAATGGGCTGAGGAGAAACACAATAGTAGAGACAGGGAATGAAAAACACCCACAACATTATACACCTTCAATTCACCGAGGAGAGCTTTTCTCATGAAGGGGTATATTATTCCCTTATGTGTATGTGGCTTCCATTACCAGTAATGGGAGTTGATCACACACAGAGAGGAGAATGGACTCCTCCGTCTGACATCTCGCTGGCTGCCTGGTATAAAGCCAAAAGACAGTGCCAAGTTATTCTGATCGAGCTACTAATTGGAATCATGTTGTATATTGCTGAAGTTTGTTTATTTTTATGAGAGCATTAAAATTTCAGAAGAGATGCATTTTGATCTGTCTTAGTGCACACACACATAGTACAGGCAGTCTTCTTGTTTTACATGACATGCAGGCGTACAGCATACATGCTGTCTCTTTTGTGTTTTGCTGTCGTGGTCTAGAGATGGCAGCATGTGAAATTATAGCCCCTGCTGTGTAATGTTTTTAATATGTACAAATGCACTGGGTGAATTAAAGGAGCAGCATTGCTAGCTCTGCCCAACACAGACTTCTTTATAAATTAATTGCAATTAAATATATTTGAAAATGTAAGTACATTGCAAAGCCTGATGGTCTTGGCCTCCCATCTCCTGCTTCCCCTCTTTCTTTCCTCTCTTCTTCCCCCCTACCCCCTAACATATACACAGCCAATGTTGCCGCCATCCCTGTTTTCCAAAAGGAGTGTGTCACATTGCTGAGATTTCATGTCTAAACTCTCAACACTGCTTAAACAACGGAATCACCAATGCTTTTAAGGGACTTGTCCATACAAAATTGTAAGACACTCTATGGGCAAGGGATGGGAATGGCCACAAAATAACAGCTCTAGTAGAAAATGATGCACTGACAGTGAGGGACAGTTATCCTCAGCAAGCCAGTACTACAGGATTGAATCCAGCCTGAAAAAACAACAGTGGTTTTTCTTTTACTAAAGGAAGATGTTTTCTTATTTTGCTGTAAAGGTCAGCAGGGAACCCAAAAACTCGGCAAGTCTCCCCAAGGTGAGTGTGCCCTCTGCTTGTCCTTGAAAACTCCATGCCTTATTGGAAATGAGGGGTCTATTTCATGCCCAGCTGCAACAGCTACATTAAATAAGTAAATTAATATGCACTTACACACCCTGTGTTTCAGGCTCTGCTGTTCACACTATTCAAATGTTAAAGGCCATGATTGTGGCCACTGACATAGAATTTTGGCATATATTTTTTTGGTCATCCACAAGACCTGCTTCCCTCTTTTCCAGGAATGTTAAGCCCATGTATGTGAAAAGAACAGGGCTTTATCTTTTTCAATTAGAAGGCTAGAAGCAAAACACGCATTTTTTTCTGTTTTCAAAAACGTTGATTCCATGTTGGTCTTTCTTCTTTTTGTGCTTTCATCTCTGTTCCTGATAGAATAACACCGCTCAAAAAATTGAATACATTTGTGCATTTTTGTGTATTAGAAACAATTATTGATATGTAAGGGTTTTCAGTTCTTATATGGCGGTGGTTTTTATACTGCCAGGCTCATACCAATGCTGAAAAGGAATCACAGGTGACTATAAAAGAGCTAGCAAGAGAGAGGGAGAGTTTTCTGGGTAAGGCAGACTTGAATTCTCATCTTAACATTTTGTTTATATCTGTGTGTTTCTTAATGTTTCTTTAAAATCTTCCAGAATTAATAACATTCAAATAAGGCACCACCATGCAACCATCAGGTGATGGAGGCTTATTTGAATGCATTTTTCTCCTGAAATAACTTGTTGTCAGGCATGGTTTGAAAGGAGCTTCTAATGATTTTTGCACTTCCCAACAGGATAAATAAAATGCTGGATTTGTCCTCTGCCCCATTGCACCATTAACCTCGACTGCTGTTAGTTTCTCTGTTTGTTTTCACAGAAGGTATGTTTTTTCACGGTGAAGGAAAACTTGTGGGTGGGAAACCTTTCTCCTGTATCTATCAGGTAGTTAACTTCTCCTTTTTAAGGGTTCATTTCACAAAGCGATAGGAAAGGCTTCATGTGTGCTTCATTAAGGAGTTTACCTTACAGCATTCATTTCATTAGGAAGGGCAATTCAAATCACGCCCCTCTGCAGAGTGAGACATCTGAAGGGAGGGCTGGGGTGGGAGGGTGAGAACAGGACTTAAGATTTAGGGGGGCGGGGGCTAGACAAGGAACCCGGTGGCAGGGGGAGAAATCTTCCTGGACCTCCAGCATTCCTATTTCTAGTGGAGCATAGTAAGCTCCTATGCACCAGATACCATCTGCAAACGAAAGGACCCATTTTTCTACAAGAGAAAGAAGAAGTCAGCAAAAACCTTCTTTAAAGCAGCTTGCTAAAATGCAAACTATTAAAATATGAAGTCTCACTTCCCTCGCCTGCTCCATGGCAGCCCCTTAGTTAGCAGAGATCACATTATCCAATCCTTTGCTAGAACACTATTCAAGTTTTAGCAATTCCCTGTCAAATGTTAAATAGTTTGCCAAAGAATAATAGATGCTTTACATTTTATGCATTACTAGTTCCGAGACTAGGGCTATAAAAGTTTTCTATTAACATGTAAGCTCTGAGAGAAGTTTTTTTGTTTTTTTTTTTTTCTTGTTGTTGTGTTTTTTTTTTTAACTTGATAAATATACATAACTCCTTTACAATGGGGCTCTTGTGTTGCTAATGGGGACCCTTAATGGAGAGTTATATTTCCAGGATTATATCTTTATTCAGTTGCAAATTATTTTTGGGGGGAGTTTTAATACTCTGCTTCAGTCTATGAATAATAGTATCATTTGAATGCAGCGGACACCTGGTGCAGTAGAAGGACAGTGGGAGCTCTAGACTGACCTGGTATGACTGCCAACTTTGCATTTTCCCAGCCTTTCCTATCCGCTCCATTCAGCATCTAATTTCATTCTCCCTCAGCAAAATGCTAGACACTTGTAACTTTATTCTCCCTCGGCAAAAACTTGCTCTCTTGTAAGGAGGGGGAAAAAAAAAAAAAAGTGAAAAAAAATCATCTTATCAATCTCTTCTTATACAGAGTCTAGTAATTTGAAGGTTGGGTAAAGTTTCAGGAAAAAACTTCCAATTAAATACTGTAAAAAGATAAAATAACAGTGGCCTTGCTGCTGCCCAATAGCTTTCTTGAAGCGCTCTTTTGTTGATTTATTGTACATTAGCCACTGAGCCATGCAAAGAACATTACGTTTCAGAAAGAGCTATTCGTATGCGGCCTGCATCCTCTCCAAAGACAATCAGGCCTGTATTGCATTTTGCAAATTTATACCAGGATGTTGGTTTAGAGTGTTTCCCTGAAAAGTTTTTCAAGTAAGTGTCTGCTTTCATAGGCAAGAGTGATTGAGGCACACAAACAAACCTTTGTTTCAAAACTCACAGATGTATGGCTGGAGCAGAGCTTTGTTTTCCGCTTTAAGGAGTATTCTCAGATTTTTGTTTTGAGCACAACACAGGATTGTACAAAAAAATCAGCTTGAGGATGAATGTCTGGTATAATCTCAGGCTTTCCAGATTTTCCCAGGGTTAATTTTTCTACTCTGAACTTTGTGGGGAGGGAGTTGTTGTTGGGGTTTTTGTTTTGTTTTTTTCTTTTCTTTTCTTTTTAATTCAGGACTCCAACAAAAGAAGCTCTGGGTACTTTAGTCTTTAATGACTTTAGGAAACTTCATTTCAAAGCTATTTGGGAGTTTGTGGCCTTGATAACATACTTCTTGTGCTTAGCTCTGACCAAATTCTTATTCTTCTTTTACCCTTGCATCTTCATTTTTGAGCATCCCTGTGCAATGGTGCTGGTCATCATGGACCTGATCTACAAGAGTTGAACTTTCAGATGCATCCTTTGATGGGTGTAGGTCTGTGTATGAACACTGACCCAAAGGACTAAACCAGCACTAAACACAAGGTGTACCTAGTTATAAAATCCTAATAAAACACACCTTTCTGACAGGCTCAGGTTGGCTGCTAAGCAGTAAACTAGAAACAAAACTGACCCCAGCTGCCAAAATACTGAAGTGTTTCTGATAACAAACACAGCAGCAGAAGGAAATGCCAGGTACTACATGTTAAACATCTGATTGGGATGGGGAGGACACACACACTGGCATAGGCAAAGTTGCTCTCTGCTAAGCTGTGGGCTAGATGCACAGGATGAAGTCCTGGCTGGAGTGAAGTTACTGGAATTTTGCCATTTGCTTTCACTGAGCCAGAATTTCACCTTAGCAAGCAATGTACTGTGGCTCCAGCCAGATTCACAAGAGCTATCAGGAAAAAAAAGGCGGTCAGAAAGTCCCAGCTCTGTCCCCCGCTCCTATTACGTCTCTTGCTAGGAGAGCCAAAGCTGTTCTACCACCATTCAGCAAAATTGTAAGGTGCCGACAACTGCATTCCCCGCATTCCCAGTAGGTCTTTGAAGAAAGGAAGGAAGAAAAAAAGAGGGCAAGTTACAGACCTTAGATTTCCTCAGAAATCTAAGCTAGAAGGAATTCAAGTCTGTAATTGTGTCTCTTAGGCTAGACCAAGGTGAAGGTGCTGGCAAAGACACATTGCTGTTAATTAGGGTTTTATTAGAAATTTTCCAGGCATGTTTTACTTTCAGGTTGAAAAATTGTTTCACCACTGGATGATTTTTCACTGGCAAAATATCTTTTTCTGTCAAGAAATCTGCTATTTTGTGTGAAAACCAAATACTTACAAAGCAAAAGCTTTTGACCCTAGATCAAGACTCCATATTAAAATAACAAAAAATGTTGGTTTGGGAATCTCAGTGTATGTTAGCAGTTTAATGGTAGTTAGAATATCTTCTGCCTTCAGTATCTTCTAATAAATTAATTTCCCAGGCAAACAGTAGTGTAAGCTTTATGCAAAAGACAGAGACCATGGTGCAATACAGGCTGGTGCTCCAGCTGGTAGCAAAAGGCATGAGAAACTTCAACTACAGTTGTCAAAACTACATTTTTCAAGGGTGTGGGAAGAGAACCACCTGCAAGTGGTTTAAAATAAAGCATTTTTGGCTTTTTCTGAACACAGGAGCAAGATCTAATTAGACTCTACCTTTTCTGGTGGAGAATTATTGGAAAAAATGGATAAGTAAGGTACATTAATGTCATGCAATATTTATAGCATCAATAGGCTTAGTTGCTTTCTTATCTATGAAGTATGTAATGTGTAAATCATTACAAAAATGGCATAATTTTGATAGTTAGTTCAATCCCTTATTTACTTTAGGGTGAATCCATGGTATGAGGCAATTACAGACATGGTAGAACTTGTGATGTTTCTCTGCATAAGGAAAAGACCAGCTGACAAATTCTTAGAGTGCATCACTACCCTCTCTCCTATGCATTGCAGAACCAAAACCTCCACCAACTATTGCTCCCTTTCAGCTGATCACCAACTGGCATTCCTCCATAGTTACTTTTCTACGCTGGGAGCGTGTGTTGATCTGTCCTGAATTTGGGCCACAATAACCCCCTGCAATGACAGACTGGGACAGAGTGGCTGGACAGTGCCCAGGCAGAAAGGGACCTGGGGGCACTGATCGACGGCAGACTGAACATGAGCCAGCAGTGTGCCCTGATGGCCAAAAAGGCCAATGGCCCCTGGCCTGTATCAGGAATAGTGTGGCCAGTAGGAGCAGGGAGATCATTCTTCCCCTGTACCCAGCACTGGTGAGGCCACACCTTGAGTGCTGTGTCCAGTTCTGGCCCCTCAGTTTAGGAAGGACCTTGAGACGCTTGTGCGCGTCCAGAGGAGGCAACGAGGCTGGTGAAGGGCTTGGAACACAAGGTGAGGAACAGCTGAGGGAGCTGGGGTTGTTCAGCCTGGAGAAAAGGAGACTCAGGGGTGGCCTTATCACTCTCTTATCACAACTGGCTGAAAGGTGGCTGTAGTCAGGTGGGGATTGGTATCCGACACAACTAGAGGACACAGCCTTAAGCTGCACCCAGGTAAATATAGGTTGGATACTAGGAAATAGATTTTTACAGAAAGAGTAATGAAATACTGGAATGGTCTGCCCAGGGAGGTGGTGGTGTCACTATCCATGGATGTGTTTTAAAAAAATTGGATGTGGCACTCAGTTGTCACGGTTTATTTGAGGTGTTAGGGTGTGGGTTAGACTCGATGATCTTGAAGGTCTCTTCCAACGTAGTGATTCTGTGATTCTGTGATCTGCAACTTGGAACAGGCTGCAATCTCCCAGTCCCCAGTCCTTGGGATTCAGACCTCCTCAAGTGGGCAAAATTATAACCTGTTTTACAAACTCAGACAGATGAGATATCACAAGTAGTTGCACATTGAACCATTTTTAAATTTTGTTGTGTACAACTCTCTAAAAGGACTTCCAAAACTGTAGAACTTCCTAGAAATTCCTGGAAAAGTAACATCATTCTCGATGGCTTGTCTGCTGCATTTCAGCCTACACTTTTGCAATGCTGGAGGTTTTTTGGGGTTTTCTGGAGGTTTTTTTCGTTTGGTTTGGATCAATCTAACATCTTCTGTGACCAAAATAGGAATAGCCTTTTCCTTCAGAAACTGTACATAAAATTAGATTGCTTGATTGCTAAAAATGTGCATGTCTAGGGGAAATTATGGTTAAATAATGCTTTTCACAGTCACATCTGTGCTCTTCTAAAACCAAAACTACTTTGGAGCTACTGCAAAAAGCAAACTATCATGAGATATTTTTGAGGTAACTGCTCGAAAACCTCTGCAAGTATCTGAAAAACATATGAAGCATTTATTGAGAACCTAAGAAGTCAAAATCAGCAATGTTTCACAACTTTGAACCAGACAAAGCAGCCTGCAGTGGTGCTATTTTTAAGAATTTCCCACTTCTTGCTCGCATCCCTTTAGTCCCACCAGTAAAGTTTGACTTCAGTTTTTGCAAAAGTAGATTCTCTTTATTTCTTGCTTTAAAATGTCTTTATTTCCGTTCTTAAAATGATAACTTATGGATAAGAGAGAGCAAGTAGGATAAAGTAGATCAAGGAAAAAAAGAAGGAAGATGATCCAATAAACCTTCTAAAATCCTACTAGAAGTAATCTGGGAGGGCAGCTTGAACCTTTACCACATGTTTTTTCAACCAAACTGTTGGTGCTCTGAGTGTTTATGCAGATGCAGGAACCAGAAAATTTTGATGGTGTAAATGCAGACACTTCCCACATACTCAGCAGCATGCTGCATATATGAAGTTTTTCAAAAATATTACTATCATCTCATATCAAGTTTCTTCTATCATAATACAATCATGCAAGCGGATTTTTTCAGAAATGCATGGTTACAAAAATAAAGATTTCAATAACTTTCGTGTGGGGGTGCACAGGGAAGTGCCTTCTTTTCCCAAGGGAATTTTAGAGCAAATACTGCAAAATTCATTAACAGAAGTCAGAATACCCATGTTTATTCAGTACTACTGTGCATACAACAAGTCTGGTTATGAAGCAATGTTGTCTCTTTGGAAAGAGGAATCAACTCATGGGTCAAAATTTTTTTTGTTCATTTAGTTTTCAAATTTGACTTTACTCATGGGGTAGTTAAAATTTAGGAAGACATAAAATAAATGAAAACAGAAGAGGCAAAGAAACCCCGATGGAAGACTATTTTGTTTAAGGGAATTGTGAGTGTTGGCTGGGATAGGGCCTGTGTTGCCACAATATTAGCTGTAGAAACCCTTTCCTGCCCACTGCATGTTGTTTCCAAAGGGGTGACTGGTAGTGTAAACAGCTGTCTTCTTTTCTTTTCCTGTTGTAGAGCTGCAAATCGGTAACTAAATATCATTGAAGTGGAGTAGTGTAAATGATTATTTTGCTGCACTGATAGTTTGCCTACTTTGGGTATGCCTATAAATTGAAGAATATAGGTATCCTACAATTTTTGATGTATTATCCCCACGAAAACAAAAGAAAGAAAAAAAAAAAGAAAACAGTGAGATAAAAAAGTGCTGTCTCTGTTTTTCACAAGAAAGATAAAAGAGGGAGGAAAAGCAGAGCTGCTGCATCCTGACACAAGCCGACATTGAGAGAGAAATAAAACAAGCTTTTGAACCTAATGCAGCTGTACCAGGTAGCCACATTATTGTGGCATTACATGCATTTATATCAGTGTGGAAAATAAGCCCTGAAGAAATAACATGGTAGAGCTGACCTAAGGATTAAGATAATATCTCTGGACAGTGTTAGTTTCTTTATATGTTCTAATGAAAAGAGTATGTCTAATGAAATAAAATGTGCATTTTGAAGACAAAAGAATCAGGGTTTTTTCTTACCCAAATAAAGATTTTGCATATTCCTATGCCTTACTGATGGATTGGAAACTGTACTTCATAATGTATGTGTTCCTTAACTGTTGCCCAACAGAAGCAACCAGCTGTGCCTTTTGTGTACATGTACTGTAAATCTTTGGGGATTCAATAATGATGAAGCACTAATTCAATCCCTTTCTTATTCTGGTCCAGTTTAATGAAGGGCCAAGACTCTTGGATTTCTATATGACTTCAGATGGACAGGAGGGTGTTCACTGCAGAGTCCCAGGACTACATTACCTTCCATAAGTACTACAGTGACTTAAGGTTTATCTCCTTGTTTCTGTTGTCCTAGAAAGTTTTAAGTAAGTGACATTTACGAATAGTCTGTCCCTTTATGCAGGTAAAAAGGGCTCAGCAGTACAATTTTCAACAGAACCCCATTTGAAATATATCAGTTTGTAACACAAAAATTTGCTGGATCAGTCAGGTTCTTCATAGCCAACATAATAACTGCATTTTCTAGCACTGCATGCGTTCATCCAGTATTCATCAGCCGTAGGATTCTTCTGCAAGACTTGGAGTTTGAATATCAAAGGCTGGCATAGTTTTACAAATGTAACAATTACAGAAAGGGTAAAGAAGAGAAACATTAAAATGAAAATATGTTTCTGACTTTATCCCTCTGAGAATTTAATGAGATGGAGTACGCAGCAGCTAAAGAGAAATCTACATTTTAAAGTCACTATATTTTTTTTTCCTTTTCACCAGCAGAAAAGAACAGACGGATAAGAGATAAAAACCAAGATGTCCATATTGGGGTTGAATGAGAAAATGTTTTTCCTCAAATAACTTCATGCAAGACTTTTACTGAATATTTTCACAGGAGATTTTGAAATTAAATATATCTTTGATTCAGTTCTTAATCTTCTACAAAGACATTTATAGCACCTTCAGGAAGATAATTACTTAACCTACCCCAAAATTAATCTTGTCTGATACGTCTGTCTTTTCTGAAATGGAAACAGACCAGTGTAAACAAACAAACAAAAAAAATAATCAACCAGTTCTAATAAGGTAAATGTAAGAAACACACCGAGACAGAGAAAAGGAGGAAGTTCTGCTGTATCCAATCACATGCCATTTCATTAGTTATTTGTGTCCATATTAAGCATGTATAATAAGGTTAGTGCTACTTCCCTCCTTGGTGTCTCCTATCTGCAGGTTTAGGTTTTTTTTCCTGCTGCAACATGTCCTTGCAGTGATTGGCAGAGAGGTGCTGCTTGTTTAATGAACTGGAAGGACATCCAGTCCAAGAAGAGTGCCAGAAGCTCAAGTTGCACCAGTACTTGCTAAACAGCTGGATGAGGAGAATGGAGGAACTGGATTAATATATGTGCTTACAAAAATGTAAAGGTAAGGATAGCTGAACAGTTCTGATAAATCAGAACCATTGTGTCTGAATCTGAACAGATGTTTCAATTTGGAATAAGCACATTTAAGTCTGTTAGATAAGTAGCCACTTCATTTGAGTGAGAAAAATTGATTATTGTGGTTCAGTGAGAGGATGCCAGGACACAAATCAAACACAGCACATAGCTGGAGCCATAGTTAGCAAAATGGAGAAAAAGAAAAGAAAAGGCAATTGCAGAATAAAAGTGGTGTGCTTATGAGCATAGTTGTCTCTTCTAGAGTGGCCTTCATAAGACACTGCAAGTGGCACTGCTGGATACACCTGAAAACTCAGTAGGAAATTAAAAGGCAATTAAGTGTGAGTTAACTTGTGGAGCACATCATGTGGGTCTTTATGTACCTCAGTGTTCATGTTCTGTACTTTTATGCTGGGCAATTGTTTTGTTCTGTCAGTTGTGCTCTCCAGACATTTTGCTGTAACCTAGCAGGGATTGAGGAGCAAATAACATTCCAATTTTCACACCGGCAACAGCTGATTTGGTTAGGCAGTACACTAAATATAGTAATTTGCTATGTAGCCAACAACAGTGATAGCACATCAAAAAGAGATTCGGTGACATAGCAGGGATCCCTAATGTGCTAGGAATGATGGATGGGCGGTTCATGCACCTCACAGAATGATGCTGCTTTTCAAAATGGAAAGCGGCGTGTGTGACCATCAATATCTTACACTGAATTATTGGCTTCTGTCATGATGCCTGTATTTTAGCCAACTCATGTGGTGGAAAATTATTTTATTCTAGTGACATTTCTGATAAAAGGGGCATCAATAAATATTTTTTCCTGAGAAATGTGTTCGAGATGTTTACAGGTAATAGCAGCAGTCCTTTAAAGAGCCATCCATGACTCATAATAAGTAAATAAAACTGTTATTGAGCAAAGATTGAAACATGAATATGCTTGTGTTTAGTGGGTCTCCTTTTCAACATGAGCATTCTCTATGCTGAACATCTAGCTGGATGGCTGTTGTGCCAGTGTAGAGTGCTGGCTGACTCAATTTTAGTGATGCCTTCTGTGCCCTTATTATTAGTGGGAATAAAGTGCCTCCAGTTGAAAAAGGTGATGTGCTGAAACACTACCACTCTTGCCCTTCAACCCAGGTTGCCAAGGGGATTTCAGCATCACTGCTGGCATAACTCCATCTCTGTGGATTGTACTGAAACACCATCTGACGGGACAGCAGCCATGGCAGTAAATGGCGTTTGTTCTCCATAAGCCAATGAGGAAATTAGGAATGCTCCTCATCATATACTGTCAAGTGCTTTATAATGCCTTAAATGCTTTCCAAAGTTAATTACACTGAATCCAGTTACTCAACTATATAAAATGTAGCACAAAGATCTCATGCAGGTCTGGTAAACCACATGGGTGTTCACCATGATGCCATTGGGGCACTATCTATTGCTATCTATGCATGTCTTATGAAAAAAATGGTGATTTGGTTGAACTCAAAGCATATAGGGCAGCAGTATGTGATGAAATTTATCTAGAGGCAACGTCAACCACTTCTTATTCAGCTATACTTCATTATTGGGTTAGAGTACACATTTGTTTCAGAATAATTGCATTATGATATTTTCATCTGCTGTTCTGTAGTGGTTTTGCACCTCCTCCATATGGGACAGGTCCTCCTACTTCTTTTTCCTTTTGTGTTCACCCAGTAGATGCTCTTCAACAAGCCCTTGGAACTTTTCAAACCAATCCTTAGCACTGGGCCTTTCCACAAGACTGCTGTTCATAAGTCATCTTTGATGTGGCATTATGTCATCGCCTGTCTCTTCACTTTCTGTACTCTTAGCATAACCCCAGGTCACAGGATTTTCCAAAACCTGTGACTTTCCTAAATGGTTGATATCCCTACCACCTGCCTGCATCTGCACATAAACAAGCTACAAGTCATATATGGCAGGCAATGAAGAAAGCAAACTTGTCTGCTATCCAGAAGACAAAAGTATCTACGAAGTGCTATGGAATACAACTGGCATTGCAGCACAGATGAAATTTAACAAATCTTATTTTTAATTAATTGGTACATGAACACTAAGATTGAAATCACTGCATTAAACTATTTGAAATTTAAATGAACTTTTTCATTTTAGAGCACTAAATATCTCTCACTGAAAAGCATATATCTGCAAGAGTCCTGAGGCCTGTGAGCATCACATAGTTTTCACTTAGGTTTTGGTGTAAATTTTGAAGGTTAAAAGATAAATAACATTTTGTTATTTGTGAAATAAGTCAATTTCATAAAGCTGAAATGGGATTCAAAGTGTTTGAATTTTTGGGGATTTTTAATTTCGCTGTAAATAGTTTGGCAAGCCCTATACTAGAGCCACAACCACTACAGTCAATAACAACAGACAAGGTATCCATCAGCACAGCAGGGTTGGAGCAATTTAACACTGCACATTTCCTCCTTTTAAAAAAAATTCCACTTTCACAAGTACCAGTCAAACAGTGAATTAAACACTTCTTAAAGTACTTCTCTAAGTGTACTACCAGTAATTCTGGGTCATATGTTTCTGGGTTTTTACTATTCCATGAACACTGTTTTATTACATCTGCAATAAAACCTCAACTTTTGCATCCAATTTTTGCACTGAAAGCCTCCTATCTAGAGCAGAGATTCTAGAGAAGCACGGTGGTAGTAAAGTGCAGATCTGCCTGGTCACATATTCCCTAATAGTAGCAAAAGCTTACACTTATCAGCCTCCATTGCACTGGACACAGAGAAGGAGTCTAGAGATTTCCAACAGCTAGTGAGTTTGGATGTTTCTACCTTTTCACTCTGAAACAGATTTTATTCTTTCCTCTTTAACCTTTGCCATTATCAGTTCACTTTTTCCATCTTTAAAAAAAACACAGCTTCAGATACTATATTCCCCATTAACACTAGTCCTTTCAGAACCTGTTCTCAGACATTACTAGTTTTTAAAGAACTCAGCAGAATGAAAAACTCTCTGCTTCTTAGGAGAGAAGGAAATTCATCTTCAGCCTTGCGCGCTGAGTATGTCTGTTATCACTGAGAGACAGAATAGGGCAGTCTTGTGGACTGAGCAGTGGCTGCTGGCTAAAACCATGACACTGAATCCAAATATTGGAAAAGGAGCTCAGGTTCATCCTGAGACATCTGAAAAAGGTGATATCTCCTCTCTGGTGTTGTCCTGACTTGCCCTTGGGGTGCGCTGTTTACCCTAAAGCTCTCTACAATTTGGGAATTGATATTGGCAAATAACTGAGGCAATACCAGGAGTTTCAAGAGGACAATTGTAGAACAGGCAGCAAAGACATGAAACAATCAGTGCCTGTCTGCCACCAGGTGAAAACTGAATCATATTTGGAATCATCAGAATTACATATTGCATTTTTACCCCATCAAATTATTAAAAAAAAAAAAGTTTAAAAAATGTGGATCTGAAGCTAGTTTAGAAAAAGAAAACCTTAATCCATTATGCAAGTAGAATGCTTTTCTTTATTACTTCATATTGCTTTTGTTACTACTAATTATTAGGAATAGGTCCATGTTGAGGGCCCCAGTGGACATGTGTAGTAATCACTTCTCTAAATTAGCTTCTCATGAAGGACTCAACTCAGCGAGAGCTCAAGTAGTACTGCAAATCCATTTCCAAACATATTTTACATATACTCTTGTTTCCCCTGAAGTACAGCAAGGGTTGCAGTTCATTAATTGAAAACATCAAAAGGACTCAGGAAAGAGGGACTGTGACAAACACAGAGCTGATGCAACTCAGAGTAAAATTCCAACACCCTAAGAATTAGGTGCCTGACAGTCATGATGGACCATGGCTGCTTGTGCTTACTTTGTGCTTCACATCTTATTATTTCGCTTTTACATCAACCTATTAGATTCTTGTTGTACAGTTAGATGGTAAAATCCTTTAGGAAACTGTAGTTTTTCCTTGAGAATAGAGTGTTTGGTACAGTGGACAGCAAATACAGCACCAGGGTCTCCAGGCCTAATGCATTCTTCAAATGCTTTGTTATATTAAAATATCTTTGTTGGTTTCAGGGGTGTTACATCTGCCTACACAATGAATAATTCAATGCCTGTCCATACTCAAACATTTGTGAGACCAAATTTCAGAATTCCAGGGCTGAAGTAACCGTAATAAGATTTGGAAAATGAATAAATTTCCTCATATCTTTTGTTATTTGCCTTCTGCAGGGCTCATATTTTCCAAGTTCATTTCCATAATAAATCTGCAACACTGTTACAGATGAAACAAAACAGAAATTTCCCTGGGTTTTTGCATTATTTTCATAACAGAGGCTACTAAAGGAGTGTCAAGTATTGCAGAATTTATGATTCATATCATAAGTGTTGGCAGTAGACCAGCTCTCTTCTTTCATCTGAGCTGTAATACACCATTATTATTCCCATGTATTTACGTTGCCCTTTCCATATCTTATATTTAACTGAATGAGTTGTAATTGTCTTCTTTCAATTATTCTGAAATAAAAATTGCACTGATAGCACTGGTGGGTGCACTTGACAATGCTGCCCCCCACAGCTCTTCTGCCTTTTTCTGCAGATCAAGGAAACAACTGAGCTGCAGAAGTCCCAAATGTGCTCTTCCTTTAGCTAAATTAAGCCTCTTGTCTCCCTCTGAAATTCAAGGCTGCATAAGAGAAGCAAATAAATCAAGAGTGGTGCTATGGCATTTAGCCATCCGTCAGCACTATAAACTGCTCTTGCCTACCTGCTTAAAAAAGTTAACTCCTTATATCCCTGTCATTCTCTAGTCCAGGTTGCCCTCCTTTGGATCCTCAGTGAGCCTCAAACTAAAGCATTACAGATTGTAGTAAGTAGAGTTCAGCATAGTATGAGGTTTAATTCCTTATGAGGACCCCAGGCCACACCACTGTAGGGCTGAGCACCAAGCATCACTCCAGATATCATGCTGCCTGCATTCCCAACATCCCTGGAAGATGTCCTGCAAGCTAGATGTCTGGCACACCTCTGAAGAAGAATGTCCATGTTGTCTGCTCTCTTATTTGTGTTGATTTTCATTTTCTCATTAAAAGACAGAGATGAGCCACAAAACCAGCTTAACAACAATTTTTAGAGCAATTAAGAGCCTTATAAGCACTTCGTATAATTTGCTCCTCTCTGTCTGCTATACCCCTGATTTTATCCCAGGTTATTTATTATTATTTAATAGAGTACATATTTCACCAATGCCTGAAAATTCAGTGGTATAGGCTGTGTTACAAGGATGGCTGTCTTCCAGAGAAAGTATTTCTTAGGTAATGAAGAGTAAATTTATTTTGAAGCATGATTTGCTTCACAGAGGGTGATACTCCAGATTACCCTTTTAGTTATTGGCAATCCTATAATCCAATGGCTGGTAGTCTGCAAGTATTACAGCTCCATTACCTGTATGTATTTTGGTGAGCATGGGCACACCAAAGAGCAGCACTGAGTTTAAGAAGATATCTGCTGCAAGGAAGTGCTTTCATAGAAAGACAGAGGACTGATGCAATGAAGGCCACCTTTGCATTCTGTTTGATCTCTGCAAATTCTCCAGATACACAGTAAAACTACTGAACAAATTGCTTGCAGCTGTATGTTTCAGAAGAAAGAAATTTACTAGTGATCTTTTATTTTCCTGAAGGAAATTGTTTGTTAGTCTACATATATGCACAAAGTAACATTTCATTCATCTTGTGCAGGTCTTTACAAATAAAAATCTCAGCTAATATCCACCATGTGAGTTCAGAAAACTTACAAAGGAGCTAGCAATTATCTTGATTCCATAGCAGAAATAATTTGCCCAAACAACAATCTGAAAGAGAATTTCATATACAAAGAAAGATACCAAGTGTGTACTCGCCTGCCATACAACTCTCTCTTTGTCTCTCCTCGCTTTTCCCTCTCCATGTACTTTCTCCCCTCCCCCTTTTTAAAGCTTGTTAATTCAGATCAATCCTTCAGTGGTAATATTGCCTTTGGGTTACATGCCAGCCTATGGAATTATATGTTTGAACACAGGGCCAAACTAGCAGCTATTCCCCTGCCACTAAAGGTGAAAAGGTTTCCAGTAAATCAGGTTACTTTTCCACAGGGTAAGCGGTGTTAAATACAGTCTCTCTGGTACTTCATCAATATGATTAACCTATTGGCATTATAGTTATCAAATTACAGTATAAGAAGTCATAAAGTTAAAAATAAATCTGTTTTCCATTGAGAAAATCCATTTAGGTGGAGACTGTTATATTAAAAGCTCACAGAGTATACATAATAGTATCATAGTTCATGAGGAATCATTACCACAGTGGAGGTTTTCAAAATTAAACTTGTGGGAATGTCTTACAGATAAGTAAAAAGCTCTCAAGGGATTCAAAGTACATACCATATAGGGCCATCATCTTATTAGACTTTTACTACTAACCCTATTAGAAGTCTCCAAGCTGAGAAAGATTACAGCATGTGGATTGTAGAGATATTTTGTAGACACTTTGCAACTCACCACAAAATGTTCACCTTGGGATCTTGGTCCCTGTAGCTGAGTTAAATGGCTGCCCTAATTCCACCACCATGGCTGCAGCAGTCTCTTAATGTACCATAAATCCAGTCAAGTACTTTGACCTCTTTATTCATTGTCACTATAGCTCCTGAAATTGTCCATTCTAGCAAAGGGCCTGCAGGAGTTTGGCTCTTTTGACAAATGTGGTAGGAAAGTGAGTTGGTTTCCTGCAAAATGTGGCTGGGCTTTTACTGCAGAGAAAATAGAGGCAGTGAGGAGAAATTGGAGCACTAATGCACATCAAATGGGATGGTCATTACTTCCTACTACATGCAAATTACTCATATAGTTTAATCAAATACACTGCAATTCATTAAGTGCCTGATGCGTCTGTATCACATTCAGTTGTGCTTGTGGATTCCGTGTCTCATTAATGGGAAATGTTAGGATACAGAAGTGTTGCAAAAGTTACTCTGGGTGAAGAAACCTGATGCTTGTACAAATATTTGCAAGTAAAAGATGGATATTTATTGCAGTTCCCTTCAGATTCTGCTCTCTAGGTTCTTTCAGTCTGTTTTAAAGTTATCTCATACCTTTTCAAGAAACACAGCTTTTGGCTATGGAATGTACAGATTTCCAATAAAACAATCATCAGTCAGTGGAGAAGCCTCAAATCACCTAGGCAACCTGAGTAGTACTATTAAATTAGGATTACTCTCTTAAAATATATAAGAAGGTGAGCTATCTAGCTGGACCTGATTTCATATATAGCAAGTTATTTCATAAATGTGTGGAATCTTGTATATCCAGTTTTTCAATTTTAGTTGCTGTCGAACAATCCATATTTGGCAATAAATCTAAATGCAAAGATAGACTGTTTGGGTCTCTTGAAAAATGTTGCACTGGTTAAAGACCATATCTACAAGATGTAAAATTAATTTTAACTGTTACATTTAGTATATTCACAATATTTATTTGCAATCAAGTTGTGGGCATGTATATGAAAGTAGAATGTTAATTATTTCTTAAATTATTGGAAGTTTCTGCTAGTAGTCTGAAACTAATGCATTTAGGACTTTTCACAGCTCCATTTAAATATCGGTATATGTTGTTGACTTAACGCTGCTAGATTTTTTACAGTATTACATGAAAAAAAAGATAAATTGTTTTATTTTTCATTTCAATGAGCATAATGTTTATGGTATTTCTGGTCTCAAACTGTCCTCCCAGATACATGATACTCCCTTAGAAACCTGAAAATGTTGGATTATATTAATGTTCAATTATTTGTATCAAATTTTAAAATGTTTTAAAAGCTGCTGGATGAATCCTGATATTGTAAGTAGTTTTGAGTAATTTTTTTAGTATTTTATTTGTATATTTATAAAATAAATGCTCAGTTAATATATTATGTTTCATCCAGGGAATTAATGAATACATTGGATTAATAAAATAAATCTCAGAAATGTAACTTACTCTTTTGTGTTAGCCCATATTATATTTCAAATTACTATTACAATAAATTTGATTACCATCACAACAATGATACATTAAAAAAAATGAAAGAGTAAGAATTAAATACTTAAAATGACAGTTTATTACAGTATCTATACATTTGCAGCAGAATATGAGGATTAATGGAACAGGAGCTTTCAGCAGCTAGCACACTAGAAACTAGTAGTCTAAAGGCAAACAATTTCAGATCCCAACCATTGCTAAAGTTTTGATGTCTTAGGCTATATCTACATTAGCATATAGTAAACGACAGTAGGAGCAGTTGATTCTAAGATTTTAACCTCTAGACAATAAGCATGTTAGGTGCTTTTGTAGCTTTGTGTTTTTTTCTCTGATCTTCCCCTTTTTTTGCAGCATTTTGGGGAACTTAGCAGAACCTCACCTAAGAGAAGTCCAAAATTGGATATGAGAAAGATTAAGGGAAAATCAAAATCAATAAATTCAGCAAAGTTATTCAAATATTTCACCAAGAATGCTGTGTCCAGTTGTTATCACCCCTGTCTGAAAAAAAATTAGCTCAGACTAGAAGATGCACCTGGAAGGATCTTTATGTCACTGGGAGAATGGAGATTCCCACTTAAGGAAAAGAAAGACATGGGCCAACTATGTTTAGACAGGCAAAACAAAGCTGAGCAGGGAAATTATTGTCTCTGTAAATGGATTCAAAAGATAAACACTAGCAGGAGAACAGTTCTTAAAGCTTAAGGAGAATGTTGACTGTGGGCATATCCCACCTAAGAATACATTTAGAACAGAAACTTTCAGATGACATAAACACCAGAGAAGTGAGGCTGTGGTGGATCAGATTTCTGTTGGTATAATGGGTAGAAGGAGTCAAACCTTTTTCTGGTATCTACCTTTGTGGTATGTAAGACTGGATGATGCCGTTTCCTGAAAGGCAGGTGCTGCAGGAAGTCACTTCCAGTCCCATAGGATTCTGGTACACAGGTACCTCCTCAGCACACTGTGTGATCCAGAAGGACAGCTTGTGAAAACATCAGATTAAATCCATCTGCCTCCTAACACTGAGCAAAGGGCTGTGGCCCTTCTGTTGTCTCAGAACTCGAGTACGAAGGCTGATTTCCCAGGTGTTTACACTGAGCCCAGGATCCAGCCCTTGTTTTGTGGCTTGTTTCCCACCAATTGCATGGATGTTGCTAGTCCTTCCCGAAGCATTGCATTCTGGAAGTGATCCCCTAATCTGCCTGTGCAGTGCTCTATTAATAAAAGGACATAATTTGTCATTTGAGTGGACTCAGTAGGAGAAAAATATTGTGGTTAACCATTGCTTGTCAAACCTTAGGACATGAAAAGCTTTCTGTTACGCTATACAAAATAGAGAGAAGAAATAATATGGGCAAAAGTAATTTCAAAAGACTGAAGTGTGACTATATAGTACACAAGATTAACAAATATCACCTGAAATTGATTGCCCTCTTAATCTACTTGGGGTAACAAGAGAATAATCCTCAATATCTTTATAAGTTCCTGCAAAAATGCCAAATTTTATGTGTTATGGCATTGATTATATATATATATATTAGTTATAGGGGCTCCACCAAAGATGCCTGTTACCAAGCCTGTAGGTTTTTATCCCTGATTATGATTTTAGGTGCATTTTATTTAATAGAATTTATTGTGTTTTTTATTTTATGGAATAAGTGAAACCAGATGGAAACAATCATTAACACTGCAGTATTTCAACTGCAGAAAGTTTGGTCCTGCCTTTATTTATGTAGTCAGGTTGAACAGATTAGCCTTGACATAGCAAGCAGTGCCCAGAGCCACAAGATGCATCTGATTTGTTCAGAATGATGTCTCAGCACACCAGTGTCCTTTGCCACTCATCCACACAACTGCCAAGGGGCACTCCATCTGGGTCTGCACGGCGCTCTCCTTCCATAAAACATGTATCTTTGGATATTGCAAAATAGGTGGAAGTGCTGCAGGTCATCAGCAGCTGTCCAGCGCTCTCCTGGTAGCCTGGGCCAAAAGGAAGAAGAACCTCAACTTTTCTCAGCAGTGAGATACAGCAGGAAAATCAGGAAGTAGAATAACCAATTTTCCATTTTTATAGGGTGTTTTACATAGAACTAAAATTCCTGAATAATTGTGTGTTCAATCATATAATCTCATTTGTGTTATGTTAATTTTTGGAGTAAAGTTATTCTGAATAACCTTTGACATGAATGAACTTCTAGCATATGTTACATGGATGCTTGCATGCGAATGATCACTAAAAATGTCATTTATGGAGCTGTGGAACTCCTTGTCACAAGATGCTTTGTAAACTGTGGATTACGAATGTTGCTTCGTGTGTAAGCGTTCAAAAAGCAGATTCATTTGAAAAAGAAGGAGGGGAAGGAGAGGGAGTGTGTGGGGATAAGGATGGGTAGGGTTATGATTTATTTTCTGCACACTGAGGAAGTCTCAGTCAATAAGCTACAACTCTCCCACAAACAAGTTGTACAGGTTACAATGCATAGAGCAACATCAGTTTATGTGCAATAAGAACTTGTTCAGTTCTGCTTTATGCACTTGGGCTTTATGGGGGTCAACTGAATTTTGAGGGTAGTTAGCAATACCATCAGGTTTATTTCTTCTTTTCAGATCTCCCTTAACTAGATGAAGAGTTGGCAGGCTGGTGTGCCTCTACTTCTTAAATGGGCAAGGCTGGAAAACCTTGAAGATCAATGTCTTTGGAATGAAACACCCAGCTATACAAGAACCTTACTGATATATCCAGATTCTCCAGGACTCTTGAATCAGCTTGAACTAATCAATTAGATATTTTGTTTTCTCAAAGCATTTTAATGCCATGTTTGCAGTTGCATGTGGGTCTTTAGAGGGCTCTTGAAACAGGGTTAAAATGTAGCATAAAGTAGCATAAAGAAACTAAAATTAAGCTTGATTTAGGCCAAAATTCACATGATAACTCTCAGTCCCTTAGGAACACCCAGGTGAAGTCAAACGGTGCTTGAGTAATATTCCTCACCTGCAAGCCTACTAGTTTCATTTTATCCTTATCTTACCTTAGGTCACAGCAGAGAATAGAGCCCAAAGAAAAAGAATTACATCCAAAATCCATGCTGCCTCCAGAAAGTCATTTGTGGAAAGTAGATGGCAAACAAATCAAAATGTCTCATCAGCAAAATTAGTATTTATGAAATTAGTGAGGGAGCAGAACAGGCAGAGTGATTGCATTATAAACACTCAAAATGTAGGGGGAGGGAACAGAGATTTTGCTCATTTTCCCTCCCACTGCTAAAGCACTGTATTTAATTGACTTACAATTTTTTCCCTAATATATTTATGAAACCTGCCTTGAGCAACGGATACATGATTGTTCACCGAGGGTTGTGCCTCATTTGTTCCTGTAGATTGTGCCTAATTAACGCTAACTTGTCTGTACATAAAAAGTACAATAGGCTGTCCTTTCCAATTTAATTCCGACAGTTTAATCGAATCTGTATTCTTTCAAAAATAATTAGATCATTTACACTTCATTAACATGTAATGTAATGTTGAGGCATTCATCATAATGATTTCTTATTTTTCTTGTGCAATATTATCTCCTCTAATGAAACTGTTAACACCATGCATGTCTTAATTAGCTTTATCATATCACTGACAATTTCAGAGAGCTACATTTTTACAAATGAAATTAAATTAGTTAAATAGGTATATTTGAAGAAGATTACTCTCTTAATGCAAAAATATTAGAAACAGACTTACCTGTATATACACCATCTATAAGATCCCATATTAATTTTTTTTCCATCTATGTCTCTCAGCAATGAGATGTCTCATGTGCATCGATCACTTTTTTCTTTCTTCATCCTAAACACAGCAGTGATAGGCTTGTCTCAAATATATTAAGTCATCCTAGAAAACTCTGATATTAAGGGAACAGAGACTGGAGAACAACTTCCTACCTCATAATCAAATCCTTTTAATTTTGGGAGGAGTTCTTGTGCAAATCTTTGCCTCCCACATCCAAAAGTGTTGCTTTGCAATAAAGTTTAAAGGGATTTTCTTGTTCACTTTGTGAAGGATGCACTCTCTGTATCTATGTTTGTAAACCTTGGCTGAAAATGAGTGGTGCCAGGGTCTAATTCTGCATTTTACTAAGAAGCCACTATTTCCATGGGCCTGAAAAACTCCATGCTAGCATATATCTTTCAATGAGCATTTTCAAGTCATTTACATTCTGACAACACTGTAATCTTGGTTTGTTTGTAAATGTTAATAGAAAAAAAAATTGCCACGAAGCATCTCCTGGAAGGTGCTGAGTACCCATAGACCCAAAAGCCAATGACAGTGTTGTGCTCAGCATTCCACAGGAAGGAATCTGCACCTCCTGGACTGAGTTTTAAACTAGCTGAAGGTCCTAAAATGTTTTAGAGACAGATAAGCTTCTTTCCCTCAATTCTCACAGACTTGCCAACAAAAGGAATATGCCATATTCCTGTCTACTGCAGCTGAATGAATATTGTGAAGCAAAAAAAAAACAAAACTGAAGATAATTGTTGGAATAAAATAAACAGCTTTGTTGCTATCAATATTCATGATCTCTTTAATTTTGTTCTGCATGAGCACTTGTACAAACAATTATTTATTCAAAGAATTTTTCCTGAGTGTGAAAAATGTGAGGAGTATGTGAGTAAAGACAACAAACTTGGGAGGAAAACCATATATTTATAGGTATACATATCTATATTTATATCCATATACACATACATGAGCCGATCTGAGAGTAATCTATCAGCAAGCTGGAAGGCAAAATTAATCAAAAATCAAACTATTTCTATAAATAGATTCACCAGCACTAACTACTTCTACTTGCTTTGCAAATCTGAAGCAGAGATAATTGTATTCATTTCTCTTTATTTATGTACTGTCAAAGGTTGTTGTAAAAAGTCTTTTGGACCATTGATAATGACAGTATCTTTGAGTCTCAAAGGTCTCGTCAGCCTTTTAAAAGAAAATTCTACAGGTCACTTTTAATAAATTTTAATGCACCTTACTAAAATCCATGGACATAATACAGATCAAAAATCAAAATCTGACCCTTCCATGCTAACCTGCAATAGCTTTTAATTTCCCTAGTCCTATTTTGCATTTTAAGGAATTATAGTATGTACTGAACCTTTATATTGTAAATTGATTTTTTGATCCTCTCTTACTAACGTTTTGACTGTTGATTTGCAGTTTTCTTGGTGCTTATTTTTTTAAATAGTAGTGCAGCTTAACCAAGGCCTATTATGCAACAGCAGAATGTCAGGGAAACAGCTTTTAGCCTACTTTTTCAACTTAAAGCATGCACATAAAATTTATAATAAAAATCCTAACCACTACAAAATGGCAAATACTAGATTTAGGGTTTTGTTTATGAATTATATTCTTTTTTTGTTTTCCTAAGAAGTTTGAAAATATGAAGTTTTAAGAAGATTGCAGAAAACACTAAGTGGGATATTTGCTGGCATCTTCAAATAGACCCATAATGTTACCAGAAGTGCTCCAAGGTTTCCTGATTATTTTGAAAAAAATTTGTTGCCATATTCTCTGAACTATCACTTAAAAGTAACTTGAATTGTTAACAATAAACGTTATTTCTTACGAGAGTTCTGTGTGACCTTTGTGATGTTTGGTGTCATTTCATACCTTTTACTATATTGTTACGGAAGGATGGATCAAAACCAGCAATTCTAAAAATCTACAGTGAGCTAGCATGCACATGGGAAATAGAAAAAGTATATTAATTTTGAAGTTGAGAAAAATTCCAGATTGTCCCAGTTCATCACAGAGAGGAAACTTTAAATGTCCTGGTGATGATGTCACAGCCTCTTTCTGTACTGTGGGATCAACTTCTTTGCATGTTTCTACATTCTCCAAAGATATGATGTATTGAGTCAGAAAATGACCAAATCTGAAAGTTTTTGGAGAACCTTTCTGAAAATTTTGTCAAGTGCAAGACAAAAGAAGTCCATCTCTAACCCACTCCTAAGAATGGATTGATTTGTAGACAAATCTATTTAAATTAAAATCTCATACATTTGCTGCTATATGCATTAGGGAACAAAACATATATTTGTACAATGGTTTTATGTTGGTTAATTACAGGGGGTGCCTGCAGACATCCAGACAATTGAGTCAGGTAGATAAGAGATACATATGGCTTTTTCAGCACTTTTAAGATACTGAGCAAAACGTTTGGTTGTTTTTCTTCTTCTTGGAAATCTTTATTTATAGGTATACAAGCATTTGCTAACTTATAATGGCTTTGACTTCATACATTTGTTTGCAAGTATTTTGCTGGCATATTTTGCATTAAAATACTATGTTCATGACAGGCAATAGTTTTAAACCTGTAGTTACGTGCTGGCAGATTTATAGAAGCAACACTGATGTGGCTGCTCACACGTTTAACCAGCCTTTCTGCTTGCTGTTATGCTCCTTGACAGGCAGAGCCCAGGAAACCTCCATTTTCTCAAAACACCTTGGATTGCTGACCAAGATGAAGGAATTTCTAATATTTATTTTGTATTTTATTCTGATAACGTGCACCAGAGCCATAGTTCACTGCTCACAATTCCCATTTCCAAACCATTCACATTTTAGCAAATCATCCAATTCAATGTGCATTAGTTTGCAGAAGTACAGCTCACATGCATAGTACTTTTTTTTATTTCAAGTTCTTCCACTATACCTCAACAAATAAGTACCACGAACTCCTCAATTTACAGCAGGGAAAACTGAAACAGATATTAAAAGTCATTTTCAGAAAGAAGTGTAGCAAACTGTTAAAAAATGCTCCCTGAATAGGCTCAGTCCAGAATGCAATTTTTTTCAATAGAAAATGGTAAATTTAAGGAAAGTCAAGAAATTTAGGCCAACATAATGCATATACTTGCAGGTGTGCAAAATGTGGAGCATCTACAACTGAACTGATCTCAAAAAAAAAGACAATTTTTCCTGATGCTTTCTAAGCTTTACCCTTACAACTGACTTGACATTAGAACTTGCTATTTGGTATTCTTGGGTTTGTATCAACATGTATTCTTTCTCTGCATAAATAATACAATGTTTAAGAAAGCTAAAATAATGGCCAAAAATTGCTAAGTAAAAATAAAACATCCAATTTAATGATATATTATATGAATATAGCCTTTATGGTAAGAGGCCCAAATGAAATTAACTGCCAGATTAAAAACTGCCATTAATAAATGAATGCTGGTTTTTACCAGCAATGTGGGAGCAAATTTCTTCAAAATATTAATTCCAAATTATTTTTCTATTTATGACTATTTTCATCCATCTACTGCAGCTGAGGGAAAACAGAGCCTAAATCTTCTCATTCTGCGAGGAAATCTTAATGTTGATTACAGTAAATTCACGAATACAAGCCGCACGGAATATAAGCCGCACTGCTGGTGTGTTGGCAACATTGTTGCCTTTGTTAATAGATAAGCCGCACCCGGAATATTAGCCGCACTTTAGTTTGCAGCGAACTTTCACAAAGTCGTCATTTAGTAACACAATCGCGGGATCGCTGGGGCTTACTGGCTTACTGCCGACCTCGGAAACATTGTTTCCAAGTGAAAAAAGACACACCCTTTATTTACAAGCCGAAAAAGACAGGAACAATAGTGTGGTCATTTTGTGAGCATTCCCAATGGATCCGTGTTGCCTTTAAACAGCCACTTAGCCACGCAGGCAGGCAGCTGAGCTCCGAGCGGAGCCACATCTCCGTGCTGGCACAGGAGCGGCCGTTGTAGCCCTCGCAGCCTGCGGGGGGAGGGGCCGTTGTAGCCCTCGCAGCCCGTGGGGGGAAGCGGCCGTTGTAGCCCTCGCAGCCCATGGGGGGAGCGGCCGTTGTAGCCCTCGCAGCCCGCGGGGGGAAGCGGCCGTTGTAGCCCTCGCAGCCCGTGGGGGGAGCGGCCGTTGTAGCCCTCGCAGCCGGGCGGGGGGAGCGGCCGTTGTAGCCCTCGCAGCCGGGCGGGGGGAGCGGCCGTTGTAGCCCTCGCAGCCCATGGGGGAAGCGGCCGTTTTAGCCCTCGCAGCCCACGGGGGAAGCGGCCGTTTTAGCCCTCGCAGCCCGCGGGGGGAAGCGGCCGTTTTAGCCCTCGCAACCCGCGGGGGGAAGCGGTCGTTGTAGCCCTCGCAGCCGGGCGGGGGGAGCGGCCGTTGTAGCCCTCGCAGCCCCGTGGCCGAGCGGCCGTTGTAGCCCTCGCAGCCCGCGGGGGGAGCGGCCGTTGTAGCCCTCTCCCTGCGAGCCGAGTGGCCATTGTACCCCTCTCCCTGAGGGAAGAGAGGCTCCCCCAGCCCTCTCCCTGCGAGCCCAGCCAGCCCCGTAGCCGCACAAGACTGAAAACACTTTAAAAAGTACAGAGAAATATCACACACTTTTATCGAACTGCCGAGGTAACTCGCCGAGGTAACTCACCCCGATAACATCCCCCGCCCCTCAGTAATGCCGCCATCCACAGGCAGGCAATAAGCTGTTCTCTGATTGGTTCATCGTCGGAACAACGGGAAACCATGGATTTCAGACTGTTTTGGCTCGGGACTGGACCAGCATGATACTAGGTAAGGGCAGATATCACATTTTTGTCCATAGATTAGCCGCACCGGAATATTGGCCGCATTTCCGGGTTTCCACCAAAATTTTAGTCTTCTTGCTGCGGCTTGTATTCGTGAAATTACTGTACTTCAAAGGCATTTTTCACATAACGTGTCTAAACACTGGAAATCAGATACAGGACCTTTTTTTTTAAGCATAGAAAAAAATATCAATGAAAGACAAATAGGGGAAATTATTCCATGTACACTTTTCAATAAATATGTTAATTTATCCCATGAACAGATTTGAATATGTAGTGTTATTTTTAGTGCTGTATTTGTGTAGTTAAGGCTTTATCCTCCCTTATCAAGGGGGTTATAAACGATTAACACATCTGTAAAATAGAACTCTTATTAATATGTCTAAGTATGGATTTAGAGCTCTATATTAAATAATCAAGCTTGGCCTTCATCATATTATGTCAGTTTGCAGTTATTTGACATATTTGTGTTTGGATTAAAATTCCTTTTTTAGATTCATTATTCTCTTCCAATAATTATCTTTCAGATTCTCCATTACTTGGGTATGTGCCATGTCAGGTATTCTTGCATAATGATTTCTATGGGCCAGCTGAATTAAGTTCAGTTGTTTATACAGTATCTATTTGATTTATGTCTATATTTGCGTGTAATTGTCTTTATGGTTGTTAGTGTTAATTAGAGAATCAATAGAAAAGATTTTTTTAATGAAATGAATATATAGAAAAACACTCTGTTGTAAATACATTTTCATTTCCATAACCAGATATCAATATCTTGTATTGCTTCCTTTCCACAGTCTTACTGCACACATCTGCTGGAATTTATTTCAAAGGTACACAAAGGAGTATTTTGCCCCTGAAGATGTTCACCTGGATGTTTTTTCCAACATCATCAACTGTAAGTCTGGAGAACATTACCTGTTGTTCTACTCTTACGTTTTTTCTAGATCTTAATTCTTCTTTCTTTTCCTCTCTCTTACTCATTCTTCTTCCATTTTTCTGGAAGCTTCTCCTAAGGTCTCATGATAACAGCAATGCCCCTGTTCTGGATGTCCCTAATCTGTAGGTATCTGGGCACAAATTTGCTGAAGTTCTGTAAGACCTTTTGAGCTACATGGTTAATGCTGTTCCGTCACTGATGCACTGAGAGCTCAGCACATTAGTAAACATTTTTCTGAATGATGCCCTTAAAGCTCTACAACAAAGTGCATCTCTGTTTCATTGTACTTGACACTGCATCATTCCTCCAGAAGGAAGAATTGTCCTTTTTGAGTCAACATCTTGCAGGGAAAAATCATAGAATTACAAAGCAATTGGAATTAAGAGGGAACTCTAGAATATCTCCAGTGCAATCTCCTGTCCAAAACAGATGTAAATTTAAAGTAAGATCATGTTGCTTACAGCCTTGTCCAGCTAAATTTTGAAAAAAAAAAAATCAGTGAGGGGATGAATCTGAATTATATTTGTGATTAGCTTGATATAAATATAGTAGAGCAGCATATTAGAAATCTGTATTTTCCTCCCCTCCCAGCCCCACATCCCCCACTTAAGATAACAACTATTTGTTTTCAGGTGTTCTTGGGTTTGCTGCAGTTTTTTGTGGCTTTTTTGGGGGGGTGGTGTTGTTTGGTATGTATAGGGCTTCTGTGGTTACAAGCCATCTAAAATTACTCCTGCTTTTTACTAAGTGTGTTACCAAAGTCATTCTTAGATATTTGCTAGGTGCAGAGAGGTCTGGATTTTGTTTTGACTTTTGTGTCTTTTTAGTTGGTCTGTTCAGATTTTTCCACCACATGGTTTAAACTGTTGTTGATCTATTTATGCAATCATACTGTGAAACAGCCTGCTCACCACCGTGGTGGCAGGAGCTGCACTAACAAAAGGGGCAAGGATCTGAATTGCTTCTGAGCTTAGTGTTTTGGGCCACTTTCAATCCCACAGACTGCTTCTCCCAGCCTTGTAAATCCCCCACTTGACTCTCTCCTTTACCTCACGGCTCTGAGGTGCCTGCCCACCAGGATCCAGGTCTAGCAGATTCAACCTCTCTGTTGTCATCATCATTCACAACAAAGGCAGACAATATTGCTCTTGCAGCTTCTCAAATCCTCCTTGGTTAATAGTTCAGCGTTGAACAGCTGGGGCCCCTCTCGAACCCTGTTCTGGAGCATTGGTGCAGTCAAAGCAGCTTTGACTGGGGAGCAAAGCCATGAGTCTTGAGGGAAGGACAAACTCTGATTTTATTCCTCCTTTAATATCTGCCCACTATCTGGTGTTTTCCAGCTAAAAAAAAGTCTGAACTCTCAAATCTGTTTCAGCAATCAAAGCACCAGAGGGGTTCAAAGCGGCAATCTGTCTGCAAAGCGTGTTGTTACAATATACTTTTGTTATGTATAGATACTTCCAGTTTCTGCCTTCCCAGGCATACTCTGAGGTATTCAATCAAGTGATTTGCTACTGTATTTTTCTTTTCAGGTGTGATTATCATGCATTAATGGAAATTTATTACATGAAAATATAAAGGCAGGTAAGCTTTTATGTGGTCCTAAGTGGTCCCTGAGTTATAGGTGAACCAGTTTGAATCCAAGTTGATGACTGAAGCTCACGCTCTCTTAGTTTTTGTAGCAGGAGTGCTTTCAGCCAGCAGCAATAAAGCACAGAGATATGAATACCTCTTGCAGCAGCAGGCCTGGAGGCAGGCACAGCCTGTGGCAGCAAGACGGCACAACCTGACACAGGAGAGAGGTTGGTGTAGAGCCACACAACAGGGTCATCCACTTTTCTCAGTAAAGATAAAGAACAGCAGCATAAAATTAAGAAAAATCCTTTTCTTTATTTAGGTCAGGCTTCCAGACGTTGTCTTCATACTACATTCCCCGTTATGTGCAGAATAAAATTTCAACATCTTTACAAATAAACACTGATGCTTTAAAATGCCCTCTTTTCAAACAAAAAGCCCACTTTGTAAATATCCCAGAGCAGGACAAGGGCTGAATGAATCAGTTTGCTGAACCAAATTTTAATCCCCTCTGGAATGTCACTAGGCTTTCCCAGCCGATGTTTGCTCTAAACATTTGCACCAGGTTGTCACCTGTTATGCCAGTGTAATTCTAAAGTAAACTACAGTGATGTTACTAGAGTTTTGTCTGAGTGGAAGGAGCATCCTACCATTTGATGGCAAGATAGGAAGGGAGCATTATCTGTAACACCCTTTGCCTGTAGCAATTGTTAAAATCGAGACAGGATTGCTAAACCGATTAAAGAGGAAGCCTGAAAATACTTTTTGCAGTGTTTCTACAAGAGTCAGCTGCCCAGGTTTTACACTGCCAGTGGAAGGTGCCTGACAAGAGGGAGTTCGCCTTGCCATCCATGCAGAGGGAGCCAGCAGCAATATGATGGAAGCAGTTACCTGGAACTAAAGGGGGATTCACTGAAATAAATATGCCAGGGGGCTTGGAAGGCTGAATTGGCTGCCATCTGAAGAGATGGCTTCACGGCCTGTTTACACACATTGTTGAATCCAGAGCATTGATTCTATGTTTGATGTGAAAAGAAATTAAAGCCCTGGTCTCATTAGATAACCGGTTATGGTTAAAGATCACAGGGAGACTCTCTCTTCCTTTGTATGTCACTGAATGGGTCTCAGCAGGCAACTCCTTGTGCACAATTGATTTCAAGCAGAGTTTTGTCTGAAAGATGCTTCTAGATTATGGCAAGAAAGCATTCTATAATCCTTCTGCCAATGTAGTTATGTTTAACAGACATTCAACTCTTATCACTGATTGATAACACTTAACTCAAAACATATTTAAGCTTTAGGAATGTCAATATTTTTCCGCCAAGTGAAGGTGACCCTTGCTCTTCTTGTTTGCTAAGTGTGCGCAGTGGTTTGCTGGTAAATTTGTAAGGGTGGTTATGTGGGCAGGCTGTTATGGATTTGCTATCTTAGCCTGAAGTGTTTGCTGCTGATTATGTGATTAAATCAATAATAATTTCTGTTTGGATCCTGTGCTTCTGGATTCATCCTCTTTTCCATGTTGTGGAGCAGAACAATGGGCTCTTGCACTTGAGCCTGGAGTGCTTTGTTATTAAAGAAATGCCAAAGGTACGGCAGGTGGCTTCCAAATCTCTTTAGAAAGCAAAATATTATAACAGTTCTACAGGTAAATAAACCAGCGAGGCCTTTGTGGCAAAGGAGGTGAACGTGACAGGTGCAGAATAGGGGGCTCCTTTTAATCAATGCTACTGTTTATTCTGGCTTACCTGAAGTAGTGCATATCCTGCCAAACTGCCTTCATTCCATATTAAACAGATATTCTTTTATTCTGATACAGAGTGAATTTACATTTAAACAGGCACAGCACTCACATTCACAGCATATGGTCATTCTAGCCACCCCGGCGGTTTTACATTACAACACAGGAGGTCTGTGTGATGCACTTCACAGGACAAAGAGGATTTCCTCTCTCTTTCTTTTTCTCCCTCTCTCTTTTTCCTTCCCCCTTGCCCTCCTCCCTTACCCCTTATACACACAGAGACACAGAAACCACCACCAAGCAAAGTATATTAGGAATTCCACAGCATTCTGATTGTAGTGTCAGCAATAGAGCTACATCAGGGAAAAGCAGCCTGTTTTCCTTAAGTTGCTCTAGGCTCGGATTACAGGGGTTTTCACATTTTCTCTTTTTTTTTTCTGTAGTTTTCCTCCACATCACACTTATTTACAATAACTCATGTATAATATGAACCATATTGGATGAATCTTCAACACTTGGAGGGGGATCCTCCATTAATCCTTCTTTCCAAACTCCTCAGTGGCTAAAGGGGCTTTACCTTGCAAGCAACTTTTGTGCTGCTCAAGCTCTCAGCAGGAAAATCTGGGACAATTCAATGTCCCAGCGGAAATCACTAGGACACCAACAGATCTTTTAAAATCAGAACATCTGGTCAGTCACCTTATCCCATTTGGATAAGAACAGAACTTTCTTAATCCGGCTGTGTTAGAAAACTGATTGAAACTGAAGGTAGTTTAATGGTTATAGGATAGCACTTGGCTAATGTTTTAACACTGGGAGCATAGCATACTGTGATGGACAACAACTGTGCTAATCAGTTCTTTTAAACAACAAATTGCTTGTAGCAATGTTAAATATCACTTTTTAAAAATGGCACAGCAACCTCAGGGAACATGTTCTTCTCTGCTTATAAAAGAGGAGTTTCCTAAAGTGATCATTCATCTATTAACAGCAAAAGGCACCGTTCATTCAATGCATTTAATTAACACTGGAACTTGGGCTGGACAAATTCATTTTCGCTCATCTCAAAACTGTTTCAGAATTCCTACCAAGCTCTCATGTTAGGGCCACACAGATGGCACTCTCACAGCACAGGTAAAAGGAGCAAGGAATGAAGGAGAAGTGAAAAAACTAAGGGTAGAAAAATATATATTTTGATTAAGGTAGGAGAAAATTAAATATTCCTGGCTTTTGAGGAAGAAGAAAATTAATCTTCAGAGGCATCAGATACTGTGATGAAATTCACTATAGTAATATGTAAATATAAAAATACTGCTGACTAAAAGTTTGAGTATGTGTATAAAAAAAAAAATCCACACTGTAAGTGGAAGACTGAAAGACAGCAAGAGGAGATTCTATATTGATATACAAGTTTTATAGATCCCAACAGCACAGCTTTCCTGTCTCTATTTCTAAGTGTATTAAAAGCTCCTGATTCCATATGCAGGGTGCTTTTTCAAAACAGTTTTAGGCACGCAGTTCTGTACAAACCTCCACACTAAGGTTTATCTGCAATACAGAGAACTGTCCCTGTTCATTTGTTGCACTTAGGCATCTGAGCAGGATGTGTCCCACAGCAGACATCTGTGTGTGACCTTTGTTAATGAGGAGGTACTTCATGTGTACCTGGTGTGCAGGGTTAGGTCTGCAGCTGGGGAGGAGGGGGATGGAGGCCCCCACTACCAACCCACTTTGTGAGTTTCTATCAAATTATTTGCTACTTATAGTGAAAAGGAAAGGTGGGTTACTGCAGGAAGAAACATTATTCATGATTTTAAAAGATACTTTTTTGTGAAAACAGTAAAATCATCTAAGCCTGGGGTAGATGGAGGGAAATTCATGGTTCCACACTCTCAGATCAATGTTTACAGCATGGAAAAAAAAGTAAGAAACAAAATAAAACAAAGAAAGGGATGCCTGTCTTGGCTCTCCTGATTGTAAATCAGGACCAACTCCACTCAAGTCAATGGATTTACACCAGCGTATGATCAAAATTGATCCTACTGAAGCCACAGTTTCACAAATATTTTCAGAGAACCTTATTCACAAATTTTAGGGACACTGACACTTACTGCTGGCCTTGAAGAGAAATGATCATGACTTGGTAGTTTCCTACTGCTCCAGGTGTGATGTTTGTCAGTGGCTTTGTTGTTCAAAAAAGATAACAGTGAGAAGGTTTTGGTGAAGGCTCAAATGGAAAATTCACAGAAAAAATGGGAAGAATCTGGCCCCAGTGATGAAACCAGCTAATCACTAATTACACTATTACACTAATATATTATACTAATTCATTGCTAGTACCATGCTCTTGAGGAAATGTGAAATATGCAAAACAAGCTACCAAAAAAGAACTGAGAGGGGAAAAGTACCAGATGTACAGTAAATAAACAGGATCCTTAAGTGAACAGCCAATCTGTGTAAAAGGGATCTGTCCCTTTTCTGGTGCTGTGCTGGTGGTTGACACCTGCCTACCTAAAACCCTCACATCCCCAGAGAAGAAAATGGTTGGAAGGCCTCAGACACACAGAATCCTCTTGCTATCCTCATTTGTTGGCCAATAAATATCATCATGTAAATTATTTTAATTCTTCCATGTAAGTGCAAGACGTGCAGCACAGAGTATGCTGCAACAGAGAAGGCTGTTATTTGATCCATTTTTGTGTGTCCCATGCTGTATTTTCCACTCATATTCATTAGTTCTTTGGCACCAATCAGCAGAAAAGAGTGATAGGAACTGAGAGAATTCAAATCCTTCTAAATCCACTGGTATTTTTGATCCTTAAACACACATCTTATGGCTTCTGAGGGGACGCCCACAACTCCCCATTGTGAATCACCATGAGGCAAACAGTGTAGTCTGAAGCTGTGTGGTTTTGAACAGTCCTCTACATATGTGTTTTCTGGATAAAAGTGCAAAGTGAGGTAACAGGCTAATTTTTCGCCTCTTTTGAGGGAAATTCCTCTGTTAAATTTATTTTGAAGTAAGACATATATAGAAGAGGGCTACCTTCCTTTCTTTCCCCCAGTCTATTCTGATGGCAGTTTGCCATGTCTTGCCTCTTCCAGTCCAACTCAAACATAGGTAGGAAGACCCTAAAGGCATAATCTGCTTTACCTAATCTGGACTCACTGGTCCAGGTATGGGTATTCCCTCTTATCTTTCTACATTTGACATCAAACTCTTGGAAATCATCTGCTAGACTGATGTACAGAAATGTCCTTTAATACAGTGAGTCAGAGAAAAGCGTTCTGGACTTTGTTTATTGATGGTCAAATTATTTAATACTCAGGAATTACTTTAATATGAGAATTACTCTTGCAGGTCCATGCAAATTCCATGGATTTTCTTTTTGTAGCTGTCATTTCCATCCACTCTCATGGTTTTGGGTTTTTATTAAGACAAAATCACTCACCATCTCTAAATAAACCTTGTATCCCTGAAGAGTGGATCACCTACACCTTTACTGATCTTGAAGGCTCTGTGTCAGGCACTCCCAAGATTCTGTGCCATCTCTGGGTGGTTCAAAGCAGGCTTCCTGCAGCAGACTCATTCTCTCAGGGAACTAGAAAGAAGGTTAAATTTGGTTGTCCAGCAGCCCCATTTTTTTTGTAGTAGGAGAATTTGCATAGCCAAATGCAGAGGTGCAGGGCCTGTACTCCTGAATTGTCTGAGCATTACCTCCTCTGACTGATTCTGAGGGCAAAAGTGTCAACAAAGGGTTCTGCTTCATCCTTCACCACATTTAGGCAGTGTGGTAATGTATATCACTACACAGATATATGTGCAGATGTTTGCACCCACTTGTGTGTCTACTTTTCACATAAGCTTAACAAGATTTTGCCTTGAATTTTATCTGTTCAGATACAGGCTCACCACTCTAATTCCACTCCACACCCCCCTTTTGCTTTTTGTTGATGTTATACTCATTTTACTCTGAGCAAGCTAGTTTGTTCCTGTCCTCTGAGGAAGTTCAAGGTATAATGAGCAAAGCATCCGGATTAATTAAGCAACCTGGTGCAATTTCCCCTCCCCCACCCCCACTCCTCCTCCCATGGACTAGATTGGATCTAATCCAAACCAAAGCAGCCCTCAAAGTCAGTCTTCAGCCAACAGTCAGTCCATTCTGCTGACATCCAAAGAATGGTTTTACTATATAAATGATAAGAAATACCCTTGCTAAGACAAGAAGCCCTTTAAAGACATTACTGTCACCTTCTCAAATGTTTGCAGTGACTCCAGGCTCTTTCCAAATACTGAACAACATTTGCAAACTTTTCTGTTGTCAAGCATCCCAGTGAAATGTGATGCTTCAGAGCGTATGAACTGGATGCCCACAGCAACTGACTCTTCTGAATGCCTCGGCACCACACACACAGCAGCCTAGACAAACTCTCTCCTTTTTATTTATAGTAACCTAAACTTGGGCTTGGGCAGCACCAGGTATGTCAAATTACCTTGCTCATGAATCTTCAGGAAATTATTGCTCTCTCTACATAGTGCCATGTCCTTTAAAATGTGCAAGGGGGAGGGCATTGTGTTCCCAATTGGGGAGCTGCTGTTTTAAAGCATGTAACTGATACTGATTTATGCTCTAGACAGAATTTATAGCAAGATGGAAAAGGTTATGCTTTCATTGAAAATTTACTTCCATCATTTTCTTTAACCATCTATCTTTATGCAATCTCAGCAACTATCTCAGTCAACCAAGTGAGTCATTGGGCTCTAAATGAGGGGACTGCTGTGGGCTCTTTGTGCGCCTCCCTTTTGGAAGATTGCTGCTATTTACCGCAGAGAGGTCATTGAAAATAGGGATCACAAATATATTTCTATGCCATGCATGTTTTGTGTATAATTTAGATTACTGTGTTAGTGTATCTTTCTCACAGGTTTCCTGCTTCTTACACAAACCATTTTATAATGCCTTCTACAGGCAGTAGATGTGATACACAGCTGACTCAAACAGATAAAGTATTAATGCTTTGGTCACCTGAGGTTACTAACTTCACTGATGTGACAGGATAGTTCTGGATTGAGTGAGTATGTCCTGGACACAGGAGGCCAGATAATGCATAATGTTCTTGTTTTGCATAGTGGAATCATATCATTTTATGTCATGGGGAGGCAGAAAAGCCCTAAAGTTAGGTTTGAACAGAGGGAAAGCATAAGATTTATTTATTGCTATTTTCTAAAAGAAGAGTCTGCAGAATTAAGGGACCTGGGGATCCATTCTCCAGCTAAAATCATTAGAATCTTCAATAAGCATCTGCTATTTGGCACTCTGTCTGCACCTCCTACACAGCAGCGACTCTCTGGTCAGATGACTCTTGCACATACTTTTGAGGCTATTGATTGGTAGGAGAACCATATCACCCTGTATCCTCCCACTTTATCTCATGTGACAGTTGGAGGGAGGGAGGGAGGATGCTGAAAGTCTCCAGCAATGAGGACTGCCTAAGGGTGAAATGGCAAAATGACCCATTCTCATCACTGTCTGCAAAAACAACTGAGCTGAATGCTGGACTTAGCTCCTCAGACTCATCTATGTGCTGTTTGAGAGGAGTGGGCAGCAAACAAACATCTTTTAGCAAAATGCCATTGCCTGGAAATTCTAACAGGAGGGGAATATTTTACAGCCATAACTACAACACTAAGGTTGATAAAGTGTAAAATTTCAGTGGCCCACAGCATGCAGACTTCTTCTGAATAAATATTTTAAAAATACACCTTTCTCCATACAAAAACCCTTCGACAGGTGTTGAGTTTTATACAGGACTCAGTAGCAGAAAGCTCAGCAGCTGCATCTTGCCAGATGGGGACTGCACATGACTGTTGCTAAAGAGTGTGTCTGGCAGAATTGAGTGTTTTAGAGATGTAATCTTCTCTTGATTTCCACATTGATATTCCATAGACAGTGGAGAAAGCTGCATTTTACAATAGGGATGTACAAGGCAGATTGCAACACAAGAGGTATTTGTGGTGCCTGTTGTTCCTCTGCAGTTTAATGGGAGCTCAGAGCACTGCAGGAATTGCTGGACTACATAGTCAATAATTACACATTCCAGAGTTCAGGATATTCTCCTTGAAAATTTTTACCACTAGTACTTTAAAATATACTGCTGAACAAGGAATTACTAAATGCCAAATGCAGAAGTTGTTATAAGTTTAGAGATAGGAATAAATTTTTCTTAATCACCATCCATTGTAGACCAACTTGAGTGAGCCTCTGTATCCCTCATGGTTCTCTTCTTTAACTCTCACATCTGCGCAGGGTGTCCAACAGTGACACTCTACAATGGAGAAACACCCAGGAGATGTAACGATGAGCTCAGAGTGATTCTTAAAGAGGACTGGATTTGAAGGCCTCTTAGTGATTCTGAACAAGATGGAACTGAACTCAGCATCTTGAGGTTAAATGTTGGAGCCTAAGATCTGTTATTTTTCTTTTGACACTGAATTCTTGTACCAGAATGAGCTTCCTTCATAAACCACAGCATAGATGTCTCACTCTTCTCTCACTCCCTTTTGGAGAATGGTCCCTGATTTTAAAGGTTTTACATCGCGCAATTAAGGAAGCTGCATTGTACTCTCAGTTCTGATATTACATTTAAATGATTGGTACATGGAAAATCACAAAGTCAGGGTTTCCGTGTGAGGCTTCATTAGTTCTTCCCTAGTCAAGATGCACCAAGCAGCACCTGAACACCTCACCAACCACAATCTTGTCTCCTCTGACACTTGTTATTTGCAGCTTTCTGTACTTTTTTAATACAAGACATTTTTCAACAGCTCTGTGCTGTAGCATCATTGTCCTGGGCTTCAAAAAATGCTAGATAATACTGACTGAAATCTTAAAGTAATTTATTTTTAATCACAACTTTTCTGAGTATCAGAACAGCCTCTGCAAAAATGTTTGCTAATAGGTGATGAAACAAATGGCAAGAAGGAAAATTATTTTGTGAAAATTCAGTCTTTGTTTTGTGCTTCAGTTTATTCTGTTCAAAATCAATACAGCCAGCTCTGCAATAGCTAACTAACAGCCTAGAATTAGTGCAATCAAATGGTTAAAAGTTAATTGAAACCAATGTGTGTTGAGATCATAGTGTGTTTTGTTTAGGGTTTTTTTTTTCCCCAAGCAAAGTGCTATGTGTTATTCAGTCACAGAGCATAAAACAGGTCAAAGTCAGCAAGTCGCACGGAGAACAGGATTAATGCACTCTGGTGCTAGTGGGCTAACACACTGCAGCAGCACACCAGTGGCTAAATATTTAAATTATATGTATGTCAGTGTGCAGAACAACTTGAATGCAACCTGCTCTCTCCTTCCTATAGTCCGGCTGTGAATCCTGAATAACATTCAAGTTCAGAGCAGCCACCCCCTCTGACTATCACAGAGCTAACTGGCCTATTGTGGTGCTGCTGCCATTTTTCCCCTTCATTTTTTCTCCCAGCATACTGGGGGTATTTTCAATTAAGAAGAATTCAATTTTGAATCACAGTTTTGCAAAGGGTTCAATGCTAATGAGTAAACATAGGAGGACTCGGTAATAATAATTCATAAGCAGCAGGAAGAAAAGTGTGTGCTTTGTTGTTGGACTGGTTGGAGCCAGTTCATTTTATAGAATTTCATGCTAGCTACACTCCATAAATTCTTCACAATGATCATAAAATACCTTTGTATTTTATTTTTTTTCCTTTTGTTGCTCTCCAGAGTTTATTCATTACACATGAAGCATATCTGTGCTGTGAAATCCGTTACTAAATACCTCAGGACCTGTCATGCCACTGTAATTTAAATTGAATGTAACAATAATCCAGCCTGATTGCCCAGCTCACTAGTTAATGTGAGGATATTTGACTCTGTTAATCACCACAATAGCCAGGTCACATTTCCACCATTGCATAAGTAAACAGATTAACCGGCATGCAGTGCAGCCCTAACAAATGTCTCGCCGGTGACATTTGCAGCACAGCAAGCTGCAGCCTCACCTCCAGAACAAGAAATTGGCTCTGGCACTGCAAACCACAATTTCAATCATATACAAGAAAACCCAAAACTTTTTAAAAGGGGCTTAGGTAAAATACACGTGTATTAGAGAATTAACCATTCTGAGCATGGCACCCGAGGCAGGCAGGTTATTCAGCACATGCATATTCACACACAGAGCTTGCTCTCACTCTAAAGCCTTACTGCCCATCTCAGAAATAGTTCAGGCTACAAAGAGATTTAGGTGGATTGATTTTACATTATGTGAGGTCTGCCTCTCACTGTGAAACATGTTATGATAATCAGATTTTCTGTGTTTTGCTCTTTACCTTGATCACACACTCAGCATAACTGTGAGCAATTTCTAAATTCCCATGTTAGCTACCTCTCAGATCACAACTTTTGCATTTCCATGTTGGAATGGGTAAAAAGATAACAATAAGTGCTGTAGCAAGGGGTTTTTTTTCTTCTTTGTTTGGCATATGTTATAGAAAAGAGGGAGAGGAAGAAAGAAAAGAAGAAAGAAAGCACAACAGTGATGGTAAGGGCTGATAAGATTCAATCAGGTGAGATCACAGGCTTGCTATTGTACCACTATTTTTCAAAATTGCCCTTCCCCCCTCCCCTCTTAATCTACTTTATGTACCCAGCAGTTGGGATAAGAGCTCGAGTGGATAATATCATTTTGTTTTGTCCCAGCAATATGATGCTATCAGGGCGTTGGCTGTTCTTTAAATTAAGGGAGAGCACGCTAACATGTTGGGCAAATATACCTTATAAATCTATTTCTGTATTATCTGGAGAGCCGTGTTGTAAGAGCTAAGATCTCAAAGCTAAATCTAGGCCTTTGTGATCTGTTTTACACCCTGATGTCTTGCCTGCCATGGAAATGCTCTCTTTTAACAATGAAAAGGTTATATATCCACCATGACTTCTGTTTTGTGCATTTTATAGGAGGTCCAAAGTCATCAGGGTGTCATCACGTTAAAGCTGCTACCACTGAGCCTTAGTGGCTGATATGTATTTTTGACACAGAGTAATCCAAGTAAGGTTACAGCCCAGCAACAGCAGCTCCCATTGTATTTTTGCCTCCTGCTGTCTACTTTTTCCCTTCCTGTTGTTTATTTTGAGGGACAGAAAAACAGGAAGGAAAAAAAAAAAAAGACATTGCTGCTCAGCCAGTAGTAAAACTTCTTTTATGGGCTGGCCTTGTAGTCTAACACTACTGACACCAAGGATTTGAGAGAGGATCCTGGAGAAGCAATACACACAGCTCTCCCTCGACTGCTCTGGCTCATGACCTGAGACAAGTGCCGAAGGAGCTCTCTTCATCTCTTTGCTGCCAGAAAAATGATTGGCTCAACACAGGTTCAAGGATGAGAGACAACCAAGCCAGGGACAGGGAGGGACATCACTTACTGAAGGGGGCTAGGAGGACAAAACAATTTCTCTTGCAAAGAAAGAGGGGCAAAAAATCCTGAGAGAAAACATTATAATAGGACAAGAGAATATATCATCGACACGCAGGCAGGTACCAGAACACAAAGTTATGACTTGTTTTTTTTCCCCAAGAAAATGTTTACCATTCACACCACATCTAATGTGCTGCCACTATTGAATGAGGCTGAAAACAAAGCTGACTTAGTGGTTTCACATGCTTTTATATAACCCTATAATTTTTTTAAAGCTCTTTGTTTCATAAAATGAAATTATGTAGGCAATTAGTCTATACTGTGCACTAACCCCTGTTATGCCTTGGCTAGGAAAGGGAATTTAAAAGAACAGAGTTATTTCATTTAAAAACAGGTTCTTTTGTATGCCCTGAAAGTTATTCATTAAAAAGTCTTACATTTATACACAAATGAATTATTTCATTGGTCTTCCTTATGAACACTTTGAAAGCCATTAAAAGATAACTTTTACTTGGGCATATATATCCAGAGTCAAAAGCTCTGTCACTTGGGAAAATAGGTAAAGTAGAAGAGGACGGTGACTTGATCTGGAGCCTTTTCCACATATATTGGGGACAGCTGTGGGCTGGAAACTCATAAAGAATCAGCTGGTCCAGTATTATTTCACCATGGCTCTCTGAAAACCTGGCTTACGTATAATATGGCCTGCATGTTAAGGGAAAGAAGGGTAAGAATAGAACTGGAATGGACAGAGCATCCCCGAGGTAATGGTCACTACTTCTTGTAACCTGCTTCCTGCTCTGACAGAGTGATGCCAGATAGGAGACACCCTGCATCTGGCAGACCTGGGAGAGGGTAGACGAAATGAGGTTGAAGTGTTTGATCCTTGAAGGGCTCTGAAATGTTTCAACATCACAGTGGGATGTTTCGTTTTTCTTGTTATTGTTATCTGGTCTTGTCACTGGCAAGTCTGATCTACCAACTCCAATAGATCTGAGCAGGATTGTTTAAATGGCAAGCAGAAGGTGCCAGCTGTGTCTGGGTTTCAGATTTTCTCCTGGACTATGCAAAAGGAGTCAGAAAGATCTGTTTCATCAGGGCAAGCAGCACCTTCGGAGTTGCCTGGAATTTTTCAGTTTGCATGGTTTTATGCAACATTTTAAAGCATCGCAATATATTTCTATGCTTTTTCAGAACTAGAAAAGGGTCTGCAGAGGAGACTGTTAAAGAAGTTTAACCCCCTGGTCTAAATGCCACTACAATACACCAGAGAGAAAGCCAGTTATCACAGTGACAGAAGACAGAAGTGAGTTACATTGGATATTTTACCATGAAGAATGCACCACACTGTGAAGATCCCAAAGGCAGAGTTTTCTGGATTAAAGTAGGAGTCTGTGAAGGACTGAGGAAAAGTAATCTGAGACCACTGTTGATCTTCTGGTAAATTTTACCCAAAATTTAGGTTCACACAAAACTTGATACCAGAAAATTATTTGAGTTTTGGAGGATGTTTTCTTCCATTGTTCCTACACTAAGCAGAGCTCATCGGTGACAATGTGCACTACTGCAAATTCTCCAAATGTGTAAGATCCCCATGCACAACATTTGCACTGCAGCATTAGAGGTATTCAGACAAATTCTGCTTCGTCTGGCATGCTGTCACATCCAGGTACAGATGCCAGGTCATTAAACATGTGCTGGTGTCAGTTTTAGCATGGTACAATATTTGGGCTAATTTACAGCTATGTAGATCCATTTCTGAAATGTTTATTGGCTGTTATTGTTGTGTAAAATAGCAATACTGCAAGTATACTTCTTCTAGCATAGCAAAATGAAAACAGAAAATAAAAGAGTAGCTAAATTGCGTCCTGTTGCCAACCATGAATTAATAAGAACTCAGATTTCTTTGACTTGTAGGAAGAGGACAGAAATCACTCCGACTTATATTATAATCATTTCATTCAACATTTTTGAGTTACCTTCATCACAGGCTTAATTCTGCTCCTCGGCACTGTACTCCTCACCAGCAAATAGCTAAATTAAATTATCTTTGTACCACTCAGTGTGCTGAAACCGTCTTTTTCCTACATGCTTTCTATTCCATCAGGATAAGGTATACTAAACAAGCATTTTCCAAAATTATTAATACTTTGCAAATACCTTTCATGCAATTTCAAATAAGGCATTAAATTATATACTTCTACAGAGTGACACAGGTTTAACTTGCTCCATGTGTTTTTCTATGTACTGAAGAAGAAAATTATCCATGAAATAATAACATAGCTGAGTAGATCAGGTGGAAGAAATCAGAATGCATGGAGAGCTCTTCAGCCTATTCACAGGTTCAAGTTCTGTCAATGACACCTGACATTCCAGTAGCAAAATACACCTTGATAACTATTGGTGTCAGTGAAGGGCAGAGTTCTGAAGGACTGCTCACTGAAACATTACCCACTGATTTTCCTCTTCAGCTTATAGCTGCTTGACTGTTTTCTTTAAATTTTCCCAAAGAGAAGTCAGCTTTTATTCCAATTTGATCAGAAATCACTGAGATTGATTAAATATTAGGTGTAGATGGCAATTTCTGTTAATCCCAACAATTTTTCTCTGATAGGCTTTCAGATGTAGAGAACTTCTGTAAGGGAGATAGGCAGGTGATACCTGCCCAAGTGATACCAATGGTGAGCAAACTGAGAGATCTTGCTTGCCCTTATAGCCTTAAAAGCATTAGCAAAACTAACTGCACCACTGGGGTGATTACAAGGTTGTGGCCTCATGCTGTAAACATGGAAAAGGACTTGCTGTTATTGTCAACTTTCCCTTTAGCTGGTTTTCATGGTCCCTGATGCAATCATAGGCAACCTTCTAGGCTGCTGTTTTCCAAGGTTTGACAGAAGCCAGATGTAGTTGGTAAACCTTATGATGTGGTCAGCAAGAAAATATGCAGTATCACAGTCCCCTAATGCTGGGCAATGTTATACACCACCAGGAGGTATGTTTGTTTTGCCAAGTTGGTCTATAAGCATATTTTCTGATTACAAAATAATCTCTTTGTAAAGATAAAACATTGTACAGCGTTGTGAGACATTCTGGTGGAGGGCCATATGCACCACAGAACTCAGCTGAGATAAGACTACAGCAAGAGCTTTTGGAATGCACTTGCTTTGTGTCAAAGTGCGCATGAAAATTTAATACTGTATTGGCTGCTTTTACTGGGAAAAGAAAAAGGCAAGAATCTGGGATTTAATGGTAATGACTTTGCCTGAATCTCCTTTCCTTTCAAAGTTGCAGGTTGAATACAATATTATTTTTAAGTATTTATGCAGATTTATGATAGCATCTTCAAATGAGTTTAAATTGCTCTTGTTTGCCACTTCAACAGAAAACTTTGTGTTCTCAAATATTATCTCACTGATCATCAAAAGGGGGAAGGATGGAAATTAATTTATAAGCATATTCCTTTCTTTCCCCTACAAACAGGCTTGAGCAGCACAAAGATACCCCCAATATCAAGCATGAAGAGTTGACACAGCAGTGGCGCAAGTTACTCAGAATTGTTCAAGGCTACCCCTTCAAAAGCTCTCCAGCCCACAGAATGCCTCTTCACCATTCAGGTGGCTTCATGACTTGCATTATTCCCCAGTTTGTCCTCAGAGAAAAACTCCTCACAAAGTGCTTCCCAGCAATTCTCCAAAATCAAGTCTGAGCTAATAGCGCACAATTCTGCCTACTGAGTAAAAAATTGTTCCAAAGGAAAGGTGTGTGCAAGTCAATGAACATGTTGAAATCCGTGGTTTAAAAAGGTTAGGTGGTTTATGCCGTGTTAACAGGCATTGTAGATATTTCAGGGAAAAGTCTTGACTGGTTTCATTTCTGGTGATATCTTATAAACTGATTATAAAAAAGAGGAGCATTCCCAAAGATTCACATAAATTATACCAACACAAAGATAAAAAAGAAACAAAAAAAAGGAAAAAATAAAAGAGTTCAGTGCTATTCAAGAACCCTCTCAGCAACAGCCAAACAGTATTCTAGTCATAAATCCAAAACACAGCATCATATGGGCACAGAATCTGAGAGTAAGAACCATTCTGACTGTAATACCATTATTAATTCACCTCAACATTATGCATCTTGGATCATTAGGACTCAACCTTAGGGCTGTTCTGTTGTGCCTGACTGTCCACAGCAGTCCCCTGTGAACTATTTCAGGATCTAAATACTGCCAGAGCATGAAGGCAGTCTGCCCATGTCCCATTTTTCTAGATGGTAGCATTCCAGTGAGGAGCTGTTAACTCTGAGCAGTCTGGAACTGCAGTTCTGGGTTGCTGAGGCAGTCAACATTGCATCTGCTTTGACCCAGAAAGGAGCCATCATGGAACAGATGCAGTGAGGCTTCTGTTTTGACCTCAAATCCAAACAAAAATTAACCTTTAGCATGCCATTTTTTATGTCCATGAAGAAGAATCAAATGTGTTTATTTTTGCCAGATCCATGTTAACAGGACTTTCTGGATATAAAGTTTCCAGAAGTCTTAGTGAAATATTTGGGTAGTACAGAAATGGGAACAGAAGTCCAGAGACTGCATTAAGAAGATGACTCTACTATCTTGTGTCTGGGTCTGTCTTAGATTACCATAATTGGTATCTGTTACTGTCTTTTTGAATGCTACCAGGCATTCCTACTTGTACCAAATATGCTGCAGGAGATGCAGCACATACACAGCTCTCTTTACTGTGCTAAAATAGCAATTAAATAGCAAGATTTACATTTACCACCTCCTCAATGTAAGGACAGCAGTGTTGGGTTCCAGATTTTCTACTGATGTTGCCGAATATTTCCTCAGTTCTCTTCTATGGCTCTTTTCCCATGCAATTTGAAGAGAGGACAAAAAGTGAGTAAGAGGGAAACAGCATCCTTCTTTAGTCATCATGTCTGTGACTTGCAGCAATGTAGGTTGCTAGAAATACCCTTGTCTCACTCAGTGCTGCATATATGGATATCTTTTTATCAGCTGCAAAATCTATCTGAAGGTCGTTCACAGCTTTTTGGACTTGATCAAATTTGTTGAAAGGGAGAATTCCCCTGACCTGGCAGACAGTGAATATTTGGACAGAATCTGCTTACTTTATCTGTGAAGTGAGTGCTTAGTTCTTGATCATTTCTCTATATAACTGCATACAAGGTATCTACAAACAGTCCAATATGCTGGCTTTGAGGCCAGAAAAATCCTTATTAGTCTCAACAGTTTCACAGACAAAACAGAGACAGATAGTCCAAACAGGAACCATGAAACGACACAGTGATGAAAGGGAATATTTTCATTCCCAGGCACATTACTTGCACACACAATCATCACCAAACCTTGTAACTACCCACTGCACAGTAATAGTATTCCCTGAAAAGGCTCTTAAACTACTTTTCACTGTGCTTGCTCAGGGTTCCAGTAAAGATTCAGCAACTTCAATGGGTTTAACCCAGGTCCCAGCAAACCAGGCATGTGATTAAGAGAGCACATGAGTTCTTTTGGGTTTTTTTCCCTTTTTTTTTCTTTTCTCTTTCTTTTTTTTTTTTTGTGTACAAGTTCTTTTTCCTAACTCTTTTTGTGTATAGACACTTAAATTCAAAACAATGCTTTCCAGAAAGTTCAAATTCGATTCTAGAAAATTAGGGACAACAATAAGCACAGAAGAAATGAGTGCATCTCTAAATGAATATCAAAAAAGAGTAAAATAGATCTATAGACTAAATTTCCACAATTTCCATGTAGAAATCTTGATATAATACCAAATTAAATAGGTGAAAAAGGATCCTTTTGAACTTAGTTTTTATAATACGTCAGATATACAACATGATTAGTCAAAAATATTCATGAGAATACCTCAACATCACTGCCATTTATAAAGACTACTGAAAAAATGGACTGAAAATAGCTTCTGCTATTAATGCTTGCTTTTATTATAGATAAGAGTTTGAGTTTTGGTTTTTCTTTTTTTTAATAGTGGGACCTTACTTTGCATTTTACTCTGCATTTTATCTTTTCTTAAAATGTGATTAGCTGATGTAATTTTAGAAGAGGTTTATAATAACACAAATGAAATTGGGAAAGTAGCCTTTTCCCATCAGCAAAAAATAAAAAAAGGAAGTCCATCCACCTTTAGCTGGAGTCTGGATATGAAAACAGCTGTACTTAGAATTGCATTACTGGTCAGTAAATCCCCACAGTCATCCTATGAAACCATGTATCAACTCACTATTTTCAGTTTAAAAATTTTATTCCAAAGGAAAATACCAGGCCATGGGAGTTCTGACAGCTGGCACTGCTATGTAAGAACAATTCTTTTAAAATTAAAATCTAACTGCAGTTGTTGACATATTCATGACTGAAAACTTAGTCATTTTGCTTCTTATTACTGAAATTTAGGAAAGTCAGGATTGTTTTTGTAAGACCCACTACAAATGACAAAGCGGTGCAGGAACAGCTGCACTCCCCCCAGTGTATGTGTACCTTCAATTAAGCATATCCCACTGAGACTTCTGAACACTGCTGTTGACAATTAATGTAGCTTGTGAAGATAAAAAGGCATCAGTTTCAAAGTGAGGATCCAGCAGACACTGGTCTGGAAGTAGAAATGTCCATTTCTTTAAGTGAACTCTTATGGCAATTCTAGCCTTGAATATACAGCTAAAGGCTGTAGAAGTTTGGGGGAAAAGGTCCATGAAGTGACCTTTCCTTCTTCTGGTTGTGTTCTCCATCTGCCTTCAGGAGGCCTGACTTGCTTGCACTATGGTTAGTCCTGGAGGAGAATAGATGTGCTGATTCCAGACATTGTTTGGAGGTGCCTATCTCCAGACAGCTTGACCTGGATGTACATGGGACAGCTTACATTCCAATCTCTAGATGCAGATGCACTTTAGAAGAAAAAGGATCTAAAATTCATGAGCATTTTCAGCATCTTACCTGTTTCCAAGACTGAATGAAAAGTTGTGGGTCCCTAGAGCTGAAAATTTTGCTTTCAGTCTTATATTTCTGTATTTTTAGAAAACAAAGTCATGTCCTTGCATTTGAGTCTCCATTGTGCTTCAGAACTTGCTTTGAAGCACTCCTCTGGCCTGTAGGGTGGTTGAGCTTAGTTTTCACAGTGAGATATTACTGTAACTTTAAAATAATGTTAACCTGAAGTAATGTCCGCATTTTCTAACAGCTTCCTCTGATGTGACTTCAGTTTTTATCCACCAGTTATATTTGATCTGGATAAAAACCAGTCTTTTTCTAACTTCTCTCCCTTTCTAAATTGACGAAGTTCTTCCTGTGCTTCAGATGTGAAAAGGCCAACCCTCTTTCCAGACACAGCATGTCTTTGATAATATGTTAGTGCTTATGATAATTTTCACTTTAAAGTTGATTAAAACCTAGTTAAAAAACTAGTAAAAATATTTCAATTTTTAATACATGATTGTGATGGGAAACTACATAGACATTGAAAGTGGAAAAAAAATTATTAATTTTTGTCAGAAATAATTAACCATAACATGCAAGGGCTTGATTTTGCTATATAATATTTGCTATTTGAGCATTCATTTTAAGATGCCTTTAAATTATCAGTAGTGTTTTCATTAAATGTTGCTATGAAATATTTATTTGTAGGTAAAAAATGTTTAACTGATGTGGTCACACAGTAAACCACAATTAAATTTAACTCCTGGGGAAAAAAAATTAAATATCAATTGCAAAGTAAACCTTTATTATATGGAAAAACAAATAAGTTTTGTCCTATTAAAAATAGTTGATTTGCTTTACAATTTATTTCTAAAAGAAAAGCATAAGTTTCTGTTGCAAGAATAGAAGGTTTATTGTGTTCACTGTTTTCACCTTCAAAGACCTTTTCAACATGATTTAAAAGATTGCCCTTTCTGCAGCTTGTCATGCTCCAATTTGCCACTACTAGCAGGATAACAGCAATCAGTTTTTGTGGAACACAGGTACCAGGCACAGGTAAATCCTGTGCTTCCTCTGCTACTTCAGAGTAACACTGTATCTCAAACTGCATAAATATGTTACTGTAAAAAAGTGTAATCCTGTGCAGGTCCTGACTTCACAGAGCACATGTGCTGCTTTTTAAGTATGTCCCTGAATACCTGGCTGATTTTGGTAATGCTGATGGCTTCAGCTGTATTTACTAAACCCCCGTCATCCCAAGAGAGGGAGAATTCCAAACTTGAGCTACCACTAGAACTAGGTCCTAACCTGAGCTGGCCGAGATGATCCCACTTGCTATACTGGCTATATGGATATATCCTCTAAAACTGGGTTATAGGGTCTTACTCTGTCCAGCCCCTCCTGAATAGTGGGTCAGCTGTTAAAAGGTAATAACCTCTGTGGAGTTTCAGCAAGCTGTCTTAACAATTCTGTGAAGTAAAATATTCCCTTGTTCTTCTTTTAATATGGATTAGCTTTGATTTTTGTTGTTTTTTGGGATTTTTTTTCTCTCCCTTGCCTCCCTCCTATTATTCTGCTTTACAGGCACAATCAGACCATGAGACTGGGCACACTAACCAGCTTTTTCTAGGTTCAAATACTTTTAATATCTTCCTCAGGACAACAGAAATGGTCTAGAAATGGCCTTCTACATCCAGCTTAGTTTTTTCCACATTTTTTTAAACATTGTACTTAGACATGTATTTGGGTTTTTTCCACCACTTCCTCCCAGTAAGACAGCTTGATGCTTATTACCTCTCTTGGTGGGGCAGAGAATGTGTGATAACAGTAGTAGAATTCCAAGCTTAAAAATTTAAATAATCATTTATGGGATATTTTAAGGTGATAGAAGAAGTGCTATAGTAAGTCAGTGAAACAAATAAATATGTTGAGTCAATCAACTGAGGCAAAGCATGTCCTTTGAGGAGCATCAGAGGGAGCTGGAGGTGTTTAGCCTGAAGAAAAGAAGGCTCAGGGCAGACCTTATCACTTTCTACAACTGCCTGAAAGGAGGGTATATCCAGGTGCAGATCAGTCTCTTTTGACGTGTCTTAAGTGGAAGGATGAGGGTTTGAGCTGTGCTAGGGGAGGTTCAGGTTAGGTATCAGAAAATGTATTTTTACTGAAAAAGTGTCTAGGCATTGGAGTAATTTATGTAGGGAGGTGGTGGAATTTTCAAGAGGTTTCTGCATGCAGCAGTTGGGGGTAGGGTATAGGAGTGATTATGGTGGTATTAGGTGGAGGACTAGACTGGATGATCTTGAAGGTCTCATCCAACCTTGTCAGCTCTGTGATTCTGTGGTTAATTTATATTTATGGCCAACAAAGAAAAAGAACTGAGTGAATGAATCTCTGTGAAGTGTTTTCAGCCTACTGGTGGAAGCTGGGGATCACAGAAGTTGGGAGAATTGCCAGGACAGGAAAGAGAACCTAGCATCCTGTAACTATCAGAGGAAGTACCCAGTCTAGGAATTGGAAAATGCCAAAGAACTGGAAAGTGACAATAGACACACTGATCTATCAGAAAGTTGTAGGTGGTAGTGGATTTTTTTAAGTGTAGAGAGTGAATGAATAATTCATAATGAATAATTGAAAATTAGATTAACATATGACAAAAGGAAGGACAAGCAAGAAGCAATTTTTTTATATAATTATTTGAGTAGAAAAATATACAGTAGTGAGACAAAAGACACTGAACTTTTGTTTGTGGACATGGATGCAAAACCAGAGGGACCAAGGGGAGAGCCCTGTCCTGAAGAAATCCTTCTGCTCCGCAGGCTGATACTTGGCACCCTCCAGAACAGCGGCTGCGCCAGCCGTGGAACTGTCCATGGTCCTTGTAAGAACCTCCCTGAGGCCACTTTAATTTACATGAAACCAGAAATCTGTGACTAGCCCCACAACTGGATTGGTTTCCTCCTTCTGATAGAAAACAGATTATCAGAGTTGGATATAAGTTATGGACATTTTCTTCTGAAATTTTATGTGCCAGTTTTAATCACTTGATATTGGGTTCTTTCTTGTGACCAAAATGTCCCTCCTATTTAAGCGGAAGCACCTTCCTGGGGGACAAGAAAATATGCACTTTTTTTTTTCCCTTGCAATTTAATTTTGGTTCTAAACCTTTGCTTTTTTGTTGAAGGAGGACTGTTTAGTTGCAATGGCAGCCCACAGTTTCAAAAATTAAGCTTACTCTTAATAAGAAACATGGACTAAAGCTGAAAAAAATGGAGAACTTTTGATTTTCTAAGCTTTGTGCTTCCATTTTTACTAAACTATATTCTAGAATACATATTTTACTATGAGCGTGCATTGCAGCTTATTCATTTATTGCATTGATTTAGCCCATTCAAGTCTCTTTTTGTTTCTTTCAATCCCACTCAAAACACAGTCTCTAAAAAGTGTAATTTTGTCAGTATAACTGCATATCAAAAAAGAAAACTAAAGCATATTGCATGAAAGAGAAATAAGATGTTACTTCTAAAAATGCTTTAAAGGAAATAATCTATGCAGGTTGACACAGGCCTATCCTATCTTACAGTTAGACCATTTTAAAGGGACCAGTAACAAGTTATTCAAAGCTGACATGCAGCACAGGGCCTCTTTACAGATCTTCAATCTACATCTGGCTTGCTTTAATCTTTCTTTCAGCAAAGCTCCATCTGAAAACAATCTGTGGAAGAGTTGCATGAGTAAGGAAGTACATCTTGTCTTTTCATCCAAAGCAGAATCTTTAAGGTGTGCAGGGGGTACAAAAACAGGGTTAAAAATTAAATTATGTTAGCTGGAATGCCAGCAGACAGACATTGAGTAAAACCTAGATGCATTTTTCTCATCTCAGTGCCCAATGAGGAAACTCATAAAAGAACAAAGAGGTGAGGACCACCTTCCAACAGATCCACCAGTTTCTAATTCAGACATATAGTTAGAACAAGACGTTTTACAATCCACATTGGATGTACTGCAATGAAAAGGGACACCTAGGATTCATAATCAGGGCCCTTGGACCTAGTTGTTGACCTTGCTAGAACCACAACCTCAGGAAGACCAAGCGGCACCATAAATGATTGATCGATCATATCTGTTTACATTCACAGGATGCATTTTGTTTTTCTTACTGAGTTACATTTGATATTACTGCTTTCATTTGATCTCTTATGCTTCAGCAACTGTCATAGCTCTAAATTTACAGTATTCACCCTTTCATTTGTATTGTAGTCATTGATCAAGAACAGAAAACTATTTCTTTCCTTTTAACACTTGACACTGAAAATCTCTCTAAATATGATCCTAGCACAGAGAAAGAACTACTGATTTTAACTTTCAGCTAAGTCACAAAGGGAAGGAGGATCTTCAAGGACCTATATAGCCAAGGAACAGTACCAAGGACTCTACTAAGATTATTTCCTTAGATGTTCTAAGATCTATGGGTCTGTTCAAGGAACTCTGGAGGGCAGATGTAATAACTTTTCCAAGATTACTGATTGTGGATTTTACTTTCACCTGGCTTTTCAATTCTTATAATTAGTTTCAAACATTTAGAGGAAAATCTTTCTTGGTATGTTGAAATACTATCTATATGTTCCCTTCAAGACTAACTTCTTGACAAGTAGCAGTTGCTTGCTACCTGTCAAAGTTTGTGAAATTCAGCTTCAAAGAGTTGTCCTGAAGAAAGTATTCATTCCTAATTTCAATTACATGTATTCATTCTTATAGTGTTATTTAATGTTCTCATGTTTAGGAATTTTGTTGGTTTTTGGCTGGTTGGTTGAGGATTTGTTTGGGTTTTTTTACCCACTATATAGAAAAGCTTGAATATATTGTGTTCCTCTTTTCTTTCTCAAGCATTGTCTCTACCAGCTTCAGTAATGATAGAATATAATTTGAATAAGCTATCAATAATGCATATTATCTGTATTTTTAGACATTCGGGAGTTAAAGGAGTTTATTCCATTTATGAATTTTATGAACAGTGTCATGGCTGTTCTTGTTTTCTGTGATTTTTGGCTGTGTTGCAGACCTACCATATTGAATTTATACAACTTTCAGACATGTATCTCCACTTGCATGCCTCAAGTTTGTGCCTTTATGCTCAGAAGTGAAAAAGAAGTGAAAACAAATGTGTTGACTGGTTCACAAAAGTTTTTTCTGTAGCAAAACTGCATTTTCTCCCTTGCATTTGAATAAGTAATGGTAGAATTACTTTTCAACTTACTATGGCTCTATATACAGTAATTCCACAACTATAAGGTGTGCCCTATTGACTAAAATTTTCCCCTGAACCCGGAAGCACGCCTTGTAGTCCGGTGCGCCTTATATGATCTACAAAGTTCGGAAATTTGCCTACCCGGAAGTGAGAGCTGCGAGCCGCGTGGGGAGCTGACAGGGCCACGGCTGCCAGGTGGAGATTGGGCTGTGCCCCGGCAGGCATAGCCCGGCCCCGTGGAGGCAGGGAGGAGCATCGGCAGGCATGCCCCGGCCCCATGGAGGCGGAGAGGAGCCCTGGCAGGCATGCTCCGGCCCCATGCAGGTGGGAAGGAGCCCTGGCAGGCTTGCCCAGGCGCTGTGGAGGGGACACAGAGGGGCGGGCGGCAGAACCCGGCCCCATAGAGGGGACACAGAGGGGCAGGCAGCAGAGCCCGGCCCTGGGAGGGGGCACGGAGGGACAGCAGGCATAGCCCGGCCCCGGGGAGGGGGCACGCAGGGACGGCAGGCAGAGCCCAGCCCCGGGAAGGCGGGGAGGAGCCCTGGCAGGCTTACCCTGGTGCCCTGGAGGCAGAGAGAAGCCCCGGAAGGCATGCCCTGGCCCCGTGCAGGTGGGGAGGAGCCCCGGAAGGCTTGTCCTGGCCCCGTGGAGGGGACACAGAGGGGTGGCAGGCATATCCCGGCCCCGGGGAGGCGGCACGGGGGAGTGGCGGGCACAGACCAGTCCCGGAGAGGCGTCACGGTGGGGCGGCGGGCATAGCCCGGCCCCCACCGGGTACAGGCGGGCCCGGGAGCCAATGGCTGCCGGGTTGAGGCGGGGCCTCGGCCAACAACCGCGCGGGGGGAGCTGGTGGCGGAGCCTCGCTGCAAAAAAAAAGTGCGCCTTACAGTCTGGTGCACCTTATCTGATCTACAAAGTTGCGAATTTTGCCGATTCCTGGGGGGTGCACCTTATAGTCCGGTGCACCTTATGGTCGTGAAATTACTGTAATTTTGTTGATAAAGACTGCTACAGGATCTGTTTACTATTCTAGTTCTATGCTGATCCATGTCCTAACACTTCTTCAAGGCCTGGAATAACGACATTCACATTGTTTATGTTTATTCTGAATGATCAGATGAGTTATAGCTTGATTAAACTTTGCTTACTAATGACTAAGGAAGAGGAGAAGAACATCTGATATTCAGAATTCTTGGCTACACCTGGAGTTATTTATGAGATATACACACAGACACCAGTTCATCTTTTCAGCTGTGGGATCTAAGAAGTCCAGGAAAAAAAACAGCATAAACAACTTGTAATTCTATTCTAAGGTTATCATCCATACACGAATGAGAAAAAGTAATCTCTCTTGGGTGAACTTGAAATGTTAACCAGGAGAATTTACCCACAAAGTGTTTTGCAGATATTTATGGTCCCTCCTCAGCAAACCTACAATTTGAGAACATTACATTCTGGCTACTCCCACTGTACTTTTTGTACATTGTTAAGATAAATCACAACTGTTCTTTATCATCTGTGATATAAATTTAGGAGCTGATACTGTGTTAGAAAAAGCAGCTAGTCAGAGAACCAGAGTTCTGCTATTTCAAAGGTCCTGGGGCAGACAAGTTTTTGTGTGCACATGGATTTTGTGGACTAGCCCTGACAAATCACATGGAGAAATACAGCAAGTCCAATGAATAGTTTTCTTTAGACAAAATCTGCACGATTTCTGTGTGTTTTCATAAGCACCTGAAAGAGATACTGCACATCCAGTGATGCTAAATATGTTCAAATGTAAAATCAAAGTCCATCCAAGTCATATATACAGTTACAAAAAACACTTTACTTTACAGCAGCATAGTATTATATCAGTTCTTGTAGGGATGTCAAGCTGCAATTTTATGTGCACTAAAAAACAGAAGAAATCTTAGCCCACTCTTCTGTTTTAGCCAAATTTTAGAAAAATATTTGGCAAAAATTCTCTATAATATTCTTAATACTATAATACTCTTGTCCACCCTGTATTTTTGCAGCTACTCAGAAGCTACTTCTTGTTTTCATTGGAAAAGACCTCTAAGATCATCAACCCAACTATGAACCTAACACTGTGAATCCACCACTAAGCCTTTTCCAAAGCTCCACATCTATACATCTTTTAAATTCTGCCAGGGTTGGTGACTCAAACACTTGCCTGGACAGCCTGTAATCCTCCATTTAAATCCATATTACCTGTTAAGTACCGTAAATATAAGATAGCTGACAGAAAAATGATGGATTTTTTTTCCAAAATAAGCAATTTTTACAATTCTGTAAGAGAAAGAAAAATCAATTCAATAAGAGAAGCAATCTGTTAGGCATTGACTATGAACAAAGGGAATCATAAGGCATTGAGCAAGGCATTCTAAAAATAAAAGAAAGCCTATAATATTTTTATTAATAGACTGTAAAGGAAAATTACTCCAATTACGAGTCTTTTTGTGTTTTTACTAAAATGTAAGCATCCTTAATGTATTACAAAGCTTATTGCCCTGCTGGGGTTTTGTAAGGTCCCACTGAATCTTGTGTGAATAGTCCATGTCATTTAAAAATATAAGAACATTACATAACAGAAAGGAGAAAGAAAAATAAGGAACATCAGTGTTCAGAAAGCTTTTGATGTGTACACAAAGTCAGAGTTTAACAAGCACACATTGTTATTCAGATGGATTTTTGTCTTTAGTCCATTGTAATGGTGGAATGTGCCACTGGAGTTGAAGGAATTATGAAATACATGAATCTAATCTTTTCCAAGTTTGAGGTTTCCTTTTTTTCAGGTCTACCATTTCAGATTAATTGCAGACATAACTAAGGAGGGAGGTATGCTCACTTTCTCGTTGAATTCTAAAAGTCTATGTTAATTCTGTAACACTTCCCCTCACCTTTGAAATGTCACATAAAATTATAATTTACTTTCTTACAGGGAAAATGTCCAGGGACATTTCCTTCAGAACTTGTAATATAAGTCCAGATAACATAATGAGAACTTTAGATGTGTGACAAAGGAACCTGTCTGAACAAGAAGCTTTTGAAAAGCTATGCTGTCAAAAATAGCTGATGGTTTGGAATGAACTGAGCAAACAGAGAAGAAGATACTTTAAAAGAGGGGTTTCCAATATATCAGAAATAGTAGGTTTGCCAAGGAGGCATCAATTTTGCCTCAAAAATGTTGATAAGGATATGTCAAGTCTGTGCTTTGTAGACTGTGTGCTGTGTCTACACATGTTCTATACCAAGAAACAAAAAAGTGACTCTGAGTGACAGTAGTAGAAACCATGAATATATACTTCTGGGAAAAAATCAGCACATCAGAATTGGACCATGCTATAACTCCGAATTGAAGATATAAGAAAAAAAATATTTTTGAATTATTTAAACCTGAGTTAAGACTGGCACTCCATGTCTCTCCATAATGGAAAAACTTTATTACATTGCAAAAACAAGTTTCAGTACAGCATTAATATCTACTCAAACGACATGAGACAAATTTAGGTGTTTAGTTGTTTCAGGTGTTCAAAACAGTCTTCAAATCTTTTAAGACATTCTTTTTAATGACACCAGGCATTTCCAGCTTACTATTTGCCCCATTTCTTCAAGTTTAGTTAATAAAGGTCTCATGCACAATAAATATCTGTATATTAATACAGTACCTGACAATGCTTCAAGATTGGTTTATGGAATGAAAAGAATTGTTATTTTATGAGCATAAAAATGGAAGAGAGTACTGTCCCTACAACGGGAGTATTGTAAAAATAACATATATAAATTTGTAAGGAGAAAAGAAAAGCAACAAACTCTGCCCCTATTTTCCATTTTGCTCACAGCATAGAACAATAGAAACTCCAGTTGGTCATTGCAGGGCTTTTTCTCCTTTTGACAATGCTGCCATACAATAGAATAGGATCTGAAGAGCCACAGGTTTTTTGCACCTATGGGCATTCAGAGTAGGGGAATTAGATAACATCTGTTTCATGGTCTGCACAGGTTTTTCTCTTTCCAGTGGATACTGTTATGCTCACAAGAGAAGTGCTTAAATTTCAGTGTAGCTGAATGGATTGTTTCATGTTATTCCATGTCATCCTGGCATCCAACCCAATTGTCATTCTAACATGACAAAGCAGATGCGCCAAGTTTCATATGTGATGAAACCTTTTTCAGCAGCTGTGGATCAAATGTTTACAAGAAAAGTAAGTCTAATAAGTGCCTCCAGATTATTTTCAAATTAAGACATTCAAATCAAATGGTTTCAATATTGTCAATCTTTGCACAAGTAACTGATTTCAATATAGGCTGAAAGGATTTCTTCATGCATTCAAGAGCATACTGGGTCAGAATGTCTTGACAGAGCACTGTCAAGAGGTGTTCTGAAAAAAAGAAAAGGTGAAAGTATCAATAACTGCTGCCTCTTTTCATAATACAGTATTCTATATAGAGCAACTAAATAGTGAAAAAAAATGGGGTGAAAAAACTATCCCTAGTTAATTACATTGTCTAGATTTACTTCTTCCAGCCTGACACCTCACACTGCCCACTTGCAGTCATTTACCTCTAGCTGTGTACATTTTCATCAGGCAGTGGTATGTCTTCTTGTAAACACCAACACTGCAGTCCAGCAACTCCTAAACTGTTAGGAACTTTTGTAGGCAGGAAAGAAAACACCAGCAAATACCGAAGCACTTATCAGCAAGGATGGCATGGAACCTTCCTGTCAATCAGTCAGTGGAGAGTCATGAAACACATGCCACATCTTCCTGAGAGGGTCTTGTTCATCATTTCTTCAGAAACACACTAAAGGAAAGTGATACAATTATTTCAGTTAAATATGAAAAAAAAATCTCAGTTAGTAGACACTTACCAGTGCTGAATTTCAGAATCTCTGAAAATGTGTGTTGAAAAGTACTGTCAATGAACACAGTGAGACTAAGAATCTCTGATGGAAGTCATGGAGACCTTTTCCTCAGAAGTGAGGCTAGGGATGTCACACTGGGTAATAAAAAAAATTAATTGCATTCTCTTTTTCTAAGATTTGCTGTTATTTCAACGTTAGAAAATATAAGCATGGGAAAAGAATTTACAATTGCATACCTTCAACTGCATATACATGAAGATATGGAAGAGTGGTGATTCTGGCTGTGGTGGAGTTAATTTTCTTCACAGTAACTTGCATAGGGCTGTGTTTTGGATTTGTGCTGAACACAGGGATGATAACACAAGAATGTTTTTGTTATAGCTGAGCAGTGCTTATACATCATCAAGGCTTCTTCTGCTTCTCTCCACATCCCACCAGCAAGGAGGGTGTGGGTGCCGAAGAATATGGGAGGAGACACAGCCAGGACAGCTGACCCCAACTGACAATGGAATATTCCACACCATACAACATCATTCCAGCATACAAACCTGGGGGAGGGAGGGGGAAGGGGGAACATTTGGAGTCTTGAAACAAAGATGTGCTTGATAGCACTGGTTAGTGTTGTATCTGGCAAATGTTATGTAAGAATATAAACACATGATGCACAGGTCAGATAAAGATTGTAACCACAGGTTGAGTACATACTGTGAAAGATGGGACCTTTTTCAAAGGAGGCCCAAAGATCTCATGAACTTTGTCAAAAATAGGGGGTGGAAGTGCCCATACTTTAAAAAATTGCAGAACAAACTTTAATGATATTCACTTCAACCCTACTGAGTGAATGCTTTTTAGGATTTGGTATTGCAAATGTTCCACAAAAAACCACAGGATTTCACATGTGGAAATACATTGGACTGGATTACAAAGGAAGTTTGGCCTTATAGTTTTTTTATTACAGGGAAGGAGAGAGTGTTGTTACTTGGGCTGCAGAACACAGTAGATGCCACTGATGTTTTTGTTGTTGTTACCATATGTTTTGGATGATGATATGACTAACTCTGAAGTCACAACTGACTTCTGTAATCCCTCACAAAGGATAATAAAATGTAATTGCACCCTACATCATTATATAAGGAGAAAGATAGCACTTCTGTGCCTGTTTGCTTACTTCTGGTTGCTTATGGGCTCTGTTTTTCAGTTCTTATAAATACACTGCAGTAGAAACTAAGAAAAATTATTGCATCTCTGGTGAATGCTGAAGCCTTAAGATTTGCCCGAAGTCACAAGGTCCACAGATGACAAGTGAAATTATTGTGTAAATTATTTGGGTTTACTCCTTTAAATGTAACTACAAAATGAAAACTAATCTGAGGTTAAATAGATATATGTGTGTATATGTGTGTGTGTGTGTGTGTGTGTGTGTGTGTGTGTGTGTGTGTGTGTGTGTGTGTGTTCTGGATTTTAAAAATACTTTCTCATTTCTTCTTTTTTAATCAATGTTTCCTCAAAATTAGTAGATTCATTTTGTAATCTACTCAAGGCAGGGAAACTTTATGCATGGATTGATTGTTCTTCAGTAGTGTGACATGAGAAGTACTGGGTGACACATTTTACTCATTATTATTCAGGCATTCAAAGTAAATTATTATAATGTTCCATTTCAGTCATAAAACATATGTCTTTATTTATGGGCATCTTAAGCTGTGTTGTGTACTTCAAGTTTTTGGGGTACTGATCTTCAGCCTTGCTGACAATGCAATCAGTAAGGATGGCAATTAGGAAAACTCTAGGATCATAATTTTAAAATATGTATTTTTAACTTCATTTTATTGACTCTTGTAAATCATTACAGCATTTACAAGATTCCATGTCTCATCAAAAAACAATGACATGTTGAAAATACTGCCATATCACTTATGTTCAATTTCTAGACAAAATTGTACCAGATTAAAGGCAAATTGTTTATGAAAACTTTAACATCTCAAAACTTTTATGAATGGAAGTTGATAGGTGCCAGGAGAGATGCCAGGATGTCCTAGCTTCTAGGCAGAGCTATTCCTCTGGCTGAGCTGCAGTACCAATCTTGAAACCTGATCATATCCTCTGTGAACATGCAGATCAACTATGCCATGGTTTTAATATGAACATGATGATTCTCTTTGTAATGCTTTGGAATAGGTCTGGTGCTTTTCACAATCATCAATCTGACTATAAAGAGCATACAGGCATGTGCTATTGAGAAAATCCCAGATAAAATTATGGTAAAGCCTAGGCAGGAACTAATTCTTGTGGTAAAGACTACCAGTGTCACTGCTTCTAGAGGAAAACTGTGTTCCGTGGAAAATGATAGAGATTTTGTGCCACAAATCACAAGAAGAAGATTCGGAGTGTGTTCACTATTTCCACTCTTTATAATCTTCTAAGAGTTTCATGTTCACAGAATTGCAGAATCACAGAATGGTTCAAGTTGGAGGTCACCTTGTTCAACCCTTCTGTTCAAATAGAGCCACCTACAGCAAGTTGTCCATGATTGTGTCCAGATGGCTTTTGAGTATCTCCAAGGATAAAGACTCCACAAAGTCTCGGGAGAACCCATGCCAGTGCCAGTTTTACACCATTTGAAAACTTGCTTAGGACATACTCTGTACATCCAGATCATTAATGAAGGAGTTAAACAGGACGGGAACCTGTACTGACCCTTGGAGTACACTACTTTCTGCTGCCCTCCTACTGGACTTTGTATCTCTCTGTATCACCAGCTTGGCAATGAAGACAGAAAGCAGGGGGACGAGAAAGATATAATTTTCATTTTCATTATAGCACTGGAGAAAAGGTGGTATCTTGCCTTAGCTACAGCATTAGACACAAAGCTGCCTGAAGCAGTGCATTAAAGCTTCTGCAGAGACCATGAGTGTGAATTATTTTCTGTGTAAATTATTTTTATTCTCTGGAGTTTCAAAACTGTTGTTTCACTCCAAGGGCATTGGAAAAGCCAACATCCAGTAATTCTCCTGGTGGTGTCAAAATAAGTGCAGTATCATATTACAGTGTGACACACGCTGCATCCTTTCCTTTGTGCCTAGAAGTCCTTGCAGAGAAGGATGGGCAGTAGTCCTGCTTGGGGCAGGCCCATGTGGCTAGAGGATGTGTGTGTAGACAGTGAATGTGAGGCCTCACTGAAATCAATGTATCCTCCTGAGGCTCTCCAGTTTCAGAAAATGGGACTTCAATACTGAACCCTGAAGGAAAGGCTCTATGTTTGAATAGTCAGGGCAGTGCTCTTTATTATTAAAAAAAGCTACAGGAAATCTCACCAGAGATAAAATGCATTTAAATGATTAGCAAATACATAAATATTGTTGTCACTCACATGTTCAAATTTTGTGTAGTTTATTCAACATTACAAAAAATACAGAGACTGAGCAAAAAATTTCCCTAGGCACTGATCTTAGAGGGATGTAAGGACATTCTTAATTAAGCACTATGAGTAACTCATCCTGCATTAAAATGGAGTATATGTTTAAGAGTTTGTATTACAACATCCTGGGGCAAAAGACCATTCTCCCTCAAATGATCCAGAGAGGTTAGAGGGAATGTGGAAGAAAACGAACCGTGCATTTTCCCCTTACTTTGTAATCACATTTGTGCATTGGTTTTGTTGGAATTAGATACGGTATGAAAAAACAGAGGAGACGGTAAATTGACAATAAAAATGTATGTCTCCAAAACTGGTGGAGTAAAAGGGGTATGATATCACTGGCAAGTCAGTCTTATTGCATACAAGCAGACAGAATGCAAACATTACAAAGACAAGAAACTTTCTCCTACCAGGAAGTGCTGTCTGGCTGCCTCTCCTCTTAACACTATTGATTATGCTCCCCAAAGGTCATAAATTACTGGAAGAGTTATTTTTAAGAATATTTGCTGAGCCTGACCTGTCAAGAGAGGTTAATCTAATGACTTTCCTAGCTTCAGTCTGCAGTAAGCTAAAGCAGGATTTCTTCTCAACTGTTGTTAAAAGCTCTCAAGTCCTCCAGATTCATCCCAATTTGTTACTAAAAGATATAAACGAGTCAGTTCACAAAGTGGTTAAACTCTTCTGCACAGAGAACAAGGGCACTGAGCAACTCTTAGTGAAAAGAGAGAGTGTGTGTCTCGCCATTGCAAAGCAGTGTATTTGTTTGCATGGGGCAGTTCTACACAAAAAAAACCAAAAAATCCAAAGAAAAGAAACCCAAGAAGTGAAATAACAATATAACAACAAAGAATTCATATGTTTGCTTTCACCCAGAGGTATATTTTTTAACAAGGATCTCTGAGGGAAAACACTTATTGAGGAAAAAAGGAGGGGAAAAGTCCTCTTTATCATAATGGAGTGATTTGTTTATGCTTTTTCCCCTGATTTTTGTTTTTTGGGTTTTTTGAGGAGGAGGTTTAATGTGGTTTTTTGGGGCTCTTTTGGGGGGGGGTTGGGGATTTTTGTTATTGTGGGTTTCTCTTTTTTTGGTTTTTTTTTTGACATCTCAGATGTACAGAAATTTTGGGAATTTTTTTTTTTAAGGATAGGAAAAGAATAAGAAAGAGGGGGTTTTTACTCTTGGCTATTTTGGTACAAACAGGTAATACTCTCCTAACTCAAATGACTTTAACTGATATATATACTTTTACAGGACAGCTCTTAGTATTTCAGAAGAAAGAGGGTAGGTTTATAAAGGAGGGAGAGAGGACAAAGTGAATCTTTCCCAGAAAGAATTAACAGAGATAAGGAGTAGTAATGCTGGATTAGGATGCAGTATTTACTGTAGACACTCAAAGAAGGAAAATACCCTAGCAAACTGCCTTGCCACACTTGCCTGCTCTGTGTCCAGACCTGCTGATATATCAGAAAGGTCCTGTGAACCAAAGGCACAGCTTTGGTGAGTGCTAGACATGGCATAGGAACATTTAAATGTATTTGCCTCATCCACTTCTATAAGAATGCCAAAGCAGTGTGTTGGAATTCACAAAATATAAAAGTACAGCTCTAAAGGCTTCATGACTGCTGCTTAGTTCTATTTGCACTTTGATTTTTTTTTCTTTCGTACTTGGAGGCAGCTCAGATTAATTTTACTGCAGTTGAAAATCATGCAAATATAGTTTAGAAGGAGGCATTTAATTCTTTATTGCTCTTGCACACAACACAAATAGCACCTCCAGTACTAACACAGCTAAGTGTTTTTAGTGTTATTCCACTATACAGTACATCACAATGTTAATTTTCCACATTACTTTATTTCTTCTCTAACCCATATTTTACAACAGAGAAAACAAACTGCTTGTAATTACACTGCATGCCAGGACAAATTAAGTAAACACGCATTTTTAATGCTTTTGGCTGTTAGGGTGAGAAACAAAGGGCTCTGGTTAAGGTCAATATTAGAGTTATGCAATTGCTCTGGGATACAAAAGACAAATGCCAGTGATTGAACATCGGTGAAATGGAAACTGTCCATTCTGTGCAGTGTTTCTGAACTCCTGAAAATAATATGCTATGCTGTGAGGAGGTCAGTTCTTTGTTTTCACTTTCTTTCAGGATAACACTAATACCAATAATAAATAATAATAATAAACTAATGGGAAAATCTATTGTGTCATTAGTGAAGCGATAAATCAGCAAAAAGTAAATGAGAGAATGGCTATTGAAGATCAGCCTTGTGTTGTGTTTGCTAATGCCACCATCTCAGTACTACAGGGTGATACTGATAAAGGTTAACAGCAACTATAGGGGAAACCTAATTTTGCTCTCACTGATACTGGTGTAAATCTGACTTCAGTGGAATTATACCTCTCTAACTAGAAAGCAGACAGTGACCTGATGGTTATATTGTTTGGCCATGGACAATGAGGAGTTTTACGTGTTCTTGCCTTTAATGGTATGGATTAGGCCAGAGGCACAACATTCAGAGGCAGATGAAACCTCACGGGAAAGGGTACTCAGACTCATCATCTTTACTCAGCCAGCCACAGATACTGGGCTTATGTACATCTCTATTTTAGTGATAAATTAATCTTTTCCCCCAGAACAAGGAATATATGTCTGAGACATTGCCTTTGCTAGCAGGAATGCTTAGTACAAGAAGAACTGAGGTAAAGGAAGAAAAAAAAAATCCACACAACACATTTCACATGGAGAAGATCATGGAAAGAAATAATACTAAGAAAGAGATAATGGACAAGTCCCTAGAGGGTGACACCAGCCACTTTCATGATGAATGAACATTCAGAACATGGAACAGAAAAAAAGCCTCCAGCCAAATTTCAAGTAAAAAGTCAAGGATAAATTCTTAAGAATTTGAGAGGAGATATTGAGACAAACCAAGGACTTCTCTGGCTGTATCTCATAAATGGGATGGTAAGGGCCAGCTGCAGTGTCTCAGTGAATGAATTTGTGAATGCTCAGACTATCACTTACATTACCAGCTCTTGGGAGGTGGAAATATTTCCCCTCCTTGTAATATCATCTACAGCCAAAGTGTCTCCTTTCCATCAGAACAAGGATTGCTCATTATTTCAGCACAAGGAGCTCATGCAGGAGTGATGAGTGTAAAGGCAGGCCTTTGCTGTCACCTGGCCGTATTCAGTCTCAGCATTTACCAGCACATTCATCAAACTCAAGAAGAAGCTCTGCTGGAATAGTACCTTAGGTGGTCCTCTGCCTCGAGGCAAGGCTATGCCCCTGCCAGGACCTAATGTATGATTGGGTGAGCTTTTATTGCTTTTTTTCCTGGTTCTTTTACTCCTTCCCTCTGCCTCATTCTTTGGGGTATGTGGGATTGTATAGCCAGAGGCAATATATTATGGACTAATTCCAGCTCCCAGTCAAATCCAGAAACCAACAGGTGCAGGACTGGTGCAGGCTTACAGCTGGGATAATATTCTCAAATATTTATTTCTAGTCTATTGTGATTTCTCTCTCCCAACTTCTCACATCACCTTAAACCTCACCCCATAGTGTTGATCCACATGAACTAAAGAAGGTGGGGTAAATATTTCAAGACTTACAGAAGAAGGAAAAGGCTTTTAAAGTGACAAAAATAATTGTTATATTACATCAATGTGTGGATAAGAGCTAGATGAAAAGAGATGGCTTAAACCGAGGCAGGAGCTAAGTACCACTACTGCATCACTGGGATGAAAAGAGAATCAGAAGAGTAAAAGAGAGAAACTTACAGGTTAGGATAAAAACAGCTTAATAACTAAAATCAAACACACATATGCAAGCAAATAAAAATAAGGAATTCCTACACTACTTCCCATGGGCAGGCAGGTGTTCAGCAATCCCCAGAACAGCAGGGCTCCACCACGCTTAATGGTGACTTGGAAAGACAAACTCCATGACTCCAAATGTCTCCCCCTTCCTTCTTCTTTTTCTTCCCACTTTATGTACTGAGCTTGATGCCATATGGTCTGGAATATACCTTTGATCAGTTGAGGTCACCTGTCCCACCTGTGTCCCCTCCCATCTTCCCATGAGCCTCTAGTTCCCTTGCAAACTTGACAGTACAAAAAACAATAAAAAAGGTGAAAACCCTGTAACTCTGTATCAGCAACGACAAAAGCATATCTATGTTGTCAACACTGTTTTCAGCACAAATCCAAACCCCCATACTAGCCATTGTGAAGAAAATTAACTCTACCCCAGCCAAAATCAGCACAGAGATTGAGTAAGAAAGTGTGATCTTGGTAAGGACTGATGATGAGTGGTTCAAAAACTGGCTCTGATTTTGCCTATGGCTTGTGCTGCTATTAAGTGCAGAAAAAACTTACTGCCCTGCTCCAGAATTAGAAGGCACACCCACTAAAGCAAGAGACAACATTCTAATCTGAAGAAGCTAAGTATTAAACAGCTCTATATTGTGTAGTTACTACATTACTTTGTAAATACACAGAGCATCCCTAATAGTTCAGCTTATTCTATGTGAATCGCTTCACTTACTGCTGAAATGCAGCTCTCTTTGTTGATAATCCAAGTGATATAACAATTTTACTTCTAAGAAAGAATCCTGAGTTTGCTGCCTGCATCATAGGGTCCCACATGTTTTATCTCCTAATGGGGTTACCATGCCATTCATTGCCTATTGTAATATATTTCTAAATAAAATATCACTGTTTTTTCAGGCTGGCTTGTTAGCTACTTGCTCTCTCATAGTGGCTATATGCACCCCTGTCTGTATATTTTATTCTTTGAAAATATTTTATTGCTACTTCGAGAGACCTTACCTCACCTGCCCGTATTTTTACAATGTAGCTGGGGAATTTATGTCACTTAGCCTGTGCCATGTATGAAAACTGAAAACTGTCAGTGCTACATTCTCAGTTTTCTGAATGGAGAAGAGCTGTTTTCTAGAATCAAAGGTTCATAAATGGCTTGTAAAAGTTTAGTGAACAGGGCCCATAACCTATTGATCCCATTGTATTCAATACAATTCACTCTAGTCAATGAGCTCAGTAAATAATGATACTGCTGTTATGAGCATCTTTCCTTCCTTATAAACCACTATTCACTTGTGTCCTGTTATAATGATAATGTCACTAATTTACAGAGGTTGCCCAAGTTGCCTTATTAATTAGAAGATGCATTAGGCCTATTGCAAAACATTGTTCTGACTGTTAGCTATCACTGCCCAAGGACCTCTAAAAGACAAAGAATTCCATTTTGCAAAATCTAGTTAACATATCAAAGAGCAGTAAATGTGCAAATTGCTGTCATAAGGAATCCTTTATTGCTTTTCCTTTTCATGATAGCACCCCTCCCCCATCTCACCATTCTACCTACTTTGACAAGGTCACTCATTGGAAAGAAGAGCAGCTATTTATGTTCTTCAGATGTTTACCTTCAGCAAAAGACACTTCAAAGACTGCTTATGGGACTCTCACCCAGCAAACACTTAAAACCCATTGTTGTGATTGATGGGCCCTTCCTGCAGATTTAATAAATATAAGCAGAAGCCAGATCCCTTTTCTTTAGGCCAGCTGTATTGAATAATAGGCAAAAAGCTCATGGGTGGCCAAGGTAGACAGGACCCTTCAGGAAATGCCTAATGATTGTTTGATACATTTTTGTTTATGTGTTTTGCAAGTTTATTGTTTAAGCTTCCTCAATACTTGGTTCTGTTTTCTACTACTATGGAGCAGAGTAACTTAAATAAATCCCGCAGATTTTTATTGTGAATTTTGTGCATTCCCAGTGTTGTCTAAGAGACAAGAGAGCCTCATGTTTGTTTTGATTTAGATTGAGGCTGAGCCGGTTCAGTAAACTGTGATACCCTCTAAACATAGACCATTATCAGATTGAAAGAAGGCAAAGAATTTCAGAACTGAAACTAACAAACTGGCCAGGATGCTGGTACTCAGAGAAAAAATCATCTTTAGCTAAGTACATAATGCTATATCATAGTGTTGTGACTCATTTACAGAGAGACTGAAAATATGGCTTTTTTGTTCAATCCTGTCTTGATTGTAGAGTGAATAGCACCAATATGTTATAGTCAGGAATAGTAAGGATTTCAGATATTCAACACAGGAGAATGAATTAATCATATATGTAAAGTGGGATGGGAGTGTCTGTGTTTCATGTGAATATGACATATCAAAGAGCCACCCAAAACCATTGTGCTAGCATCTTTCACTGAAGGATAAGTCTAGAAACGCTCATTCAAATCACCCCTAAGATACTTCCATATTAGTCATGATCTGCAAAACTGCTAGTGGCTCATGGAAATAGAAGGCCTTTGGGGCAGCAGATTGGTGAGGTCAGGTAGATTAATTTATTACACTCAGATCTGAGACTTATACTTTTCTACTAAATTATGCTGTACATCTTCCAACTAAGTGCACATTTCACTTTCACATGAAGTGGCTATGTTTTATTTGTTCCGTGAATAAACAGAATTTACCCCAGCTCTCAGTGTTGTGATGAAAGATGTGAAGATTTTTGGTGTCAGTCCTTATTCCTTCCATGGAAAAATCCAAAAATGGCATGCAGAGGCACCAAGGAAACATTCTGTGTTTGCTCTCTATGCCAGCTGCCTACTTGGCAAAGATAAACCCATTATCACAGTGTCAAACTGGAGATCCCCAAGCAGGAAGATATGTATGCAGAGCCAATGTCCCATCATGGGAACATATTCCTCCACAAATGTTCTTTAAGTCTTCCAGGATTGCCACCAGTGTCCTGTACTGTGTAGTGGGAGTGATGCTCTCTTTCCTGTTATCCTCTCTGTTAAGTGTTATTGAATGCTGTGACTTGACTTTTTCCCTAATGTTACTTACTGACTCTTGGCTACTTCCAACCAACCAGATCTGATCCTGGTCCCTATTTCAAGATATTCCTGCTATTATTTTGTGCTTTTTCTATGCTATTCACAGGTAATCAGCTGTCTGACAGAAGTACTATACAACCTCATATAAGGATACATGGCTAAAATTGATTTTTTTCCATGGAATTCAATGTTTAGACAGGAGAGCTGTTTGTTTAATAGCTTTGGCAGATTAATGGTGCACACTTGAAAATTCAAACAGAAGGTTTTAAGTTTTAAAAATTGTGAAGTAAATGAGGCTTCTTTCTTTGTTTCTAAGAAATGGGATGCAGCAATTGCAGAATCTCTCTTGCTATGAGAATCCCACTCTAGAATTAGTGACTCAGCTGCTACACAGCATACATGAGAAATTTTTTGGTCCTTGATAAGTACAGGATTTGCATGACTGGTGTACTCAGCTACCCAAAGATATCATAAATGTGACATGAACCATAAAAAAGGGATTTCTGTGAACTCCAAGGGAAACAGGTGATTTCACCCTCCAAGTGTGAGCTGTGAAACAGCATTTGCAACTTGGGCATATGCCTTCCCTGTAAGTTATAAACCTATTCAACAAAACCTTCCGTAAGACATGAGCCTATTCTTCTTTTGTCACTAGCAGGAAAATAAAAGAGGATGAGGTCAGTCTCTAAATGTCTCCTAACACATCTTAAATTAAGGTAGTTGGGTGGAAAGCATTAAAGATGTCTGCAAGCTTCATTCAACACTACTGACGTCTATTGTCTACCACTTCTGTAATCCAATACTCCTCTTATGAAAAAGTTTTAAAGAATGTAATGAATGGTGAAAAAAAATCCCATCAAATATTATTACATACAATTGAGTAACCTGCAATTCTTTATCTAGGTTATTGTAACCTATTGATTAGTATAAATATTTCCCCATTTCTCTAAAAAGGACAGAATTTAATTAGATTTGTAACAAATTTTAAGTCTTATTTGTTATTCAAATACTTTCCAGGTTCTGTGTGTTACATGATAGAAGATACTTTCCAATATGATCTAAAGGAAAGAGAGTTCACTTGAAAAAGCACACAAGGATCTGCAACCCTCTGTTGCACAGACCTTGCACAACCTTTGACTTCCCCAGTACTAAGTTACTATAAGTCATGCTTACCTGTAGTTCCTGGAAAACAGTCTGACGTTTCTAGCCTGATCATTATTGCAGGCATAATTCAGCAAATTTTTTTGAATTACCTGTTACAGATGTATTTCTTTAAAAGAATAGTTATATTACATTGTGTTCTCTTCCTGCCCTCAAGCTGAGAACATTAGAGTGTACCTGCAGAAAAATTAAATTACAGCCAGAGAAACTGATTGTTTTTCCAGTGAAAGTATTGTAAATTTTGTCAAGATACAATAGCAATTCCTAAACACATTCTGTTCTGTTAAGCAGAAATCTACTGTAATAAAAAAACCAATCTAAAAATTCACTTTCATATTTCTCTTAAATAATTTCTATTCTCTTTAATATTTCCTTGCAAACAAAGTATCTTCAAAATATTTCAGGCAAAAAACTTTACTTCAGAGTAAAACTGCAAACTTTATATGAACAGCCATTCTCCTATGGTTGGCAGAAAAGTTCGACCTTGCTTTTGGGTCTCTAGTTTATAATGTTAAAATACCACTTCGTTTTTCTATTTTCCATACGTAAAATTAAAAGAACAAATTATGAAGTTCACAAGTATATAATACAGTCTTCTGAACTTGACAACTGAACTTGACATAGTGTTTTCTGGCCTTTGTTGTGCCAGAAATCTGGGGTTTGCTAGTCCCTGTAAAAATTTTTGTATGTCATTTTTAATATTCTCAATTATTCATTTATTTAAAGCATTAGAAATGTTCAGTGGCAGCATTTAGTTATACTTTATCCATTTTGGAAGGTTTCTTTTGACTGGGTAATGAAATTGGAATATCTTTAGTGTAAGACCTCAGGAACATAAAATATTTATCCATAAGGCCTTCATTCTATTTTCAGATATGTAGCCAGAAATAAATTCCTGAGATGGTTTCCTTGAAGTTTGTATTTTCTAGGTGTACCATTCCTCTCAACAAATCCTTCAAAAATAAAAACCAAATAAACATAAAACACATTACATCCATCTTCTGCTATCTTGTCTTGAGTTCCAGGCATCATTTGATAGGCATTTTATAACCACCCCTATGCCTGGTCACATATGTATTCATAAGAAATGAAATGTTTTTTGAGGGTCTGGTATAAAACTTAACAAACACTGGATGAGTTTGTGCCCCAACTGATGGTCTATCTTAGGCTCACATATTAGGTCCTAAACCTGAATCCAGATCTAAGCAGAATTTTAGGTAAGTTTACACTGTCTTCACATCCAAATTCCCAGACTTCTAACTCATTCGTATAGCTGAAGGGAAGTTTTACAGTTCATTTTCAATTTCAGCTCCAAGATAACGAGATCTCACAGCAAAAACTTTGGATAACGAAAGCAGGCTGGGCATTTGTGTGCATGCAGACAATATTACTCAGAACACTGATATTCAGAGCCTATCAGGCCAGATTATGATGCCTGGACCCTTAGCAAGTAATATTTCCCTATTAATCTCACTGAAGCAGGGGCATAAAAATATTTGCCAAAAAGAAGTACTTTGGAAACGGAGGGAGGAAAGATACATGCACAGAGCACATGAATTTTGGTGTAGCAAAGTATTTATCAAATTTATGCAGGCTGTTTTGAGTTCTCAGCCTAAACAAAGTTGGTTTACCCTTGATCTCAGCATGTTGCTATGTGTTAACACTTATGGAAGTGCAATGGACCTAAGTTGGCTGCTGGAACAGTCCAATCTTCTTTAAAATTAGGTCTGAAAATTACTTTTTCTTTTACACCAACTCAGGTCATGAGGATAATTTTCAGAATCAAGTAAAATACTTTTAGTGCAGGAGGTCATCATTTTGGGAACACCACTATTTGAGCTTAGGGCATCTTGCTGTTGTGCTGATGGCATATGAGTTAAGTAATGGGAAGTGTTAAAACAACATGGGACATATTTGGTAACACTCCTTACCCCCATCACTCTCCATCTTCTTTTCCCCATGTCTTACTTCCCCAGCAGTTGATGACAATTAAATCTATGGATGCAAAGAACTCACCTCACACCACTCTGCTGTAATTATAACTTTGCTGCCGACTTCCAGATCTGACAGGCTCCGTCTTGTCTGCCCCTCGATGCTGTGGCATTTATTTACAATCTCAATAACATCTTGTGGAAAATGAATTGTACGAGTGCCAGGGATCAGAGATTGATATATTGTGAATGTTAGGAGGAGCAGATATTGAAAGGCAGAGAATAAAAGACTAAGATAATGGATAATTATGTTAATTTTTCAAAGATCTATAAGAAGGTGACATCCTTTCCATGCCAAAAGAAAAAGGAAAATATTACCAATTAACTATAGGATGCAAAGAGAGGGAATAAACATTCTGAAGTGACGGATATTTTTTCCTCCCTCCAAATGCATGTTCTGAATTTTTTTTCTTTTGCACCTGCACCCATTTATTGGAAACTCGATTATAAAATATCGTACTCCAGGGAGCATAAGGTTTTTCAGTACCATTTGGCCGGGCCTTCTGGAAGTAAATGGCAGATCAGCTCAAGGTGCAATGCCATGTACACCTTAGCCATACCATGAGGACTACATTTTCTGGTTTGACAATGTTTCCAAACCTTTAGCTCCACTCAATCCCAAATCAAGACAAGCCCCAAAAGTCACCACACTCGTCTCTGGCCTTTTCCTAAGCTACCCTTTTCCCCTCAAGTGCCCTGGTTACTGCAAGAAGAAAAACCAGAGAGGAAGGCATCTTTGGTACACACCTGTTGCACCTGCCAGAGGTAACTCTGCAAAAAGGTCTCTGCATCCTCTGCCCTCCCTCTCTCCTGCTCTTCAAGTACAGCTCCTGCATGGGGCATCAGGTGCAAAGGTTTATTTCTCCAATTTCATAATGTGACATCTTCATCAGAATGAGTGTTTTTGGAAAGGGAAGGATCATGCCTTACTTTGCTTTTATAAATGCAGGTTTGGAGCACTACCTTCTTGAAGAGACCCTTAGTATGTTGGAAGCGGTAGTGGTTGCCAGCATTGAGCCCAGAGGATGACATTCCTCTTCTTGGGATGTTTTTGGCATTGTTATGGGAAATCCAGTTACCCTAAAAGTGTAGGTGCCAAGGCAATGCATTCTTCCCTACAGACATTGTGACATTTCTTTATGTGGAGCTTGTATAATGTGTGTGAGAATATGTCAAAATAGTTTTCTTTATTAATAAACTCCATAAAACCTAAACAAGGCTTGCCTGTGTTATTTCCTCAGCGCAGCAGAAAATGTTTTGCATTGCCAAACAACACTGCTCCAGAAATGCCATCTCTCCAGAGCAGTAATCCTCACATTTCTTACTCATTTGGCAAGAACAATGAATTCTGATGCAAGGTATAAGCTAAAAGGAGAAGTTTCCAGTTCTCAAAGTGAAAAAACAGAGGACTTTCCAAAAGATATCAGCTTGTGCCATTTTCCTCTTTGGGAAGTTCTTTGATGTATTCAGGGACTGTGCCAGAGCCTGAGGCTGAACTCAGTTATGATACTGTAAATCAGGGTAAATCCTCAGCTGGCATTGGTGGACTTAAAGTAGTTTATGTTTGCTGTAGTAAACAGATCAGTCAATCAGATTCCCTCCTTATTTATGCTGTGTATGATATTGCTTTCCTGAAGATTTTAAAACCCTTTTGCTAGTTGCGTGTAGTTGGGGCACACTGATTTTTTTTGTTGTTGTTTAATTGTAAGAAGCTAAAGAGTAATTTCCTGCTGCCTGTACTTGACAGGAAGTTTAGTGTGGTTCCATGTGAGCGCAGCAATCGGTGACCTGTGAGAGACTGAGAGACTTCACCATTGGCTGGGAGAACAGTTCTGGGGGAAGAGAAGTGCCGCTCAAAGAGGAAAGAGAGGTATTTCTCAAAGGCAGCTCTCAAGGCAGACACAGTTGCCAGCTATTACAGGAGGGATCTGTGCGCAGAATCCTTCTTGGTGCTTTCAGCTGCTGCTGCTTGCTATGAATACACACAGACAAAGAGGAAATAGAAAAGAATCGAGGAAACTGAAAGTGCTAACGTATGCAGAAAGAGTGCAATGTTCCCAAACAAGACCCAGCACCAGTGATCTTCTAAGCAGCTCACCCACTGGACTGCAGCCAAAATATTCCCACCCCCACCCCCCACCCAAACCCTGAGTTTCAAGGGATTTTTCTCATAAAGTGTCTGCATTTTTGAAGACAAAGCAAAAAAAAGTAAATCCTGTTCAGATTTTGGAAATTGATTAATGATTAAACATATTTAGATTGGTCCCTTTCAAAGTAGTAAAGATTTGCTGATGACACAGATGCATTCTTAAGGGAAATGGATGTTAATTGCTGTCTAGACATTTTATTACTACGGTGGGGCACTAGTCATTGACCATCTCTCTTTTTTTTTTCCTTTTTACACATTAAACTATAGGTCAGGCTAAATTGTTTGTTTGTTTCTGTAGAAGATAACAATGTGGTTTCAGGGTGGTACATAACTGAGAACTTTGACATACCAGTCAGTAGCAGGAAAGTATCCAAGTGACAGAAGCACTACCATTTTTTTATTTTTTTTAATTCAAAAATACAACTGTGTCTACTGCAATTTTAACAAATTCCTTCACGAAGCACAAACATTCAGTAAGTTCTTGCACCTCTGCCTCTGTCCCTCTTGGAAAATAGTGGAGTAATTGTTTAACTAGCTTCAGAGCTGGATAGGATGCTTTGACTTTGCATACATAAAATGCTTCAGCACACCTAAGTTCAAGCCAGTGTCATATTTTGCTGAAATGAAAAGACTAATGGCTGTTTGTTCTGCTTGTCTAGCAAGCAAGCAGTTAAAGATTAATTCAGATGAAATGTAGAACTCATCATCAATAGCCCTCAATGCGGGAGAACATACCTGAAGTCAGTTGGTCTGATTCTGATCTTACCTCAATTTTCCATCAGTATAAATCTGTTTCTGCCAGGCAGCTTGATCCTGATTTATACCAGGGTAAGCAAAACAAGACCATTGTTTTTACAGGCTTCACTTATGCTGCTAAGTGATGCTGATTTACTCTAATGAGAACACATCACTTCACAAGGTAGATGAGAGCATTCACAGTAGTGGTTCTTCCTAAAGAAAAATTGAGGAAGGGATGGGAATGAAAGTACATTGGTTCCAAAATCACAATGCTGGTTTAAAACTACTGTTGGGCAATGAAAATTACAGGGGATGACATAACAATGCTCAAATACATGGTTCAAACTTGTCAGGCTTATTGTATTTTTAAAAAAACATTCTCACCATTTCCCTTTATCATGCATTTGCCTCTCAGTTCTGCTGTCCCTTTTCTTCATAACTAATGTAGCAAAATGAGATTCCCCCATTTGGGGGTCTGTTTGGTTGTCTGACTGTCTAGCTGACCCAGGTACAGAAGGACATGCAATCAAGAAAAGCCCATCACATCTTGGTGCTGATAAAAAAGGTCTACCAGGTTTCATATTCTCTGTTTATACTCACTCTTCATTCATGCATCAGCACAGCAGCCTCATCTACAACAGAACAGAGGGATATTGTGAGGTTTAAGGCTTACAGTAGCTTTTTTTTTTAAATGTTACATTTAAAATCATCTTTAGCTAGACCTTTTCCGCAATGGAGCGTGAACTACTTTGCTAAAACATCCATTGCCATTGTCACCACCTACCAAGAATGCAAGATGAAGAAAAACTCAAAGAAATGTAAAATTTTTTTTTTAAAAATAGCTTATCTTTGAGGGAAAGGCACATTGACTAAAAAATAAAAAAATTAAAATTGAAAGACATCCTTCAAAAATGTCATCTCCTGTGTTCATTTCCAATTTTTCAAGGTCGGTGGCAGCATTATACACATCTGAAAGTATGCATTACAAGGATCACAGAGTAAACCTAATGCCCACATATTTAACCAGCCTCCTTTTCTCTGCAACTTTCTCCTTCAGAGTACTTTTGTCTGATCCGAAGTTACAACTCTGATGCCTCCGGCTATTCTCTTAAGTCACTTCAGAGCTAGAACCGCAATACCCTACTCCCACAGCATTTTGAGAAATCAAGCTGCTATGTAGCATTAAAAGAATTTGTAAAGTTGCACATAGGAGTTTTCCAGAGAAGAGTGAAGGGCATTGCTAGTGCTATTGTGGTAAAACTATAAAAAATACTGACAATAATAAAGTAAAGAAGGCTGAAAATAAATTTAAGTACCATTTTTAAGCAGATTTAAGATCAGGATCGTTTTCAGTGACAGAGAACTCTGAACTCAGCTTGCATTGTGGGAATTTGCCTGCATTAGCAAACAGCAAATACTGCAGATAATTCTTGCAAATTCCTAATCTAAACACAGCTAAACCAGTTGACCATGGTTTCATTTCTGTCAGTAATCAATACAAGCTGAACAGGCTATCTTTCCTGCTTCTTTTTCCCCCAGGTTGCCAAATTTTGCCTTATTTCAGACAGTAAAGCTGGCAGAGCACTCCCCTGGAGCTCATCTGGCTCCTTTGGACAGGACTGGGTCAGGGAGCCCGTCTGAAGGGCTGCCAGATCCCACATGGACAGAAACAAGATGCTGGGAAGGGTTGTGACTTTTTCAGTAGGCACAGATAGTTCTAGATGATGTCTGTCTGCAGTCTATAGAATAGAGAGAGAAGTCCATTTCAAGGCTGCTGTGCATATTATTATTATTATTATTATTATTATTATTATTATTATTATGTCTTTTCCCACCATTCAGTGCCTGTATTGTCCCTCTCTGGCACAGACTGCCACCAGCTCATTTTTACTGGCAAATCTCCAAAGCCCTTTTCAGGTAAAGTCAGCTAGACTGATTTTTTTTTTTCAGAAGTAAATTAGGAGCACCTATAAGAATGCAATGTGGTCTCCAATTAGTGCAGAACACTTAGGGCAGTGCTATCTTCAACCAGACACATTGTACCTGGAAAAGCCTTAGTATAAGAGACAAATATTAGAAGTTTGCTCAGTCTTAGTAAGGCAAATTTAATATATAGCTTACTAAACTGCAAAACTCTGTGGGCCTAGATTTCATCCTCAAGGTTTCTGTGGGTCTAGCATGCAATAGTGGAAGAAGAGAGAGCAAGGAAGAGGAGGGACAAATTCTTTGTCCTGTAAATAAGTAGTAAATTTAATTATTTGCTGTTCTAATAAACAACCATGCTAGGCCTCTCTGTTTCAGTCCCCCAGTCATTACATCAGAGTTCCTGGTGCTAACTAGTCAAATCCTCAAATCTTAAACAGGATGTCTACTTTATTAAAGAAACCCTTTCAAGCAAGAGAGAAGCATGTTTTGACTGGAAAACACCAATCATGTGAAGGGGGGCAGTCAGGGGAAGCATGGTGGTAAGGGTTGTGGGTAATAATATTCTCTGGATTATCTAAAAGTGAGGTTTTCTCTCAGATGGAAGAGAAGGCAAAGAGGAAGTCACAATTTCAGACAGTTTGCACAGATGGTGACCACCCTCAGTCAACATTCTCGTAAAAATGGCTGTGTACCTTTCTTTTCCCCTCAGTATATACAGAGAGAAATAAAAAGGGGAAAGGAAAAAAAAAAGGTCAGTGCAAAAGTGCTTAAGAAGGCAGAATCTGTGTGAGTGCATGAAGGGAAGAGGAGAGGAAGAAAGAATGTCATTTAAGTGGCCCTGCTTTTTATACTTTTTCAAACTTGTCTTTCTTCCCTGTCCATCCATAGTGAACTTTTGAGTCTCTCACATCCTAAGCACTCACCAGTTCAAATTCTAAATATTAAGCCACAGTCAGCACAGTACAAAAGGGGGAATATAGAGAGAATGGTTAGGGGGAGTTTTGGCCACCTTGATGATCTCTAGATACTGAAGAAAGCCAGGAACTAAAGTAATTTCACAATTATAAGCTGCACCATTTTGACTAAAATTTTGGTCCGAACCCAGAAGTGCAGCTTATAATCAGATGCGGTTTATATATGGACAAAGAACGAAAAGTTGCTGTTTTAGTTTGGAGGACAGGTGTCTGCTGAGAAAGGCAAGAGCTTCTCTTTGAAATGGAGAATGTAAACTCCCTCCCTCCAAATTATTATAATTTGGAAATCAAGGGGCTTTCAGGTAAAAATATGGGAATTAGGAACAACAGTTCTTTACTAGGTAAATTAAAATAGAAATACAGTACTACAAAGAAACAAACTCCAAACCCTGACAAAGTCAGAGTACAACCTGACACCCCATCAGGCAGGGTGTTGGTAGCAGTCCCATTAAATGGTGGTTGCATCCTCTTGCAGTGACAGATGTGATTCAATTGAAGCAGTGGTCCTGTAAAAGGTGCAGTTTCCCTCTGGAGGCCCAGTGGTGATGTGGAGAAATCCGGTTTTGCTCTGGAGTCCAGTGGAGAAAAGGACTCCCTTAGTGTCCCAAAACCTCTGTTTTTATCTTGGTAAGAAATGTTGGGCTCTTCCCCCTGGCTGGAGCATCTCCCAATGGGATGAAGTAATTTTATCAGTCCCACAGTGGGACTCAATGGGCCATTAGCAGAAAATGTCTCGCTGGAGGAAGGATGGGGTGTGAAAAGATAAAGAACAATGCCCTCACCTGGTTTCAATGGATGGCCCATTAGCAGAATATCTGCCGTTGAGATAAGGATCACTGCCCCCACCCTCAACAGATGGTGATAGAATAGATACCTTTTATCACACCCTGTATTGTAATGGACGGTTTATAATCAGGTGCGGCTTATGTATGGACAAAGAATGAAAAGTTGCTGAAACCCAGAAATGCGGCTTATACTCAGTGCGGCTTGTAATCCTGAAATTACTGTAGTTTAGCCACTGTAAAAGGCAAAGCAGAGAAGCCTGAATGTTCAAATGGTTGTTTTGCCCTCCATTCAGAAACCAGCATTTCACACAACACAGGTTCATGGACAGAGACAAAAAAGCTTTAGCCGTTGGTAGGCTACAACACAGCTTGGTAGGTTGCAATACTGTAACAGTGTTTAGAAGGAAATCAAACATGGATGAGATTGTTCAGTCAGAAATAATATGATGGTTGCTCAGGAATTGCTCGCATCCCATTTGTGTGATAGAAGTCCTTCCTTGCTGTGCCTTGCAGTGTAATCTGAGCCTCAGCACAGCCCTCCAGCACAGGGAGGGCTTATCCATCTCCCAGGGCAAACAGGCTGCCTCTGGCCAGCATCTGGGACCCTGCAGGAAAACTGAACCCACAGGCAGCAGCTGCTGAGGATCCAACAGAGATTTGCTTTACTGGAACAGGAACTGGCTTGTGCATTGTGTTCTCATGGAAAATTAGGTGAGTTTGAGATGCTGAGTGTAGGTGATGCTGAGGATACCAGATGACCCTGCTTCAATATTCCAACCCTAAACACACTGTATCCTTCAGAGCAGGCAGCAAGCGAGAACCATATTTGAAAATCTTAATTATGAGACAATTTGATATACACTTGCTCTTAAAGGAAAAAAGGAAAATCTCAACAATATGTTTTAAATGACAAGGTATTTATTATTTGCTGGTATTTCATATATTTCCAAATGCTTTTTAAATATTGCTGTGAAATAAGCTTACAAAGACCCTACATTTCACAGAATCATAGAATGGTCTATGTTAGAAAAGATCTTTAAGATCATCAAGCCCAACCATTTACAAAACTCTGCCGGGCCCACTGCTAAACCTTGTCTATGAGGTTTAGAAAGCATCTTCCCAAGATACTTTCCCGCCAGGCAGATTTCCAGACTCTCTGCTAAGCCTGTAGCACTGCATGGAGTTGTTGTGACCCAAGTGCAAGACAGGCACTTTTCCTTATTGAAGCTCAGGCTAGCAATCCAGCCTGTCCAGATCCCTCTGCAGAGCCTTCTTGCTTCCAGCAGTTGAACACTCAAACCCAGTTTAGTGTCCTCTGCAAACTGAATGAGGAATCGCTCAACACATTGACAGCCTACCAGGCCACCTCCATTCACCACAACTCTGGACCTACCATGAAGCCAGCTCTTAACCCAGCAAAGACTACACCTGTCTGAGCATGAGTTGCCAGTTTCTCCAGGAGAATGGCGTGGAAGACAGTGTCAAAGGCTTTACTAAAGTCCAGGTATACAACATCAACAGCCTTTCCCTCATCCACTAACTAGATCACCTTGTTGTAGAATGAAATTAGGTTGATCAAGCAGGACCTGTCTTTAAAGAATCCATGCTGGCAGGGCCTGATCCGTTGGTTGTCTTTTACATGATGTGTGATGGCATTCAAGATTTTCTGCTCCTCAGTACAGATACCAGATTTACAGGCCTGTAGCTCCCTGGATCCTCCTTCCTGATCTTCTTGTAGATGAATGTCACAATGTCCAGCCAATGGGACCTCCCCAGCCAGCCAGGACTGCTGATAAATGATGGAAAGTGGCTCAGTGAGCACTTCCATGAGCTCCCTCAGAACCCTTGGGTGGATCAGGTCTGGCCCCACAGACTTTTGTATGTCTAAGTGATGTAGCAGGTCACTGACCCTTTCCTCCTGTTTTATGGGCACTTTATTCTGCTCCCCATCCCTGTCTTCTGGCTCAGGGGGGCTCCAGAATAACTGGTTTTACTATGAAAGACTGAGGCAAAGATGGTGCTAACTACTTCAACCTTTTACTCAATCTTTGTCACTATGTTTCCCTCAATAAATAATATAATATCTAATAAAGGCGGGAGATCCTCCTTAGCCCTCCTTTTATTGCTGATGTATTTATAGAGACATTTCTGTTGTCTTATATGGTAGTAGCTAGATTAAATTCTATCTGGGGTTTGGCCCTTTTAATTTTCTCCCTGCACGATCACGCACCCTTGTTGCCTGGTCCTTTTTCAAAGGTAATAAACTGGGGGTTTTCCTGAGTTCCAGTCAAAGCTCTCTGTTCAGTCACAGTAGTCAGGGCAGCCTGCTCCTGCGCCTTTAAGATTTCCTTCCTGAGTCATGTCCAACCTTCCTGGATTGCTTTGCCCATCAGGACTACCTCCCAAAAGGACTCTGTCAACAGGCTCTTAAACAAACCAAAGTCTGCCTGCTGGAACTCCAAGGTGGCAGTTTTTCTGAATGCCCTCCTTCTCCAAGAACAAAAACCGCTGAGTTATCAAAAGCACTGAGATGATGAGTTATCATCTCAGGATAACTGTGCCCAAGACAGCCTCCAACCATCACATTGACCTTTTTGTCAAAAACACCAGGTCCAGTGAGGTACTTTCCCTAATCAGCTCCCTCATAAGCTGTGTCAGGAAGTTCCCTTCCACACACTTCAGCAATCTCCTAGGCTGCTTAGTCTCTGTTATGTTGTATTTCCAGCAGACATAGGGTAAGTTGGAGTCCACCCCAAGAACAAGGGGTAGCAATTGTGAGACTTGTTATAGTTAGTTGCTTATAGAATGTTTTGTCTGCCTCTTCATCTTAGTTGGGTGGTCTATAAGAGGTTCCCATGAGCATATCTGCTCTATTGGCCTTACCCTAATTCTTACCCAAAAATACTTAACCCTACTGTCATCATTACTAAGCTCTAGACCATCAAAACCCTCTCTAACAACCAATAATACTCCACTGCCTCTCCTTCCTTCCCAGTCCCTTCTGAAGAGTTTACAGTCATCCATTCCAGCACTTCAGTTGTGCAAATCATCCTACCATGATTCTGGCAATTTTGTCACAGATTTCCTGCAGCACAATGGCTTCCAGTTCCTCCTGTTTGTTACATTGGTGCATTAGTGTAGATATCTTTCAGCAGAAATTAGGAATAAATTTTGAATTTAGGCATTAAACTGTGTATTTTTTCAAAAGGCTCTCTCTCAAGCCCTACATATTCTCTGTTGTCTCCTGCAGATGCCAGTAAATGCAAAGTTTATATCCAACTATTTTCTCTGCATATCAACAATCTCTCTTTTCTGAAAAAAGGAAGTGACTCACTTATCCAAAGCCAAAAAAGACTTAGTCACTCTTGAGCCACCACAGGAGATAAACAAGGAATTCCAGCTGAACTTCTTCCCAAAGAAGGAGAGTGGATGAGGTTCTATTAAGACTAACTTGCTCCACCAAAGATGGTTCAGCTAAAACAAACAGAAGTTCTTTGACAGCAATAACTCAGCAAGACACCAGAAACATGAAACACCTTGATGGATAGCATGTTCTGTTGGTTTTTCATGGCCTGGTTTTTGTTAGCAGAGGGCCACAGCAATGGCTTCTGTGAGAAGCTGCTGGAAGCTTCCACCATGTCCAGCAGAGCCAATCCCTGATGTCTCTGAAGATGGAAATGCCACTGGCTAGGACTGGGCCAGCCAGCTAGAGATGTTGGTAATGCCTCTGTGATCACATACTTAAGAAGAAAAACAAAACAAAGTGGGGGCACATATTTTCCTATACAGACAAGAGGAGGAGGTGAGAACATGTGAGGGAAACAACATGGACACACCGAAGTCAGTGCAGAAGGAGGGGCAGGAGGTGCTCCAGGTGCCAGAGCTGAGATTCCTCTGCAGGCCGTGGTGATGACCATGGTGAAGCAGCTGTGCCCCTGCAGCCCATGGGATCCATGGGGGATGCAGAGATCCACCCACAGCCAATGGATACTCATGCTGGAGCAGGTGGATGCCTGGAGGAGGCTGTGATCCAGTGGGAGACCCAGTGGAGAAAAGTGGGTCCCTGCTTCCAGGCTGGAGCAGCCTGTCCTTGGAGAACTGCACCCTGGAAGAGTGACCACACTGCAGCAGTTTTGGCAGGACTGCTGCTTGTGAGAGTGGAAGCATGCTGGAGAATTCACAGAAAACTCTCTCCTGTGGGAGAAACCTCACAGTCTCACAGGGGAAGGACTGTTGTCCTGGAGCAGTGGAAGAAAACCTCAGATTACGAACTGACCAAAACCCCCATGCCCCGTCTCCCTGCACTATCAGTGGGAAAGAGGTGGGGGTTGGGGGAAGAAAAGGTGTTTCTAAGGGCTTATTTTACTTTTCATCACGTTTTGTTAGTAATTAACTCACTTTGTATCTCTAAATTGAACCTGTTTTCTCTAAGAGTTTTTTTCCCAGGTCGTTATCTCAGCTCATGAAGCCTTCATTAAATTTTTTCTCCTCTCTAGCTGTTGGAGGGGAGGGAGAGGGAGCAGCTTTCATGGGTGCCTGGTGTTTGGCCAGTGTCAAACCACTACACGTCTATCCAGCCCTGCAATTAAATTTTTGTAACACACATGCTCTAAAATAGAAATTAAATTTCATGTTTGAAGTTACCTTCTCCTTCTGTAAGAGATAAGGATGAGATTTACAGAGATCAGGCTATTACCCTCTGCAGGGTTCATGCAGAGCACTGTTTCAGACCATGGGTGTTGGTGGGCCTGCAAAAGAACCAGGGCAACATTTTCCTTGCTCAGATAATGATTAATCCACTAGGAAGGGGGAAACAGAGCAGAGCACAGGAGACGATGTCTGGAGCAGAGTAGCTGGTGACCAAAACAGTTTTTGTCAGGTCTGTTTGCTCAAAATAGCAAAAACTGGTAGAGTAAACTTGCAAAATTCATCAGCTTCTCTGAGACTTGTTCATACAGCTTCAGTGGGAACATGTGCTGAGGAAACTCTGACAGGGAAATAGCCCCCAATATAAGTAACCAAAATCAAAATGAAACTGAGAGGAACATCCTCAGTATTGAACTGTTCTAGATATAAGGAAAAAATAATTGCAACAGTCAAATAAATCTCAACCCTCCCTAATTTCTATGATTGCAAACTTTCTGCTTTCATTGGCCAATATTAGAGAGGGAATTAAAACTCTTCACACTGTTTTAGAGAAGTCTAAATTTTGCCAAGGCACAGTGGGCCACAATACAAAAGATACAGCGTTTTACTAGGAACATTTTTTGAAGTATTTTTCTAATTTTTGTGTCATGTGGCCCAGGTGTGCATTTTTCACTTCTTGCACCCAGGTTCACCTCTCCTTCTGCACTGCTACTGGTTCCATTTTTAAAAAGCCCCCATTTGCCATCACACAAAATGGTGGATAAGCTAATGATACAGTTTAAAGGCTAAAGTACATCTTCTTTTTAACAGACATGATGATAGACCTCTCCCTTCTATGCCACCTAGTGCAAGTACTATAAATTAAAATGCTCAGCAAAGATGTAGGATTTAATAGAATTTGAAAGATTCACAAGTTTTAAGATCACGAAAGGGTTCCAGCTATCTGAGTGGGACACTGCAGTAGTAGAAACCACAGAGAGAGAAATCAGCATAGTGTACAATATATCTGAACATTTTCTATGTCTCTTCACTAGTTTCTGGATATTGATTTACATTAAGAACTCTTTTTTTGTTTTTATTTTGTTGGGTAACTCCTTCCTGAATTATATCTGGTTTAGACCTTTGTCTCTCTTTAAGATCTGTTAACCTGCAATTCAGAGTTTACTTTTTGTTAAAAGGAAATAACTCACGGTGCCTAATTAATTACTGACTGGAATTTGAACCAGGATTTGGGAAGAGACCAGTTTTCTTTCCTGCTTGCTAACGTTAGCGGTCTTCTTCTGTACATCTGTAAATTTGGCTTTTTAAGCCTTATCATGAGAGGATGAAAATTTGATTAATGAGTGCCCTTTTAAGGGCCTCAGATGGAACATCAAGGTTTACACCAACAATATGTTAAAGATTTTTAATCTCAAGACACAGAAGTTTTACACACAGTTCTTCAGATCTGAACTTCAATACTTCATTTACAAATTCCTTTTATGTGGTTTTGGTAGAGTTACCAAATAGGTGTGCAAGTGGAATGGCTCCTCAGACCTACAGACTAGTACAGGGCAAGATGGAATCCCACACTAGCAGCAGTTTTGAGCTTAGAGATCAACCACTCCTCATATATCTGAACACCATTTTGTGCAAACATTTCTTCTTTTTCAGTGAGCAAATTAGGGGATTTGGTCTAAAAGGGTGGGAGGGGGGAAGTGGGTGGGGTGGTCTGTAGTTTGTTCCTCACATAGTTCTATCATTAGCTGAGGTCTTTAATGACTGAACAGTGTTTTCTTTTGTCATGGATTAGGCTAGTGTGATGATGCAGTGCAGGATTTCTACATGTTTCCTCTGCAGTACACCCACAAACATAGGGATCTCAATGTCTTGTATATTAACAGGACCACATAACCCCAGAGGTTCCTGTGGTCCAGCCATCAGAGGAAGACCAACAACCAAGCAGCTGTGTTCATTTCTGATGCATATAAATTTAAGGTTCTGATTATATTTCTTCATTGAGAAGTCAGAATTAGCACAGCACTGAGAGAAGCAGACAGTTTTTTCTTCCTGTCTAAAAACGTAGAGATGGAGATCTCTCTCCTTTGCATTAGATGTTAACATGTAGATGTCTATCTCAAAGCTAAAAATTGAAGCCTTCTACATTCAGTGGAGAGAAAAGGTTGAGGTTTATCTCATCCAAATATAGACATTTAAAAGAGATTGGATAAGTGATCTCTTCAGAGTATTTATTTGTATCCATAAGAGTGCTGTAAAAATTTAGCTTAAACAGTATACTTACTTTAGTCATCTAAGCTGTGTGAAATAAACTCTCCCCAGTCTTCTGCAGTTGAGCACAGAGATAGCCCAGAAATCTTTAAATGAACTATCTTGGATCACAAAACTTTTCTGCTTAAGACAACCTGCAAAACTGCCTTAGCTTGTACAGATCTGTCTACTTGTCCTGCTTGTGGCCTTTGAGCAAGCTCATTTAGTGTTTGTTAGGGTATTTCCGTAGCACACTGCAATCTGCAGAGCAGAGAAGTCTCTTTCTATTACACATTTCAACTGTTGCAGATGTTTTCTCCACACAGGTCAAAGGGATTTGAATTGATGGGGACTCACGATCTTGAATGTCAGGTAATTTCCAAATGCTCTAGTTCACCCTGCTACTATGAAATAATATATTTAGACATAGGAATTAGAATAATTAGAGGGCAACTTCATATGTCTGTCTTTCCATTTTCTTGCCTTGATGCATTACTTCAGAATCTCATAGGCATTGATGCAAGATTCCAGTCTCATATATTCACATTTTAGAGGCTTAGACAAGGCAAAATTAAATACAAAATATTTATACAGATCACTAAAAATATCTTGCTCTATGAAGTATACAAAGGAAGCATATAGTATGTCGTTCACCTGCTGGAGGAGGAGAAACAAAACTTAGAAGACTGAAAGGGAAGTTATGTAGTGGATGCCATCCCAAAGAACTATGCACTTAGAAACCCTGGACTTGTTTAATTGTCTTGTGATGAAGGCACAGGAATGACAAATGTTATTAGGAAGCTATTTACAAATCCTGTGGCTGTTAAGAGAGATATTAGTTTTTATACTTGCACTTCAAAAGTATCTCCAGGCTGGGTGGACTTTGTGGGAAGGCATAAAATACTGGTTTAGCTTAGTCAGCATTACTGCTTTTTGCTTTACTGTATTTGTTGGTTACAACAATTGCACAACACTTATAAGTTGGAATATCACAGAGAAGCTGGTGTGTATGAGTGCAAGTGTGCACATGTGAAGGAACCCACAGGCACTGGATAAGAGCAACTAAAAACAAAGGGTGACGCTGTGATCTCTTTTAATCTCAGCCATAGCAATGCAAAATGAAGAAGAACTCCAAATCCCTTGACAGAGGTACATAGGGAGTGAGGAGTACACTAATCCAATAGGCTTGAATACAATCCACATCTTTCTGAAGGTGGCAGTTTGGGTTTTATTCTGTTTTCTCTTGTCTAATTCTGCAGTTTGCTTATAGCCCAACACCTTATCCACTTGGGCTTCCAGTTGCAAGTTTTTTGAGTATCTACATATATATATATATATATATATATATATATATATACACATACACATGTATGTGCATATATATATATATGCAAATGATATGTAAATGATGTATATGTGCATAGTGTGGAAACAGAACCAATGCTTAGTGCGCAATGTTTTTGTGTGTCTGTGTATAAGAAGCATAAAAGGGTACAGCTGGGCAAGCTAGCACATGCAGAGCAGTGGGATGGAATAGTATTTTGAAGGGGGAAGGTATCCATTCAGGCATCTATACTTAGCCAAGCGAGTGTGTGAACTACCTGCTGTGGCTGGGGCAGTTTCTGCTCACGTCCCTTCAATGTCTGCTTCTAAGGAGGGAGATGATGCGTTGTGGCTCAGTGGGTCTACTGCGTTATCATCTGAGGCACTCCTGGGGTTCTTTTCTTTAAAAGAATACAGGTAATTATAGAAAATAATTTGTCCATACAGACACGGCACCTGTAAATAAATTTTTCAAGTGGCAGTGTTCCATACACATAGGAAACCACAGGACCACAGGAAACCTGGGACCAGCATCCAGATGTAGCTCTTTCAGAGCCAAAAGCTATTTCATTTTCTAAAGCATGTTTTCCCAGTATTTGTATATCCCTGCTCTGCTGCTTCCTCCACCCCCCCACCACCTTATTTTACATATCTAACGCATGACAATTTAATGTCTTTTTACTTCTTTCAACTGTCCACTTAAATACCAAAATAGAACAACAAACCCAATGCTCCACAGTTTATTGGCAATAAGATAAATGCTATTCTTTTTACCTTTCCCACATAGGGACAAAAAGAAGGTTTCTGAAGGTAGGGAAGAAGAAGAAAAGGAATAAAATCCGTCTACTCAAAATGCTCATGATTCAGAGAGTCATCAGAGAGTGATGAAAAGCAGCTGTATGGTCACATCCAGAGAGTTGTGGTCACTGACTCAGAGTCTCAATGACAAGTCCATGACAAGTGGCATCCCTCAGGGGTCCATATTTGGACCAGTGTGATTTAATATCTTCATTAATGATATAGATGAAGGAATTGAGCACAACTTCAGCAATTTTGATAATGACACAAAGCTGAATAGTGCAGTTGCCACGCCCTGGCGAACTGAGGTGACCACCTGAGGTGGCACAGTTGACTTGATTCCTTCTTGCTGTTTCATGGGAAAACACTGAAAGCAGAATTCTCCATTTTCTGTATATGATGGCAACATAAGGGAGCTAACAGTATAAAAATGATGTCTTGAACATGATTAGCAAATTCATACCAGCCTCACATGCCACTGGGGCTGGCCATACATTGCAGTAAGAAAACTTGCAAACAAGAGTCAAGGTTTAGTACATTTTAAGCATGTGGTTCCCATCAGGGTCACTGTCTTAAAAGGTCATCATGAGGAGAAGGCTCTACAGTCTTAGGGAATTGCTTTGGAACAGTGGAGAATGCTAAAGATCTAAAGATCATGAAACAGGAGATAAATTGCTATCATGAATTCCATACTGATTTGGAAATAGAAAACCATACCAAAAACAAACCCAAAACAAACAAACAAAACAAAACAAAAAACAGACCAGCAAAAAAAAAGACCCTGAAGGGTCTATTCAGAAATGGAGACTGAGCCCCAGCCCAACCAACCTGTTGCACATCCCAACAAATTGACATACTGACAAGATTTCTGTGCCATGCTCCCCTTTGCCATTTTTCTGCACTACCTTTCAACCACAGAGCAACAGCAATCTAAAAACACAAATTCTACGGTAACCACAGAAAATTGGCTGATTTTGTCCATCAAGCCTAGGAAGATTCTTTAAAACTTTCAGATATTATTATAATTGATTTATTATTTGTTTTTCCTTGCACAAACTTACAAATCTTTTAGATCATGTTTTACTATTTAATATTCTTAGGTCTCTGAATAAGATTATGTATTAAAATGTTAACATAGAGTATACTAATTAGGCTGTCCCACCACAGACCTTTTAGATATGAGAATACTGAAGCACAGAAAGACTCTAGCTTTCAAACACACACAATGGAAATTAGTAGCGTCCAGGCAAGAAGTAGAAACACAGATTCCAATCTAAAGATCAGTGAAGTCAACAGGAGTCTTTCTCTTGACATTAATGGGTTTTGGATCAAACCCTGAATGACCTGTCCACAGTCACACAGCCCATCAGAGAGAGAAGGGAAACAGAAGACTGCTACCCAAATTACTTTTTCCAGTGAAACTGACTGGATGGCAGCAAGTTAAAAAAACTCCCCAGAGATATTATCATAGGCCCTGACTTGTGCTACAGATTTTCAATCACACCTTTTCATAAATGAAAAAATGGTTCACTGCTCTGATTTCCTGAGGTTATTTTCCTTTCCAAATCAGGTACATCTCTTAGAAATTTCAGAAAATTCTAGTCTGAAATGTCTGCTTTAAACAGAGTAATTTCTGAGTTCTGTGAACAGTAGCAAACTTTTTGCTGGTCTCCTGTGTTGGTCTAGTAAAAAGTGAGGGCTGAGACATGAATTTTGGTTCATCACTGAATATCCCCTTGATTTCTGACCCAAAGTGATAGTTCTCCAAATAGTACTTGCAAACAATGCATTCTTTTAGTACTAAAGGCTCACTAAAGGTCGAATTTTTATACTGCTACAAGAAATCTAAACTATGTGTGTCTGTGTGCAAGTAGATATGTGTTTATATGAATGTACAAACAAGCATATCTTCAAAAATAGAATGATCAAGTAATTTCACCGTTCAAGATGAAATAAAAAATATTCTTTTAAATACTGAAAGAACATTTACTGTAAGTGCAGGGTTATGCACCAACTAGGAACGTCCTAATTTTCTACTTCATCATTTAACACAGACTTTAATGTAGCACAGCAATATGAAGATTCAAATGCCTGGCAACCCTATTGCAAGACTCAGCCTCTTATTCTGTCTTTGGAATTAATGTTATTCCCCACAAACTAGACAGACGTTTAGGCTAGATATTTGAGATCAGAATTTCTGTGTTTTCTTTCCCTCTCATCTCCCTTCCTGTACTTTTCCTTTTTTTTTTTTTTTTTTTTTTTTTTTTTTTTAATAAGCAGCAACCTAAAAGGTCTGGATTCTGAGTTTTTCAATTAATAGAAAATAGGAATAGTGACATAAAGGCATTTTTACTTATTAGGGCTTCTCTTGTGTTTGTTTCTTCACCTGATGTCTTTCTTTGTGTAATGCCTGCCTAGCAATACTGGCAAATTGTTTCTGAAGAGCTACAGAGAAGAAAATGCTTTGATCCAATAGAAACACATCAGTGTAATAGCAGTAGATACCTTTTATTTCCCAGTCTTTCAATGCCCCCCTTCAATTCACAAAACACACACTCAGTGATTAAAAATTCCTGTCATTTTTGTTTTAGAAACTGGGAACCTACAACTTTAAAGTGTGGCAAAGTAAATCTTCTGCCGGAGTGATCAAGGAATTATGCTATTGTCCTGTCTTTATGTTTTCCACAATGCATAAAGCATCACTGTCCTTAATTGTTCTTTCATCTCACCCATTGACTTGAAATCAGCATTGCTCTCCAGGAGTAGTATTAGCTTGAGAACTGGCAAAGAAAAGCAAAGAGGCTTAGCATACCTCAGCACTGCAGATTAAGTGCCTCTTCAAAGATGTCACCCCAGATGTGGCAGGCTACATTCCTACTTTCCCCTGGCAACAGCTGTGGAGTCACATCAGTGCTACTGCCTTATGTTCCTGAACATTATGAGAAGGAATAAAAGCTGCCTTTTTAATGGCTTGGGTTTGTGTTGGAGGCATAATTTTCTGTTTACTTTTCAAAAGGGCAAACCTTCTTATGTTTTCACTACTGACAGATAAAGATGAGTTGGCATCCCACAAGCAATGCTTCCTTTTTGGGCTATCCCATAATGTACCCTCCATTGGTTTGGTTCGTCATTCCTCTCAGGGACTGCAATATCTCTTTCACTAAGCTGTGATTACAAGCAACTGCTTGCAAATTCTTTAATGTCTTTGGTAGATTCCACTTCCAATTAAAAATTGCCAGTGGTGTGAGTTTCTGTGAAGTGGGCTGAAGACAGCCAGGCTGCAGGTACAGCAGCAGCAGCAGCAAAAGGAGGGTTTCAGCAGTGGGTTCCAACTGGGGTGGGATTGCTCACACAGGGGCAGAGAATGGAAACTGCACAGCTGCATTATGCAAGGCCAGCAGCATCTGCTTTTTCTGGTGTGCCTCGGAAAACCCAGGCTGGACTCAAACCATGACCAAGAAATAAAAGTTTTTGCAGCCATCTCAGGCTACCAATGTACCACTATTAAGTTGTTACAACTCTGAAGAATAAATGCTGCTAATGAAAAACAGCTCGACATACCAAGCACTCAGCCTACCTTACTGCTTTAGATTGGCTGTAATTTGTCTGTACTCTCTAACAGCTAGTATGTTGGATTCTGGGGATATCTAACTTTTCCAGGGTTTGGGGGTTTTTGGGTTTGTTTTTCCTTTTTTATTTTGCTTCATGGAAAGGGAACACTTCGTGCATTGCAATTTTTTTAATGTCTATGTGAGTCTTTTACTTCAAAACCTCTTACACACACAATTCAAATTCTATTGTAAAATGTAACACTGTCCTCTGAAAACTCCCCTTACCAACACATGTATTGACCCATCAGATCTTGATTCTCTTGTCCAGATGTGTATTGTCCCTTTTCTTTCGGTTTCCTGAAGCTTTTTTCCTTCATATCAGCCCTGAAATTATACCTTTTCTGCTAGGCTGCTTCCTTTAACATATATCAGTTTTAGATAGTCTCATTGATCTGTCTGAGGGTTTCTACATTGCTAATGTCTAGATGCATCTTTGTCTGACTTGTTTCAGACTATAGACTGCATATTTTTTGTAGCAATCACCACAACTCCATAATTTAACACATTGTTAGTGCATACAGAGCTGGTAGAAATATATCCAGAGTATAAGTAATCCAAGATTAGTAGTTTTCATGCAGCTAATTGATTGACTTGGAACCCAGCTTACAAATTTATCACATTTAACACTCACTTGTGAATACATGCCAGTCATTGTCGGAGAGCAAAATGAATTACAGAAACCTCTGGTGTAATCCTCTTGGAAATTCCACGCCTACGTAACACAAGGGACTAACCTTCCTGCAGGTTACACACAGTGTATGCAGGAATAACCTCAGAGAAGAAGGTATAAGGAGATCTATGTCCTCTACACTATAGTATAGTAACACTATTTTTAAAGTGTGACCTATTAATAATTCTCAGAACATTGTTTTTATAAGTAGCAGCTGGATGTTTCTGAATGGATCCAGTTTATCTCTGTATGGTTAATAATTTATTATTATATGTGTATATTACATAACTATTTTAAGGTTCACCTTGATCATAGAGGTATGAAAAAATGTATTATTAGGATGTCTCTGTTACCCAGAATTGATTTGTACTGTGGCTAATGAACAAAATGCAATTTTGTTTACAGTCTGTGTCCTCTACATGTAGGTCATTCCTATGAATATCCTGGCTATTAAATGACATCAATTCTACCCACCTATTTAAGATGCAGGATAAATGAAAAGGAATTTAGTATAAGACTAATAGTTTAGGACAGCCAACTGGAGTTTAGTCCCCACAGAACATTGTCTGCTTCCTCTGCTGTAAGGAAGTAGCTTTGAAAGCAGCAGTTTCTCTGTGCATTCCACACAATCCACAGATATTCAAGTCTCTTTTTAGAGATCAGAATATAAATGCTTGCAGAAGGGGCAGAACCTTGTTACGTGAAATAGAATAAAAGACATGAGTGAAATTTGGTTTTCTTCCCAGATACATCTCTCTATTGAATAATGCAGGAAGGATTACCATGAGTATGTTGTGATCAGATGGCCCATGATGTCCACGGAAGAAAAACACATGAAGTCTCAAGTGCTTTTCATTTGTTAAAAAAACACATTTTTATGAGGTATGAATCAGCTCTTGATTAGAAAATTCTTGATTACTCTTTATTTAAACTTTTTTGTAGATATTATTTTTCTGCTTACAAAATAATGGCAAAACTGTTTTGTGATCATCCTAATGTATCTGTCCCCACTGTGGTATAAGAAGAACATAAATGGGATTTCCCAGGAAAGAACCATCCTCATCCGTAACAACAAAAACTTCCTTGGCCACATATCACTTTTTCATCCTTGCATGTAAAGGCTTTCTGTGTCCAAACTGCCTCCAGTGCAACTGCGCAGGAAAGACACACAGCAAGCCTCTCATAAGTAACACAGGAAAGTGATACTGGAGACCTACTCTGCTAGGCAGAGTCATACACACTCCTGGTGAAGATATTAAGAAAATGCACACCGAAGAGAACTGTACAAAAGCTCTCCAGAACAGGAGAAAAATAGAAAAGTACTTTTCCTCACCATTTAGATACTGGCCTGAATTTACACCAGAGAAAAGTGTATCCCAGACAGAGCAGACAACATGGAAGAAACATCCAATAGAAAGGATACTACAAACAGACATGAAAACACTGCTAGGGAAAGCAAAGAAAGCAGGATAGAAAGCTTTAATTCTGTAAATAAAGGACATTAAATCAGGCCAAGAAACTAGGATCAAACAACCTATTAAATCAGGAAGAAAACCTCTAGTACCATAAGCATACAAAGTTATTTCAAGGTTGAGGGGAAAAATGTGTTCCCCTTCTGCCTTTTATTAAGTGAATGCTTAGTGCTTTAACTAAAGTGCAGCAGTTTCTTCCCACACCAAACCTCTCCACACATAGTCTTCTAAAAGGTGTCATATTAAAAACATGTAAACACAAAAGTTCAGTCATGGGGTAATCTGTGTGCTAAAATTACTGCTTTATAAAATTCCTAGAAAAATGGGATTGAGTTCTAGCCAGAAAATTAAGCACACTGAAAGCTTTTATCTATATAAAGCTACTACGCGCTTCCTTACCTGACTCTGACACAGGCCACAGTAGTAGCTAATAATTTTCCATAGCAATTCCTATCTCTGAGATAAAAGACAGAGAAGCCATGTGTTTTCTTCAGACTGGCTGACTAGAGTCAATCAGCCAGCATACATTTATTTGCCCTTGTTGTCCTCAGATAATTCAAATCACATCTATGATCTCTTACAGAATGGGGAAAAAGGAATGAGAGAGTGGGACAGGGGCTGGAAAGGTGTACAGTCAAGAATCTAGACAGAGAGACAAGGGAAACTTAGAAGAAGAAGTAGTGGAAGAAGGAAAGTATGTTCAAGATAATACAAGAGGAGAATGTTGCTCTCAAAGTCCAAACAACCTGATTTTACATGTCTAGACTAAGTGTATTTCTTGAGCTATTTTAATTTCTTTTTTTCTGTTTTTTATTCTCTTCTGAATAAGGTATGGGAGGCCTGCTGCACTGAGAAGTCCCCTCATATCATTCTGGGAGGAGAATGCTTGCCAAATGCATAAAGAGAGTGAAGATGAGAAAATGAAATCATGTGGAAGTACAGACAGTAGGAGGAGGAAGGAGAAAACAACAGAGAGAAGTAACAGAGAGATCAGAGAAAAAATAATAATGATAGGAATCCATACTGATGTTCAGGATTTCCTGGACCAAGGTATGATAAGTTAGCCACAGAGAGTTTTTGTAGTAAGTCTGACAGTTCCAGACCATCTCAGACCAGCAGCACTGTTGCAGACTAACTTTGATGCACATGTGCAGTGGGTCAGGGACAGCCAGGAGATTTTAAACTCACGGAACATGATCCAAAACAATGCATTCACAATGCTCAAATAGAGAACTTTCAGGCATCCAGTGGCTCCCACGGAATTACGTTTCTCACCAAATAATATGGTGGAGAACCATTAGATGAAGAGACCAAATCCTTCCTTCCATTTTCTTGTGAAAAAGAGTCTCCAGAAACTCATATGCCTGGTGTCTTAAGGAAGATTGAAGAAACCTTAAGAAGGAGTACATCTAGTACAGGTAATAGAAGGGTGAAGAATGAGTGAAGAAATTTCACCTGCTGGAAATCAGTATCTCCTCACAGTTAGTGACGGCAATTACTGTGATCAGAAGAGGTGATGGTGGAGTAGAAAGAGCAGCAAGAATGACTGTATTATCTAAATACCTACAAGTAAGGCACTGACACGCATCTGAAGGATCAGAGAAAAGAGAGAGCAGAAAGAGGAATTAAAAAGGAGAATGCTGGACTACCACAGTATTTCCCAGTTGTATCAAATTCCACCTGGCTTATAAACCTATTCCTTGTCAAATTCAACGTTATTGACTTTTTGCAAATAAATCACTGCCTGGGTCCAATTTTAGAAACAACCCTGCCAAGTGCAATGCAATTGATGAATTCTCAGAAGGTGCAAAACCAAAGTAGACGGCTCTACCACAGCCCTGTTCTACACTTTAAAGGCCAGTAGGGTGAGGATGGATAAGGTCAAACTCTGTTGCCATTTTCACTAATCTGGAAATACCGTCTGGCTCAAAGTTAAAGAGCTCTAATTTGCAGTGGTGTACAGTCGAGGGGGGAGGAAAAAAAGGAAAGGAGAGACGAAATGCTCTGTGAACCAGTTATGCCTTTTATTCACCAGTTATCCCATTTCTTGTATGGCACAGTTAACAGTTCGGTCTGGTGAGAAATTAGTTTTTGCATTGCCCTTTTAAAGATGTGGTGTGAAAGCACTTTATGAGCCATGTGTATTAGTGTTCATATTTGTGTGGGTCTGTTGAGTTTTAATCAATCAGCCTTGTTTCAGAAGACTTTAATTTTGCTCTCATTAAGTATGTGTGAGTTTTGTGTGTGTGTGCGGGCGCATATATTTATCCCTGTCAGCATTCAGAAAATTACATGCCCTTAATTAACATATTGTACAGTACTACAAATTCTCATGAATATCACTTATCACAAAGGAAAAGTTCATCAAATGGAATGTAATGGAAACTTTTCTCATTTTTAAACAACTTGCCTCTGTTAAACACACAGATATTTACCATGTTTTTGTATTATGCTTATAAAGTATAACTGTTCCACTTACCAATTCTCCTGTATTTCCAGAGAGTCCCTGACAAAACCACTGTCCTGAATTTCAGACATTAAAATGTCTCTGAAACAAATTTAGACCTGCAAAACTCGAGCATTTTTCACATTGTTCTGATACTTTGCTCCAGTGGATGACAGCAGTCAGCATGAAGGTTTTAGGTAAATATGTAATCCTGGCAAAAATATGAAGGGCAATAAAACACATGCTAAGTAAGACTTCAAGTTTTTATCCTGATGAAATTGAAATTGGCCCTCTGTCATGTCCTAACCCACCAAAACTTCTATAACTTGTTTCACTAAAAAGCACAAAACCTCCAGCAACTCTTCTGTACTTTTCTTTCTTCCATACCTCTTATAACCTTTAGTCCTTTCATTCTTACTTTGGGCTACAAGGGTATAAAACCTGTAATTAACAACTTCTTTATTGCCTCTGCAATAGTAATTGCCATGTATAGCCTTGAGGTACTAAGAATAAAAAATAATTTTCCTCCCCCTGCCCCTTGTATTTAACTAGCACTCCACAGATATTATTAGGATCTTGCCAAAACTTCACCTTTCGCAAGAACCTTGTGATAAAAGTGCAATCCCCACACAGTGACCTCTGCATGCAGCAATCAATACTTATGCTGTAATATTTCCCCTTCTTGCTGTTTCAGAGCAGCCTTTAAAAAAAAAACAGGCTGGGAAGAGATTAGATTATCAATTATCATGAAACTGTCTGCAACATCAAAGGGCTGCAGAGCAAGGGAAACCATAGTTTATCAGGACTGTAAGCGTCCTGCAATTATCTCTCATGTCACCCAGATGTAGAGCAGTAGTTGGGGGAATAACTTGGGTCTGTGGTGAGAGACTGGGTTGGTGGAAAAATATAAAAGCAGCATTTTCTTTGGAACATGAATCATTGGTTTTGGGTCAGATATTGACAATAAGTAGGATCTTGAATGTGTTAACTACGAGCAGCTCGATCCAATATACTCATGTATCTATGCAGCGTGAGCATTTTATCGATAAGCAGACATGGGACACTTTCTTTTTCCCTGAAACTCCGATTTTTACGTAGGTCAACAGATTGTTAATAGTGTGTCAAAGAATGATGCATTGATAGTCAGTAAAACTGCAAGATGTTTGTTCTCAGTCATTCCCACAAGTATTAAGCCTATGGGTTTGCACAGGAAAACAGCTTCACAAGTCAAGTAAAACACAGAAGTTTGGAAGCAAAACTTCAGCTACTGACATCACTTCCTGACACAATATGGCATTTCTGTTTGGTCTTGTTTTCCAGTGGGATTCATGAGGCTCTGGTTTGACCTGTGATATCTTAAGCCCAGGAACAATGGAAAATTAATGTAATGTTTATTAATACATAGAAAAAGCCTCTGGCTATGCAGAGCACCAAATCAAAACAATTAAAGTAGCATGTAGTCACAAGTCTGGTTAATGTGCAACTTTCTGTGTCAGGATATGATATACTGAATGAAAATAAGTTCATAAAGGAATTTGACTTAGTTATGTTCCAACTGGCTACCGCTTTATTCCTCACAATACTTAAGCCAAATGTTTACCCTTGACCATGACCCTACTAGGACAAAAAAAGTATGATTAACAAAGCTGGACAACGTTATTAGGCATAAACAGGACTGGTCCTTTAAATATGTGAAACAAAGATGAGGAAGTGCAATACTAATGCGTTTAACTTGCACACCATGCAAGGATCTCAATGTACTCCAGAGCAAAGGAGATAATAACATGAGGTTTATATACAATGGTTCTTCCTGTACCACAGTCATACCTCCAAAAATGTGCACAGGTGAGGAAAAACAGAAGAGACACCCAGCTGGCTTGGCATGGTAGAACAGAGTTCATAATGTTAGGAGCATTAATGTTCTTGCTTCCCTTTTGTTTCTTCCCAGTTGTTTCTCTATGATATAGCATTGGGTTATTTGTTGTTATTGACATTTCTTCAGGATTACTTATCACCCAAGAGACTGGATAATTCCTAAGCTTAAACCAAACATCAGTCTATGATTTCCTCATGCCTTTAGATGAGAAAACCATAATGGTAGAAAGACCTAAACTTTGGCGGAGCCAGGAAGATTAAGACATTATAAACTGTGTGCTGAGTGGAATATCTGGACTCCTTTGGCCTTTTTATTTCTTGCTAAGAAACAGGCCATGTACCAAAGATAGTGACAATTTACATTTTAAACAAAAGTTCTCAGGAGCATATGTGACAAAGAGCTAGGATTTAGTTCCTTTCTAGGATGGAAAAGTAAAACCATTCTCAACGTATGTGTTATTTCTCTCTCCAGGTGGCTGTTAACCAGGCAATCCTGATGGCCCTCTGAGGGCATAAAGCTGGGCATAAAGCACAACATTTCAAATAAATAGTAAATACAGAGACTGTGCCCCCCTGCTTCCTAGGGTACATGGTATCTGTTCCATTAAAGGTCTCTGATGGGCTGTTGAAATACCTAGAGTTCAAAGGGTTGAAAAATGGGAGAAATAAAGGGAAATAAAGGGAATCAATTTTTTTTTTTTTTTTTTTTTTTTTTTTTTTTTTTTTTTTTTTTTTTTTTTGTGGACAGTTTCATGACTCATATTTCCACAGCTGTCATCTTACCACCTGCTGGTTTTTAACCTACTTCTCTCCAAATAAAGTGGCTGTAGCTGAAACCTAATCCACTGATTCCTCATACAATTATAGAGATAAGTCTAAACCTTGTGTATACTGAGTTTACTCTCCTGAGTTTCTCTCCATTTGGTCTTGTCTAAAAATATCAGTGGCAAGGAAGCATATCCCGACTTTGACCACTGCATGGTAAGGACTTTCAAAGATTACAGGGTAATATATGGTGTGAGCTACTGTAAATAGGACTGGACACCTTGTGTTGCTCATTTTTCTTTAGGCCTCAGATTTTCATGTGCAGAGTAGGGTGATCCTATGGAAAAAAAGCTATTCCTCCTGTTTGGAAATGTGTTTTGCCCCCATCTAACTCTGATACAACCTGAAACTGATTTCCTTTGCTGGTAGCTGAAAAAGAAAACTTTTTGAAACATATGCTGCATTTAGAGTCAATATGTAGAGAACAATTTTTCCTTAGCCAGAGATAACTTTAACTTATTTACATGTATGGTCCTTTTTCTACTAAAAAAAAAAGCTAATGAAGTACTAAAATTTTGAAGATGGGCTTCCTACAAGTTTATATGTCATTGTATCTAATCTTCAACGATGTCATAGTGCCAGATGAAATAGCTTCCTGGAGGGGAAAAAAAAGTGCATTTAATCAGTTTAACCCACTTAGGAATTAACTTGAACATCTTACTGTCAGAGTTAACTCTGAAGATTATAAATGTTCTTTTGCCAGTATTAACAACAGATACACAACTATTTTGTGAGTATTTCAGATGAGAAAGGTGGAAGATTTCTCTTTGTAAAATACAGTACCTCTTATCTGTTGTAGAAATGCAGGTTGGCCTTAACTGGGTCAGGCTTCCTTTTTCTGCAAGTTTTGCAGAAGGAAGATCCCTTCTGGAGGAAGTACACGTACATTCTTGTAATAAAATTAAATGTTATTTCACACCTTCAGCATTTCAGACAGTCTAGGAAATGAGTGCTTTCCTTTGTCATTTAACATTGACCATTTTCATGTGCTTTTCTCCCTAATTTTTCCCTCAGAAGGCAGTTAAAGAGGGTGGAAAGGACACTCTGTAATCTCTGGGTAAATCTTGCTTATGTCCTGAGCTAGAAAAAGCCTCCACAACTGCCTAATTATTCTTTAAATTAATACCAAGTCTGTACTCTGGGGAAAATCTTGCAATCAATGCCATGTACCTGTCTCTACGTGTGGAACAATCTCAGAGACATAAACTGGACTCTTCTGGGGTGAAACCATATCAGAAGCTGCACTTCCACCTCTAGGGCACATCAGAGTTATTCTGAAAGAAATCTCCCCAAAATGCACATGGCATGGGTGCCAGGTGCTCAGCATCAGCTGTTTCCTCCACTTACCCCCTCTGTGCTGCACTACTTGCCAACACCGAAATTGTCATCTTCTTCTCCCAGCTTCCTAACGCACTGGAGCAAGGACCAGTCTGAGCAGTGTTGCATAGTTTGTGCTGCACGTGCTCATCTAAACATAGGGACAATTAAATACAACATTTGACTTAAACAACATCCCTGTGGAACAAGGACACCTTGATAACCAAACCCTTATTTATGTAACTGGAGGGTTATATAAATCAGCAGGCTTTGGGGGTAAAAGCCATTTGTTTGTCAAACCTCTGTGTAGTGTCTGGCTCAGGGAGGCCCTGATCCATGACCTAACCTCTAGGCAAAAGTAAAACACAATAAAAAGAACATGCCTGGACACTGGGCAAAGAGAAGAGGAGAGGAGAGGAGAGGAGAGGAGAGGAGAGGAGAGGAGAGGAGAGGAGAGGAGAGGAGAGGAGAGGAGAGGAGAGGAGAGGAGAGGAGAGGAGAGGAGAGGAGAGGAGAGGAGAGGAGAGGAGAGGAGAGGAGAGGAGAGGAGAGGAGAGGAGAGGAGAGGAGAGGAGAGGAGAGGAGAGGAGAGGAGAGGAGAGGAGAGGAGAGGAGAGGAGAGGAGAGGAGAGAGGAGAGGAGAGGAGAGGAGAGAAAGATAACTCCAACCCTGCAGAATGTACTTCTGGTAATAAGGGGGCTGGTCTTTCATATGCAATCAGAAAACCTAAATTTGTTTAGATATCAGGAAACAAAGTGTGTATCTACATCCACACATTTCCCCTCATTAAACTATTTCATTATCTGAAATCATGGCAATGAAATGATAATTAGCAAGAAGTTTACTGAATTCAAAAAGCCAAGACACAAACAAGAAAATGCATTCGATATGGTCAACAAAGAGTACAGCACAATCTTTTAAATATAAGTAAATTGAGGCCACCTGGTAGAAGCAGCCACCACTTCATTAAAGTTCATCCAGGTTTACACCCAATGAAGAACATACTTTTAAAGTGTCTGCCTTGGTAGCTTCCTTGTCTGTCACATGCAGCCATCCCAATGGGCTTGTGCAAATGCAGGGTTTGTGTATTCAGGACAAACATGAATGTTTAACCCTATATATGAGTGTATGGTACTCTTGCTGCCCCAGATATTTGATCATTCAAACTGAGAAATCTTTAAATTTTTGCCCTTTGGGTAATTTTCTTACTGAGCTGACTCAAACTTCTTCTGAACCTGTAAGACATACAACAACAAATTCAGCATCAAGTTGGTGCTAGGTTTCTCATCTGCCTGTGCAGTCAATGGATGAGCTGCTAATGTGAGTCATGCCACTCATCAATTGACAAAAGAAAACAGAGATTGAATTTTAAAAAATCAAAATAAACAGATAAGCAAAAAGCCATTGGAGGCTCCAGTGCAGCTCCTGCAGAAGTGAACCCTTCCCACATCTGACACTTGTTTTAGGAGTGTTGTCCATGGCACTGTCTCAGAACTCCTCAGGGAAATAGGGATATGCCTTTGTCCTGGCTTCCACCGATGGACCTAAGTATGAACAGCCCAACAGTGGGATATGGAAAGGATCTAGCCCAACTTCTGCTGGTTTGTGTGAGAGTTCAGCAATCAGCTATTTATGGAAGTAGGGCTCAATGAGAATTGCTGGTGACCTAAGACAAAAGGTCAATTTTTAGGTTTTCAGTATACAATGCAAATAAGTGTTCTTATTTTAAGTTCTGAAAAACTTTGTTTTCTTTTTAAACATTCATTTAGTCAGAAGCACTTACATAAACTTCACAGCTCTTTGCATACATTAGTATAAAATTCTATACATTACAAAATGTAGCAACAAACATCATAATTCCTGTGGGATTAAGCACAGTGAGCACAGAGCAATAAGAGAATAATGTTTATGAGCAGGAAATGCTAGCTTGTAGCAGACTGATATATTTACACCTGTTCACTCAAATGTCACATTTACATATATCTATTTTTAATTATATGTGGGCACTGTAGTACTCAGACTTGTTTATATTGAGTGGATCCAGAGTTCCAATTGCTGGTTTTAAATATAAATGGAAGAATAAATCAAATAAATACAGTAAGCATGTGTAACTGGGAAGGTAAGATGACAAAATATGTAATTTCCAAAAATTCAGATTTTTTTAATGCATATCAAAGTACAGTGAACCATAGAATATGCTGAGCTGAGAGGGAACCATAAGGCTCATCAATTGCTTTGAATTTCTGACCAAGCCCTAGTTACCTTGCTTCCATAGACATCCCTCAGAAGATCTCCATTGACATCAGTAGGTCGAGAACATATACAAAAAACCCAAACTTTTTGCCATGTTATCCTCTACCTTTCACTTCATGAAGACTCTAATGCTGAACAGAAATGTTTAAATTCTGCTCGGAATTGACATAAGGATGCATAAAAGAAAAAGAATAATGGAAACAAAAAGCAGACCCTTTAGCTACAGAAGAGATTATACATGTGGTTGACTTTATCTGCTTACCGAGTGTCCTTATCAAGGGTACTTGTATTTCTATGTAGATTTTGCTCATTGTGTTTCAAGTTGCATGGGACAGGAGATTTTTTTGTTGGGACAGTTGGGAGATGTAATGGGGATGGAAATTTACACTAAACCATAAAAAAAAAAAGTTGAATGACAACTTCAGTATTCCAGATAGATTCTACCCTGATGTGTTATAAGATAAAATCTACCTGAATTGTCTTCCCCATTCAGTTTCCCAGATGCTGCTGCACAAAAAGGCAGAATGCATTTGTGATAGTGCATGACATTTGTTGCTAGCATTGTAAGAACTGCATTCAGAGTAGCAATCTGTTTTTTCTAAAAAAGCTCTGCTGCTAATCTTTATTTAAAATAATAATGATTCCTATGGATTTTTAAAAGTTGAAGCCCAACTCGTTAGTTTAAAGGAAAAACTGAAGCCTGTGTAAGGGTTATTTTAATTCCAGGCCATGTTGGTGTGAACATTATCAATTGATCTAGGATTTAAGTGACCTGTCTGGAATGCTTGACAAACAAATTTTTCTCATGAATTATACATATTACTGAAAACCATACTTAATGGGAGACTGGGAAGAGGGCAGGTATTTCCATCACCTAGGGGTGAAAGCCTTGCAAATTAACAACAAGACGGTTCATTGAAGCAGGTAATGGATTAGTCTGTGAAAACAAGAAATCTTTGTGGGAATGGCTGTGATTATTCATATAGCCTGTTTGCTAATTATTGCTAGTATGAACATTATTTTAACTGCTTTTAAGAACCTTGGAAATGATGTGGTTTGTCAACAGTGTTGTGAAACACTGCTATATAAAAGAGTTATAAGCAGTACGCACTCATTCATGGGAAAACTTTGCATTTAGTCGTGGAATCAAAATATGCAGACCATATTTATTCTTACATAATGAATACATGTCTGCCTTGCAATACAAAAGAATAATAGATAAAAAGGACTTTCTAAAAATGTGAGGTATGACATGTCAGCACAAAGTAGTGATGTTAGAACTGCAAAGCTACCCAGTTAACAGGAGGCAGAGCATACCATGATCTGACTGGATAGGATAGGAAAAGGCCAACCCTGTAGTGCTCATTCCTGCATTCAAATTCCATGACTAATAATGTCTAAACTTACATGTGGTTAGAGAAGTCTGTGTCCTTTGAAGGAAAACTATGTCTTCCTAAAAGCTACATAGCCCAACATATATATATATATGTATATTTTACAAAAGCATTTTTCCATTAAAGTGATTTCCTTTCTTTCTTCTGCACCTGTTAGCATCCAGATTTCAGTGATAACTTTGGTGTGCATTTTGTGAGTTTCTGCTCTTTCCAGTTTTGTCTCTGTTCCTTTGAGAAGACCCATTTGTGCTTCTTTGTCCATTTCATCTACTACTTTCAGGTATTTCAGGATATTTTAAGTTTTGCAGAATCATTCATTACATCTTCTACTGCCAATATCACTTGTCCTTTGAAAGAATACTAGATCACTAAGTTTAAAATTACTTATCACTACAGTCTTCAACTTCTAGAGTCTTGATTGTATTTAATTCCTATAATCAACGTTTCAAAGCCAGAATGACCTGTCTAAAATCTTCCCTAGCTTTCTATGTAATACTGGCCTTCAGATTTCACTCCTTTTCGATTTAAGTTCCATATCTTTCAGAAGCTCTCCTGCATGGGATTTTAAAGCCATGCATAGTGAGATTCATATGACATGCTCACCTGTGAAGTAGTCTTGAAAATTATTTATGAAAATGTAATAAAAAAGGAAATAGTACCTTTCTGTCATCTTTCCCTTACTGTTAAATGCTCCCAAAGCAGATTGCATTAACCAAGTGCTGTTTGCATATTCATATTTTCCCATTAAATTTACAGGAAGTTTGGATGTCTTACCCAAACAGAGGTCCACGCAGAAGACATCTGAAGTTAAAAAACAGGGCTCACACTCGGTTTTAATTTAAGACCTTCAAGTGAGAAGAAAACCTCAAATTCCTTTAGTTACTAAATATGGTAACAGATAAAAATTTGCATCCATTTTCTAATCTGAATCTGCCTAAATTTCTAGTCTAAATCTACTTCAGTAGTGAAATCTTTTTCACTATTGACACTTGTCTCCATACTCAGCTTCATTCTTACTCTGCAAAGCTATGGATTGATCCTGTTCTTAAGTGATGATGTAATGGTGTTTACTTTTACAAGGGCAAGACTTTTATGCATAGTCTCCTCTATGTTCTCAGATTGGAGGAACATTTTTCCTTCCTGAGCCTCTGTGATCATCCTGGAGGAGTAACCACAGGATGCACAGTATACTTTTATTCCATCTTCCTGTCCTTCCTAGGTATTTCATGAGCAGGTCATGTCCATTTATCTCAAGTGATAGTGATAGTAAATAAATTATTAAGAAGCATCTTGATACTAGTTTCCTTGGTGCAATTTCAGGTTGAATCTAGTAGTACCTGTGTCAAGGTTGTGTTAGAGGCACTGGGGACTTCCACAGAAGGAGAAACTACTTTCAGGTCAGTACCTATCACATACTCCAAGATCATCTGGCAGCATCATTTACCTTACTCCAATAATGGGTAATTCCACTGGTCCTTGTGGAATAAAACAGAGACTGGTGTTTACCAAAGCCGTCCATGGGAATCAAACTGTGTGTGATATTTTCACTGACTTTTAGAGACAGAGTTTAAGTAACTTTCGTTTCCAGGAGGCTAAGTTATTCATATAAGACGCTTGAATTATGAAATGAGGATAGGATAATCATAGAATAACAGAGTATTTTTTTGTTTGAAATGGACTTTAAAGGTTACCTGCTTTCAACCCTCCTGTTACAGGAGGGGACACCTCCCTCTAGACCAGGTTGCTCAAAGCCCAATCCAACCTGGCCTTGAACAACACTTCCAGGGATGGCATGTTCACAACTTCTCTAGACAATAGACTTCTCTATTTTTTAGTATATATCTGGTGTTATATACTGATGTTATTTATTAGCATTCCACTATCTCACAGATGTGTTTTTAATAATTAGTTAGATTTTGAAAAATGTCAGGCACAATTCTTGCATTCAAGAAATTTTAATATACTCTTATCAGTGGACATGCAGACCAGTTCACAGAACATAATTCACATATTAAACTTGCTTCAATGAAAGCAGTGGCAAAATAATTTGTAGAAGCTATTTATCTATATATATGGTTCACTTGATTTCAGTTCTCCTGAAGGTATTATTCCAAATTTTAATACTAATCGGTAGTAGATATTTCACTAGCCAAAGCAGGTTAAATTGTCTTTTGTACAGACCCTACATTTCTTTTACCTACAGTATGTACCAGTGATGTTAAGCTTATGGAGGCATTGTAGATGTAAAAGAAACTAACGTGGTTTTAGAATTTTCTGATAAACATGAGTAGATGAAATGCTATTAAACACAGTGAGAAATATAATTTAAAATATTTTTGCTACTGATAGTCCTTTAGATATGGACACTCATATTAATTATTGTAAACTACCTGAATGAATACTGTGTTGAATTGATACAATCAACAATTATACTGGTTGCCCGGTTGTAAGCTAACTTTTTCTGCTTCCAAGAATATTAGAAAACTAAGGAATAAAACATGAGACATAACTGGACTTGCATCATTTTCCACTGAAAAAGCTTCCTGGAAGAGGTAGTTTTTGAAATGTTATTTATTTTGACAGCCTTATATAAATGTTCATAGGAGTTTATAAATATCTGAATTCTCTCCTAATGGGCATATAGGAAACCTCAAGTTTATTTTGTCAAAGGTCTCTTTATCATTAATTGTGTAGGCTGCCAGGGTTCCTGCATGCCACTAGCTTTTTAGATAATATTCAGTATTTTCATTTTAATTCTCTGATTGTAGTCATTCATTTGCAAAGATTACTTGGTCTGGGCTAATAATCTTACAGATCATGTCCTGCAGGCTGTCTGCTAGAATTTTTGCCAGAAGTTGAAAATTCCAATTAAGTATCAGCAAAGATGAGGCTTCCTGAAGGCTTTGAGAACCTTACCCAAAATCTTATCTCACCATTCCCACTTTCTTTATTGGTGTGAATTATGTATATTATTCAGTTGACCATATAATGTGTAAATTCAGCCTTCATAACTTGTATTCATCCCTAATATCTGCTAATACATTTGCAACAATAAGAACTTGCTCTGTTTTTTTGTTTCCCAAAAAAATGCAACTCTTGCTAGAGCTTGCTTATATCCCTTCTGTATCTAACCATAAATGTATTAATATTGCAGCAAAAACTACCAATGCACGGTGTTAATAATATAATATATTGCTTGCCACCATACACATGGCAAGTTTTTACTAAGTGTCTAGTAAATTCTGACCCTGGCAAAACACTCTGAGCAGTCACCACTCTAAGAAATGGCCTGTTCAGGCAGTAGCCTGGTTTCTGTAACTGATTAGAACAATTCAGTTCCTCTTAGACATACCAGTCCCATCAACAGAGACCCACAACCATGCTGCTGCAAGTCCAGTCCCTCTCCATCAAGCATCATCACAAAGTGCTTGGTCCCACAGTGAGTCTCTGAAGACTACAGGTCCTTTTCTATGTGTGAAAACAATTCCTGAAATCCATAAGTCACTCTGAAGAGCCCATTGCCTGTTTTGCTGTTGATTATTCCCTAACCATAGATTGTATTTACTACAGAAAATCTACATCAGATTTGAAAGAGAAAAATAAAAGTCTTGATGTATGTCTAGAGTAAGCAGATAATCCAGTTACAATTAAAAATTATATTTTAATATTTCCACCTTCCTTCCTAGAAAATAATTAAAGATATATGGATGGGGCACGAAAAAAGTAGTCTATGAACTTTGAAAAGTGTCTCAATCTAAATGTTATAAAAAAGGAAAATGGAACATGCTGTGATCAAGTTGATTAGATAGTGTGCAAAGTACAGTAAATTCACAAATACAAGCCGCACGGAGTATAAACCGCACTGCTGGTGTGTTGGCAACATTGTTGTCTTTGTTAATAAATAAGCCGCACCCAGAATATTAGCCGCACTTTAGTTCGTGGCGAACTTTCCCAAAGTCGTCATTTAGTAACACAATCGCGGATTGCCGGGGCTTACTGGCTTACTGCCGACCTCGGAAACATTGTTTCCAAGTGAAAAAAGACACAGATGATAGCTGCGGCACCGTTCCCTGCAAGTTTTATTTACAAGCCGAAAAAGACACGAACAATAGTGTGGTCATTTTGCGAGCATTCCCAATGGATCCGCCTTGCCTTTAAACAGCCACTGAGCCGCACGGGCGGGCAGCCGAGCACCGAGCGGAGCCACATCTCCACACCGGCACGACCACCCACTCAGCCCCGCGGGCGAGCAGCCGAGGTCCCCGAACTCAGCTCTTTCCCCCCCACGCTCATCGGCGCGGACCCGCCTGTCCTGTGAGCTCAGCGAGTGCCGCCCTGCCCCCTCAGCCCCTCAGCCCCGCGGCTGAGGTCCCCGAACTCAGCTCTTTCCCCCCCACACTCATCGGCGCGAACTCGCCTGTCCTGTGAGCTCAGTGAGCGCCGCCCTGCCACCCGCCCGCTCAGCCGCCCACCCCCTTCTCCGCATGAGCCCAGCTACCTGCGCAGCCGCACAAGGGCGGCCAACCGCGCAGCCGCAGAAAACTGAAAACACTTAAAAAAATACAGAAAAATATCACACTTTTATTAAACTTTTAAACAGTTTCATTTTTCATTCATCAGCCGCTTCATCAGCGGCTTCATCTTCCATGAAACCGTCAAAGTCTTCGTCCTCCGTATCGGAAACCAGCATTTGAGCAATTGTGGGATCCAGCGAACGTGAGGCGGTTTCGCCTCCACCTTCACCATCAGAGTTATCACTTTCGGTACTCCCGATGGCATTGCTGGTCAGTCCAGGAATGATGTCGGCTTTGGTGAACCCTCGGCTGATAGTTCGGGTAGTTACTTTACCCCAGGCATCCAGTATCCACTGGCACACTGTAGCGTAACTTGCCCTGCGCAGCCTCCCGGTGTTGGTATAAGAGCGTTCGCCTTCCAACATCCACTCTTCCCACAGAGATCGCACTTTAACCTTGAAGGAACGAATAATACCTATGTCCAGCGGCTGCAGTTCTTTGGTCAAGCCACCCGGTATTACAGCAAGCTCCGTCTTCTTTATTTTCACAATTTCTTTCACGGTTTCCGTCGTGTGGGCACGCATGGAATCCAAAATTAGCAGTCCCTGTAACTGATTAAAGAACCTATGCAATGTGCCACTGTAAATTTCTGTTAGCCAAATCTTCATTGCTTTTTCATCCATCCAGCCTTTTGAATTAACATGAACCTTTATTTCATCTGGAAATCTGTCTTTAGGGAGGCTTTTTCTTTTAAAAATTACCATGGGGCGTAATTTCTGCCCAGCTAGCGGAACACCGAGGACGACCGTAAACGACGTCTTTTCATTCCCCATGGTTCTTACCGGTACCGTCAGTGTTCCGGTGTGCTCCACGGTCCTCGTCAGCGGCATATCGAATGGGAGGGGTACTTTGTCCATGTTAATTATACAATGCGGCTGTATACTATTTTCAGAGATCTTGTTTTTGCAGTAACTCCGGAACCTGGCTACCTTTTCTTTGTAGTCCGCCAGCAACCGCTGACACACCGTGGTCCGTGTACAGACAGAGAGCTGCTGTTGCCTCATAAAGCGGAAGCACCAAGACGCTCCTGCTTGAAATTCTTCTATATGCAATTGATTTGCAATTGCTTTGGCTTGTATCCGAATGGCAACAGTAGATACACTTCGGCCAGCTGCCCTTCGCTCAGAAATCCACTGATAAAGTCTTTCTTCCAGCTCTGGCCATCGTGCTCTGTGGCCACGGAAACTTTTCTTTGTCTTCCTTGCGAGACGAAGTTCGTCCTCCTGCTGTCTCCATCTGCGTACCATGCATTCATTAATGTGGAATGCTCTAGCTGCAGGTCTATTCCTATGTTCTTTTGCATAGCTAATCGCTTTCAATTTAAACTCTGCGTCGTACGCTACTCTCTTCTCTGCAGCCATGCTGAGGGAAGAAGTCACCGAGGGGAGAACGAGCCGAGAAGAGAACACGTCGAGGGCAGAACATGCCAAAAAAGAACGAGGTACGGGAACTCATTCTGCTAAATACCCCCCCGTCCCCCAGTAATGCCGTCATCCACAGGCAGACAATAAGCTGTTCTCTGATTGGTTCATCGTTGGAACACCAGGAAACCATGGATTTCAGACTGTTTTGGCTCGGGACTGGACCAGCATGATACTAGGTAAGGGCAGATATCACTTTTTTGTCCATAAATTAACCGCACCCGAATATTGGCCACATTTCCGGGTTTCCACCAAAATTTTAGTCTTCTTGCTGTGGCTTGTATTCGTGAATTTACTGTATTCTTTGTTAAACCCTCCTCTGCTCCTCCACAAACGAGAAATAGGGAATTTTCTAGTTAATTTTTAGGGAGGTCTACTCAGGAAAGCAGAACTCATAATTAACAGAAACATTTGTAAGAACCTTGGCTCTTGGAGGCTTAGCAATCACAGAAACCAAGTACATTTAGGCAAATCCCTCTTGCAAAAGCATCTGTAATTTTTCTACATACATATGGAATAGATAGAAAGATAAGTCCCAGAAGCGCTCACAGGGTATAATAGGAAAGGATACATTTTTGGAGCAATCTAACGTAACTCTAACATGCATCCATCAATGTTAATAGATGAACTTTGTGTGTTCCAGTGTGAAGGTTCATATTGTATATTCTGTTAAAGTTCCTTGTCTGTTCTGTTTCTTTCTCAATCTTCAATTTTTACTCCTATACAGTCATTTCTGGCTTCACCCTAATGTTTCAATGGATTTTAGTAATCTCTCCAGCTTCTTATACAACATTTCTACAGCTGCATGCTAATTCATTGAGTTTCAGGTTAGACTTGAAAGCTACATTCTCAGAGCAGGTTTGAATTAAAAATATACACATATATATAGTTTCTTCTCTTTCAACCTATAATAATCACTAATGGATACTACGAATTATGTAATCGTCTTCTCACCACTATATGAATGCAAACAAAAATTGTTTTTAAAGGTAGATATACAATGAAACCCCAGATTTCCCAGCTGGAGGATACTAGTTTTGCAGACCAGGATAGTTTCTGATTGAGCCACTGACTTCTTGTAGTACTCAGAGTCAAAAGAGGAATGAGCAATTCAGACTGTTTGGTCTCCAAAGCTCTGTAAGTTCATCTTCAGAACTTCAGCAGTGAGGCACCTACAGCACGTGATGTGCCTCACTCAGCACTGCAAGTGCTCTCTCCAATGCCTCAACAAGAGAGGCAGCGCTGGTTTGTGGTGAACTGCACTTCTTTGACACTCTGACACTTTGGCAATATTCTAAGCACTTGAAACCACTTCAGAGGGTATGAAAGCATGATGGTTTCAGAAGGGTCTTTTACATTTGACTAAGAAAAGGAGGTTCAAGTCAGTAAGATTTATTAAGTTTTCTCCATAGTTTCTATCACATTGAATTGTAGGCAGGAAATAGGAGAGCTGTGCTCACAAACTGGAGCAATAATTGCTTTGTTAAAGGTCGCCCAGATGGGACACAGATCTTCAGAACCATTTTAAAGTGTAGTGAGAGCTACAATTATCTTGCTTTTTTTCAAGCGAGTCTGAAGTTGCATAAAAGACATTGGACCCACTGGAATAAAATTTTAATTTTCTTTCAATTAAATGTGTATTCTTTGACTTATAAGAAGGTAGTGTCTTTTTCTCCAAGAGTCAGAAATATTTCAGAAGTACCAGCAGCTTTACTAGAGAACAGGCCACCACTTTTTCAGACTTTCAGGACAAAGACATCTTACAGCAGGATATTTTCATTACAACCCTGATTGAGCTCCTTCTAGGGACCACACAACTATGCTTTGTTAGACTTCCTTGTTTGTGCTTTAACCCACTTGACCTGAGCACATCACAGTAGCTGTCACACAATTTGTAGCAATTAAAAGATTTTATAAGTAGTGTAGCAGTTCCTGATCACGTTTGCTGGAGAGTCGTTAATTGCTGTGGTAATTTCAGAGAAGCTGAATTTCTGCCGTATTTCCTTTTTTCTGCGCTTCTTTTGATGAAATCCCATCACCTGGTAATTGTGTCACAGACACAGCCAAATGGACTTTTGCTCTAAATTCGTGCAGTTTGGGCTCATGCTTAATCAGCTGAATCACAGTGCTAGTCTCTAATACTTGTCCTGGTTGTCATTACCCTTATTGTCACTATCTGATCAGATTTAGGGAGCCATATGTAGTCAGAATTCCTGCTTTTGTTTCCTCTTATACATAACATGCAGAAATTCCTCCCCTCCAGATACCTGCATACTCAGCTGCAGAGAATTTGGAAATACGGACTTAAAATTATTAGAAATCTTTGTTTTATTAACAAGATACTTTTTTCCCTGTTTTTTTCCCCTCACTAAAGTGAACAATTATGAATTGTAATAACTGTATTCCAAGAATGTTTTATTCTGTCAAAATGGAGAGCTCTCCCCCAGGGCCACATTAGTATCTTTTTCTGTCTAGGAATGCAGCTGTTCCAGGGCAGGCTCTGAGTAATGTCTCTAATCGGCAGATATGCAGAGTGCTTAAGCTAATTATGTAATAAGGGAATCACTCCTAAAATTTTATAAACGTTAATATAGGCATTTAACTTCAATTTCTTTGAAAGTTGAACAGGAAATGAGAATTCTTGTGGTACTAGTACCAAATGCTCATTTTTATACCGAGGTTTTAAAATGTTGGGTATTACAGCTCTAATGCTGTATTCAAGCTGCAAATTACTCTCTTTGGCATTGAAATATTGCTACAATTAAACCTGCAGTAAAGTATTAAAAGAAAAAAAAAAAATCTTGCATCTGACTGCCTTCACACAAAACTATCTGGATCTTCGTTGATCTTGAAAGACAGCCCCTGAGATCTGAGTTTTAATTTTTCATACAGATATACTCTCTTCCATAGTTCTTGGGGAACAAATACAAGATTTCTGATTTAAGCAGTTCCACATGAAAGTTAATATTGTGAGACCTATCTGAGGCAGCTTCTTTAAGGCAGTTTGCAATCTTCACATCAGCCTTTATTCATTTATCTGGGTGTATGTCTTTGTTTCTACATTTGTATAACCCATCAAACCATTCATTTCAATGACAGTCTTTTCTCATGTATTTGGTAAACAAGACAAATGCATTTTCAGTCACACTGAGCATGGGGAACGGAGGGAGGGGGCAAGAACAGTTGCTTTAGACCAAACACACTTCTCTCCTTATTCCATGTTTAACATTTCCTCCCATTCAAACTCTCCTTGAAAAGTGCCAACACTGCAGGCAGCCAAGAGAGCTTCCATGTCCCAGGAAGCCTGTGTCCACTAACTGATTATTAAAACACACCTAAGAAAGAAAGAAAGAAAGAAAGAAAAGAAAGAAAGAAACAAAGAAAGAAAACCACAGAACAAGACACTTCTCATCAGGAAGATCAAAAAAGTAACAAATTGCAGATGATAGATGCTGATTTTGTTATTTATTGCTCTACTATTTGGCATTAAGATAAAAATATACAGTAATTTCACGAATACAAGCCGCACCAATTTGACCAAAATTTTGGTGGAAACCCGGAAGTGCAGCTAATATTCCAGGGCGGCTAATACATTAACAAAATTCTAAAAGCTGCCAACACGGAAGTGAGAGCCCGCGGCAGCCCCAAGCCAAGCTGGAGCCCGGCCGGCCCCGGCAGAGGTGGGAAAGCCTGGCAGAGGCGGGGCCAGCAGTGTGGGGGGCGGGCGGCTGAGCCTGAGCCAGCAGGGCGGGGCAGGGGGGCGGCAGAGCCCGGGCCAGCAGGGCGGGGGAGCCCGGGAGAACTGGGGCTAGCAGTGCAGGGGAGCATGGCAGAAGCAGGAAGGCCGATGGGTGGGGCTGCCTGGCAGCGGGGGAAGCCCAGCAGAACTGGGGCCAGCAGCGTGGGGGAGCCCAGCGGTGCGGGGGCCTGCAGTGCCGGCCAGGGCGAGGAAACGCGGCGGCGGTGCAGACGGGAGGGGGCGGCCGGCTAGCCTGGCGGCAGCGGCAGCCCTGCCGGCCAGGCGAGCGAACGTGGTGCGGGGCGGCCGGCGAGCTCGGCAGCGGCGGCAGCCCTGCCGGCAGGGCTAGCAAACACGGCGCGGGGCGGTGCTGACGGGAGAGGGGGGCCAGCGAGCCCGGCGGTGGTGGCAGCACCACCCGACCAGCCCCGCCGAGCCGTGGCGCTGAGCTGGGCCACCCGGCCCCGTCGGCAACCATGAGCGGGCCGAGCCTGCCTGGCCCCGCCCCGAGCCAGTAAACCCCGCTATGCCGTGATCCTGTTACTAATTGGCCAATTTGTGAAAGCTGCGCACGGATTCTCGCGACGAACGAAAGTGCGGCTAATATTCGGGGTGCGGCTTATCTATTGACAAAGACAGCAACATTGTCGAGGCACCGGAAGGGCGGCTTATAATCCGTGCGGCTTGTATTCGTGAAACTACTGTACTCTTTATTTTGAGAATTAGGCTGGCATTCAAACACTCTTCCTTGCATCCCCATTCACTAAACGTGATCCCAAATCCAAGTCCAGACACAAAGCAGTATCCAACAATGTATAAAACTTCCCTTTTGTTGCCACCTAAAAGAGACCAAAAGATGGATTTACAGTAATTTCACGATTACAAGCTGCACCTATTATAAGCTGCATTTTCCAGGGTGTCAGCAAGGTTTCATTTTTCCTCCATAAATAAGCCGCACCAGATTGTTAGCTGCACTTTCGTTCACAGCGATGATCTGCGGACAACTTTCACAAAGTTGTCAATTAGTAACAGAATAGCAGGATCACGGGGTTTACTGGCTCGGCCCTGCTCGAGGCGGCCGCCAGGGAGCGGCCCCAGCCCCGCTCGCCGCTGCTGCTGGGAGACCGGGGAGTGGTGTGTACAGCCACTGCCACCGGGAAGAGTGAGAGGGGCATGCCCAGCCACTGCTGCCAGGAAGAGGGAGAGGGGCATGCCTGGCCAGTGCCGCCACCGCGCCCCCCGGGGCCAGGCAGGCTCCTCCTCGGCTCGGGGCTGCTGCTGGCTCGGACTTCCGGGTTGGGAAATTTCTAAAATTTGTTCATATATAAGCTGCTCCTGAATGTAAGCCGCACTTCTGGTTTGGGAGCAAAATTTTAGTCAAAATGGTGCGGCTTATAATCATGAAATTACTGTGCCTGTAATATGGATGAGCTTGGATGAGCTACTTCTGTTTATCTCATGCATCCTTGCCATGGGAGACCACTGCTGAGTCCTTTCTAGAAAAGTTTCAGGACTGCACGTCAAAAGGATGAAGGTGATTTTTTATCAGCCTGACTTTGCTTGGGAGAGCAAACTCCTGAGTTCTAGGTGTCCCACAGCTTGATCTCTTCATTAATCCTTCATTATATTTTCTCTCTCTTGTTCACTTGTGGAGGGGTGTGAAAGAGCAGCTTTGGTGGGTGCCTGGCATCCAGCCAGCATCAACCCATTACACTTGCCAAGACAGGGATTGTGTTAGGACTACTTGTTAGATTCTGAAATAACCGTATACTGCATACAAAGCCTCAAATATTAAACATATGAATATTAAATATTATTCAAAATATGTTTTAAAAAAAGGCAGAGAGAGCATTAATGCCACAACAAACAAAGTCCTAGGCTCAGCATTTCCAGCTCTAGTACATCCAAACTTTTCTTTTCCATTTTGGAGAACTGTCTATAAACAGTTCATCTGTGCAGGTCCATGTCCTAGATTTTCACAAAGCAGAATATTTTCATAATATTTATAATTTTCATAATAAACAGAACATTTTCACAAAGCAGAATAGTAGACTTATGGATTTCAGAGACCAAATTTATGTACCTAAATTTGAATACAATTTCACCAAAAGGACTAAAATGCACAGATACCCTCTTTAAGACTGAAGTCATAAGTCCACAACTTTCAAAGCAACATGAAGACAAAAACTGAGAGTGAAGCCTTACAGCAAAGTAAATATGGTATTTATGAGCTAAGAAGTTGCAGAAACATCATGTACTATGGCACATTGTGTATGGGATTTAACACATAAATTTTCATTTGAGCTCTTGGGACTTGCTCCACTGTCCTATTAGTAGAATTTCTGCTTGTGCTAACAATCTTGAATTTACTATTAAATAGTTGATTGAATTTCTGTTAACAGACAGAAAAGTTTTCACTGAAAAATTAAATGAAAGCTGTGGGAGGCAACAGGAAGAGCACATGATGGATACTGGCTTGCTGCATTGTTTTGTTTTCCCTGTTATTCCTTGAGATGGTGCAGCTTGTGTTTCAGCTCTAAAAATTACAAACACAGCTGGGCGTATATTCTAAACACAGTAGGATGTTACTGTGGTATTACCACTGACCCAGGTTCAGACAGAAGTCCTAGGAACTATCAGATGGACAGAATGGATGTAAACATATTCATATTCATTATAGTCGTGGAGAAAATAGAGGAAGTGAGGGATTTGGTGTTTGAAACCCCGCATACACTGACATTTTTACTAGAAGAGGAAGGCTTCCCATTTTCTAAATCTTAGGGTGGAATGCTTGGTCATACTCTTTGATGTTCAAAGATTCTTTTATGTGACATGTAGCCCTGGAACAAGGATGGTGCTGAGGGCCAGGCAGAGAGAGAGGCTGTTCTCAGGCTTATGGCTGTGCACAGGTGTATCCATATGGCTACAGCCCGTCTGCACGTCTCCATTCCAGCATACTAGAAGTTATCACTGCTTTTGGTGTTCTCCATCAAGGAATTCTGGGAGTCTCAATCTCCAGGGAGTCTGGACTCTATGCTAACACTTTTCTCTTTGTAGCTTCCCATTCATACTTGCAGGAGTTATTTCCAAAATGTAGACTTATAAAATAAACACAGGTGCTCATTTTCCTCATAGTGTCCTGCACAGTTGCATTTAACAAATCTTTGATCATTGCAGAGTACAGCTTTTGGAACAGTGTCACGTGTGCATATGCTTCTCACCTGTCCAAAGGGCCTCAGTCTTGTTTTGTCTGAGAGAGTGGATTTGTCCTTCACATCAGCATCTTTGCATCTCATTACCAAAATGACAAAAGGGACTTAAGGGTATGCCCCTCTGTGTGAACACCTTGGATCCACCAACAGAATGGAGAGAAGCTGCCCAAATCTATCACTCTCAGATGCCTATGGTGTCCCAGCTTGTTGTGTCACTTTGGTGAGAAGATTTTCTCCCAACTTATTCAACGGATGTGCAGAGATCAACAGTTCTGATACCCAAAAAATCAATCTCCAACATAGTTAGCTCAATATCCTTGATATATTAATACTATTTTTTCCATTCAGAAAAGTTCCCATGCCTTTTTGAAACCATAAACTACCTCTACAACTTCTTTCATTTGAATCAGTAAAGTCTCACAGTATTTCTGTAACTAACATGGATTTCAATCCTCACTTGACATCTGGTGAGATAATGTGAACTACAGAAAGGTTAAGTGACTCAACCAAAGTCATGTCATAAGTTAGTGGCAGTATGTCAGAGTCAAGAAAGGGATATAGATGTCTTAAATGACTTGACTCAGTATTGAAGACATTTTGAACCAGAATGAGAGATACCGCACATGGATCAACACCATTTTAGGCAAATAGTAAGAATATTTATCTTTCGGTGATGTCTTTTATTATTTGATCAATAAAGCAAATACAGCAGTCTTCTTAAATAATTTCCCAAATAACAGCAGTGACAGAAAACTCCACTACTGGAGTTTCATTTACTAAAATTTAAACTCATCGTAAACTAATCAAAATCATATTAAATTTCTTGTATAGAAGACCACAACAAAAAGAAAATGCACAAAATATGTTAAGGGTTACAACCTTGGACATGTTCTTTACACAAATCCAGGCCTCTGTTCCATTTCTACATTACTAAATTAACATGAAATGCCACAAACTTCAAACGATAATGTCAATTGTCTTTAGCCATTTCTTTTATCAAAAAATAAGTCTTTATGGATTTCATATGTTGACTAAGCCAAAGGCATGGTCAGCACAGAAATGTTTACAGATGGCAGAACTCTTGTTTTTTTTAAAAAAAGAGATCAAAGAGAGGTTGAGAATATACAAACCCTGGTGGTTAATACACACTCATAAACAAATAAATAAACTAGCATGATGTTTGCCTATGGCCAGATTATCTGTGCAACTGACAGAGACTCTGCTATCACACCACCTTTGTTTGGAAACCCTCAGTTTGAGCTCCTCTCACCACCAGGACAATACTCCTTAGATCAGGTTCTGTCAATACCAACTCCTTTTTTTAGGGATTTATAACGTGGCTGTAAAACTTCATCTGAGGGTTAGGCTTGGCAGACAAGGTCTCAGCCTGACAGCCGTGTTTTTATTACATTATTTTAAAATGAAGTGGCTCTTTTTAACCTTAAGGAAGATGCAAGATGCATGCAAGTTAACCAGTTTCAGGAGGTATTTGGCTGCTGCTATAACTCAAAACTCTTGGGAGGGTGGGGAGGGGGTTGTGTATTTCCTTTTTTTTTCCCCACAAAGATTGCATGTGCATCTGTATGAGTTTCATAAAAGACACTACATTGACAATTATGGTTACAGAACTATGTGAATATTCACAGATAGCCTTCATGCAGACTAAAATTTCTTATAAAATTCAAAGCAATTAAGCCTACTTGGTTTAGGCAAATAAAAACAAATTGAATTCACAATGAAAGGATTTACAGTTGATCATCTAAGAAGCACCTATAAAAAAGCTGTTTGAAGTGTTTGTCCAGAGTGAAAAGCACGGGAAAGATGGAAGGATATATGATCTGAGATCTGCTCAGCAGAAAGGTGTTCACTACCCCACAAAGAGATAACAACATAGAATGTAAAAGGGCGAGGTGTGAGTCCGGCCATCCAGAGTGATGCTCCAAGAGAAGGTCCTGGTGGCTCTAACTATAAGGGCTTAAAAATCAGGAGCATTATTGCATAATCAAACTTTATAATACATCCTGTGAAAGCATTTGATGGATTTTTGGAATAATCTACCTCTTTAATTATTTTTAGTCGTGGACTGAACCTTGAGATCCCTATTCAAGAAGAGTTTCTTGTTGTTTAATGTTGGAGGTTTTTTTCATTTTGTCACCATTTCAGGTGTCTGGCCTGAGATGTTGTCACCTAACTTCATTTTTACCAGAGAGTGATAGAGTGGCTGGCCAATAAATCAGGTACTTCTGCAGTGTATTAAGTTGAATGCCTGCAAATTGAGATACATTCCTCAATCTCTTCTGAAAACATAGCTGTGAAGGGTCAGTCAGCAAAGAGCATTTTGTGACCACTTGGGTTCAGCCTTATGAACCTAGAGCCAACATGTGGAAGAAGAACTTCTTTGTCAAAAAAGAAATACAATACATTTAAATTCTACAGCTAAGGAAGAAAAGTAGTGCTTTACATCGTGTTTCCTGGTTCTATGCATAAAACCAAGGACATCACTTATATAAGCCTTTTTTTGCTCTGAGTTAATGCTCAAAGTTTATATGAACACAATGGTGGAAGCTGCTGTGGGGTTGTGTAGAATCAGAGCATCTGTTTGGCCTGGGCTACAGCAGGGAAGAAAAGATTGCCAAGAATTTTGTTTCAAAAATCGGTACAGGTTAGGCAGAGCAGAAATTCTGTGCTTGTTAAAGCCTTTTCTTTTGTAAGAATAAAGCTTAACGAGGCAAACACAGCAATGTTAGAAGGTAACCAAAGAATGGTGAATAGCCACTGACTCTTCCAACACCTGAACTTTGAATACAAATTCTAACGCAGACATTCCCAAAATGACCACATATGTCAAATTATCTGCAGTGTTTTGGCATTGTATTAGTTCCTTCCAGTCCTCTTCTAAATATCTGAAAACATCACAGGCTTCCCTTTTTCATGGGGGAAAATGTAAGAAAGGAGAAGAAAGATACAATGATAGAGATCTTCCTGTGTTCTGATGTCCAGGTGAGTGTTTTAGACACTTCCAGAGTGTGTACCAAGGCATGAGTGAAGCACAAACCACATGTACCTTTCCATCCCCAGATTTGTGTAGTTCCTGCATGACAGCCACATCTTTTCCAATAGGAGGTATCCTGCAGGTAGGATAGGAGGACATCTACCAGGTATCCTACAAACCTAGCATGAAGGTTCAACCAAACCCAAAACTATCTATACACCCAACAATTTGTCTTAGCATCTGGTAAATATCTTCAAATGTGACAAATACATGATATCTCAGTAACTCTTCACCTTTAACTTAAAAAAATACCTGTATGTCAAATATGTGTCTCAATAGTGGTTGATACGGGCATATCAATAAAGGGAGAGAAAAAGGGGCAAAGTCCAAGTTCTAAGCAAAAAGGAAAGAAATAAAAACATAATATGAATGCAAAGAATTTCTGTCTGTTGGAGGATGACAGGAGGTCAAGAGAGAAGAAAGTAAACAGAGTGTGCATGGGCAATACCCTGTGGTGTGTGTACTAGTAACCCAGCAATATTTATGAGAAATGATGAGGAACTGTCTTATGAAAGGAGAGTCACAGGGATGGATGGAGCAAAGCCTACTTCATGAGATGATAACAGAAAAATAGGAGAAAACATGTGGTTAACATTTTCAGGAAAATGTTTCTGGAAAACAGAAGGGGTAATCCTGTGGAATGGATGAGGCACTTCCTGGCATCCAGAGATTTTCAAGCTCAGGCTAGATGTGGGTCTGAGTAACCTGGTCTAGTGGAAGGTGTCCCTGCCCTTGGCAAGTGGGCTGGAATTAAATTATCTTTAAGATCTATTTCAACCCCAAACATTCTACAATTCTATAATTCTATTAAATTCTTGATCTGAGCCTGTCCAGAAATGATACAGTGTGACAGTGTTTAGTTTAATTCAAATGTGTAAAAATGAATGTTAACCAAAAAAAGTCATTACAACTTGTGTATTGTTTGGAGATTTGTTATCTGCTGAGGATGCAGACTGCGTCTTCAAGAAGGACAAGGATGCAGTGTGATCTTGTGTGACACATGACAGCCCTCAGTGTCAGCTGAGTGCTTGTAAGAGCAGCTCTAAATGATGGCAGCCCTGCTAGAAAGAGTATTGTTTTGTCCTTGGAACAAGATGTGTAAACCTCAGCTACAGTGGCTACATCATACATACCCACCCACTGCCTCCTCTGCCATGTGCTCTGGGCTTGCCCTTGCTCCCAAGGAAGCTTATTCCAAAACTGACAATTATTTCAGATGGCATGAGATCAAGTTCTCCGATTTCTGCGTGGCAGTAGAACAGAACCCAAAACAACCACTTGCACTACGAGTTGACTGTGCAAGTCAAGCCATCCAAGAGGGTTTCATCCAACCAGACTGCCCAGCTTCTCATGAATAAGAGTATGATTTTAAGTCTGCCATGTGCGCCAAGGGATCACCTGGCTCACCTTCAGTACCTTTTATCTCTTCTTTTCCTCCTTTATGGCCAGGAGAAGCATAGACAAAAAAGCAATACTGTTAAAAGCAGAAAACCTCAAATGCAGAATTCAAGTCTTCATACTACACCAAATAAAGATGTTGCAAAACTGTCTGTGATGTGTACAAAATTGAGCAGCTGTACCATAAGGAGTGAAAGAAATGCTTACTTACCTGTATCCAAAAAGAAATCATGGTCTGTGGGAAAACACATTTATATCAACATTTACTAGACTGATAGGGTGAGTGTTCCTAATGTGTCTCCTTTTCTTCCTGTTAAAAAGCTGAAGACAGTGTAGTTTGGAGTGGTCATTGATTCAAAGGTGGTGCACTGCAGCAAATGGCTGTTGTAACCCAATACCCTAATGCTTTAGGAATGGTATGTCCCTTTAACCCTGTAACCCCTACAAGACCAATGGACTGACCCCTGCGATGGGATTGGCCTGAAGCCAAGGCTGACCCCTCCCCTTTCCTGACCCAGAGAAAAACCCTGAGCCCACGTGGACTCTCTCTCTTTATCCCCATCTCTCGCTCTGACCACGTGGAAGCCTAAGAATAAAGCAGAATACCAACCCTGGGAGTTAGAGCCTTTAATATCTTCTGTTCTACATGAAACAGCATCCCAGGCCAGCTCTGCAGGTATTTGGGGAGCAGGGCCAGGCCCAAGGGTGCAGTTTCAAATGGCTGGGCAGATCTCTTGTGCTACTGCTTCCTCCCTTTCTGCCACTCTAAGGGAATAACTCCACACTGTCTGAGAAGAGCAGTGGTTTCAAGAATGTCACTGTCAGAAAGAAACAGATGTAGTTCAGTCTACAGAACAGATGTCAGTCTCACCTAGAAATAGATAATTCCTGAGCAAGTTGCATACCCTGAAATGGGACATTGGTAGCACCGAGATGCCTCTATGCTCAAGTTCACTGCTCAAGTTCGCTTACAATAATTTTTCACTGAACAGTACCTCTTCCTTTTCCTCAGTAGCCACCAGGAATCTCAAAACCTCCTTCTGTTACCTCTTCTCTCCCTCCAGCAGTCAAGCACTAGAAGCTGTAGAACTACACTAAATCCCAAACAATAGCCTGCAGGTCCAAATGATGCCAGGTTGACTCTGTCCTTTGGCAAAAGACAAAGCAGTCTCTGAAAACAGGAACTCCATCAGCGTTTGTATAAATGCTTCAATAGGATTTTAATTCTGGTTATGATATGAAATGTTATTAAATAAACTATGATTCAGGTCTGTGATTTTAAAGAAGAAAACACATAATGGAGTAAGAGGGAAGAGGAAACAAAATTTCCCTCAAAAAATAACAAAAAATGTCTAATGAAGCTCCAAAGTGAAACAAATACCTTAGGCAGAATAGCTGCTATGAAAATGGTGTCCAAGTCAGCTTACTTCAGGGATGCTACACTGTGTCAATACCAATGTGCATGCGTTGGCCATGACCTTCTTAAAACAAAACCAAAACAGGCACTACACCCCCTCCTCTATTATCCCAATTTAAAGGAAAATCAAACTAAACACCCAGATAACACAGGAATTACAGAATACTCCAAAATCCTGCCTCATTGGGTCTTGAGGAGGCTAAGACCCTAGGATTCACCACTGTACATACAGGAGGTGAGTTTAGGTTCACTGCCAATAATTGTGCTTGCCTCATTCATTTCCAGAATGAGCTTCAGCACACTGGTGTTACTAGTTAATTTTGATGAACCAGAGGCCCTATGGTCCTCCAGTCTCTTGTGCAAAGTCACGTGCAGGTGCTATTTTCAAGCATAGATTTTAATATATAAAAAGAAATATAGCATCCAGGCTGTCAGAGCATTGCCTGGTAGGCTTTAACTTGACACTGTCATAAGCAGTTCGATCAGGTCGACAGCACAAAATCCTTTGAAGATAAGAAAAAAATGGGCTGGGTCTGTCTATTAGGAGACCATTTGTGGAACTATTGTTGTTTGTATTGTGCTAAGGTGAAAGGACTAACACAGGAATAACCATTACATGAACACTGATTTATTTGCAGAGGGTTAAGGCCAATAAGTTTGATTCTCCATTTCAGGACAACTTGAGAGTAACACCAAAGTCAATGAACGTCCATCAGGAAAACAGAAGTTTGACTAAGAAGGAAATTACATTTAATGAGAAACCCCACAGTCTTATTTAAATGTTATTATCTCCACTGTTCCTATTTATCAATAGTATCAGTGATAGATAAAAGCATGGAGCTTGCATAGTTGCAAGAGCTATTCTCTGCTGAACACATAATAAAGGTTTTCAGCAACAAGAAAAAAAAAACCTGGAAAGTAATTCCCACTCCTTCAGTAATGAAAAAACAAGATGTCTTTGAAAAACTGCACAGGAGCTACAATTGTACAGGTTAATATGTTAAGACACTTTGATTCACTGCCCACCTGTGTTCACTGGAGCTTGTTAACTGCTTTATTTTTATAATGTATAACTGTCAGTGTGGCATCCATCTGTCCTTCATTTTATATGGCATTTCATGAGAACTAGTCAAAATCTATTTCTACAGCTCAAAATTTTGCTTTCCTGGAAAAACAAAAAACCAAAATGATGAAGACTCTACAGAGCAAAGAAAAGGGGACAATACATTTTCTACCACCACAGGAGTCTATTTCTGCTCTCCAACCTTGTTCACTACTTATGTCTATTATCTTCTCTTTTTGTGTGTATAACTCCTACTGACATTAATGGGAGGCCTGCTCATGTAAGGAGAGAGGACAATCAAACCTTAAACATGTTCTTAGTTTGACAGCTAAATCCCCAGGTCCGGGAAATTCTGAACTTTACGTCAACATGTTCCAACATCCCATTTTAAAAAAACTGTATTTCTATCTTCTTCTCCTATTGTACAAACAAATTCTTACATACATCTGATATTAGGTTGTATACTGCAGAAATATATAAAAACTGGTACAGAGCACAGTAGAAGCTTCATTGAAAAAAGTTTGTGTCATAATCCAAACCCTCTCCCTGAAATTGATAACCTTAGTGAAGAAAAGGAAAAAAAATATTTAGTGAGAATATTTATAGGAATAAAGGTGACAGAATAAGTTTCTCCATTGAAAAATTACTTTTTACACCAAAATAATCCAAAACAACCATACGGTAGTCATGTCCCCAGCATCCCAGTTGACATGTAAGCTGTACAGTGTGGGGAGACTTCCAGCAGGACCTCCCCTTACCCAGAGTGCTCAGTAAGTGTGGTTTTAATTGAGATCATTATATGAACCAAATTTGGGAACTTTCAAATCTCGTTTTTACCAAACTGGAACAAATAATTTTGGTTCTTCTAACCAAAAGAGAGATAGGCGTGCTGTACGCTTCCTTATGGGAGCTTTGGGGACAGCAGGATGTTCTCACTTGGTTTTGCCAAAGGAAAATGGCACTCTACACCCAGGTACTCTTTTGGATGGTTTTGGTGTTAATACCTATATATTTTGTTACAAAAATACTTAAATGGCAGAAAGCAAAGATCTGTGTTTTCTTTAAAATTCTTATTTGTTCAAGGTAATCCTGGCTAATCTGAAAGCCCATTTTCCTTAGGCACCATGAACTAAACCCCATGCTAGACCCCAAATCAAGATAATCACACAACATTTACATTTGATTTGTCTTGTGTAGTTACAGATCTTGCTTTTCAGTCCTTATTGTTTTATATGTATTTGTAGAAAATGAGGGCTACCTTTTGAAATATCTGAGACATCTGATGGAGGGAAACCCAGTTTATCTGCCATTCTTCTTGTTGTTATTCTTCAATAAGTCTACAATGAAACCAGGTTACAATCAAATTTCTGAGGCTAGTTACTAAACTAAAACACAGTAACGATTCTCACTAAACATTATGTTCTGACACCTGTGAACTACACCTCTCCAGAGTTTACTATAAATGCAGGTCTATATCATCACCCCCAGATTAATAAAGATGATTATAATGCCCTTTCTTCAGACATCCTGCAAAAATCAGCGTAAGAGAAGCATGTGAAAATAGCATCAATGCTGCTGCTCCATTGCAAAGGTTCTTGCATGGCATCCACATGAAAGTCAGCTAACAACAGATCATATGCATTCAAAGTCACTATAATGGATTTGTAAATACTGTAAAGCAGAATGGAATTTTAGAGAGTGATTTCTGCTCACCGAACTAAATTACTTAGAACTCCAGATTGAGACCAGTTTGAACAGGTAAAATATGAGTATTTTGTTTTGGATCAGGAGGGTATTTTGGTAGCAGTTGCCCATGCTTTGTGAACTTTGGTTTGCATGGTGATTTCTTTTTTGAGGACAATAAACTGAAATACATTATCTGGGAGTGCACTTAATGCACACTAGCAGCAATTGGACATCCAGCCTGTGTACATTATTTTGTGGTAAAAACAAAATTTATATACAAGAGACATCAGTCCTCAGCACCAAGTGTTTTGCTGTACACTTTTGTTCCTATCTGTGTGCACTACTTCCTATCCCAAGATCCCACTAATAGAAAAATTTGTTTTTTAATGCAAAATTATGTGCACCCTTGCACTTCCTAAATATGATTCTCAGTGAGAGAACTCTGGAGGTCTTTCACAGATTTGCCTTTCCTTGCCCCATTCAGTGTTTTATGTAATAAGGAGATTCTGTTGAAAAATTAAATATATGTGTATGTGTGTGTATATATACGTATATGTCCAGGATACACTTTTTTAGCCTGTTTCTGACATTCCTCTTATGCATTCACTCTCCAAATGCATGATTCCTACAGTATCTTTTTCCTGAATCTGGCATCATTTATCTAAGTCTGTATCATTAACAGATTTCAGCTCTGTCAAGAAGAAAAGTATTATCCTCTCTTGACAGACTGAAATTAAAACACCATTGAGTTTATGTGATTCACTTGAGACTGTATAGGAGTTGTCTGAAGCAGACATTGCATCTCAGCTTCCCCAATATCCATCTGATGTCCTGTCTCCTAAATCAGTTCTTTACCATTTGTAGGAGCTTTAACTTCTCAATAACTCATATATTTTGCTTCCAGAACCTGGAATCAATTAGAGTGGACCCTTGGTCTACTGGAAATAATGGGAATCAACATCAGTGCAAATATACGTGCTGAAGAGCCACCATGCTGGATTGGGACCAGGAAAAGCAGGAGTGTGTTTGTTTTGCTGTGGAAGAGTTTGGGTTGGCAAAGGATGCAGTAAATTTGGAAGTCATGAGAACTGGAATACAACCAACAGGCACCCTTGGACTCTGGATTTCTCCTAAAAGGAGCTTTACAGTGGCAGTGAGGGCAGTCTGTGTTTCGTTGTACATAAAACACTGACAGTAATCCTCAGAGGGTGCCTTGTGCTGCTGCTCCTTCAGTTCTGTAAGGCCAGGAACAACCAGGTGAGACTTTGCCTTCTGTGGCAGAGAACATGCCCCTACATCAAAGCAAGCAGGGACCACCACGTTCATTCACTGCTGTTCTTCTTGCTGGTTTTCAGCCTGCGTGCTGAGTTTTTCCTTGTATAAAGCCCTGCTAGCGTGACAGTGAACATATGCTGTTAGTGTGCAATAATTGTCCTTTAGCTCCTTGTTGGCTGGATTTATTACCTAAAGCAATCATGCTGCAACAGAGGAAAAAGTAAATAAAATGTTTATGATCATGGCAAATCTTGTTTCTCCTTTAAATATTGAAAGGGCTGAATGATCTCAATGGCCAAAAATTACCTCAAAATGTATGTGTGCATGTGTGTGTTTACTTTGGCTTGGTCACCTTGATATGATTTTCACCATAAGCTTTCTCTGCAGCCAAAAATCACATCACATGAGCCAAAACAGATAACAGACACATATACTTCTGAGGTCACCATTGCCTGAATTATTGAACAGGTTTCTGCACCTCTTCTGGGCATGCATTGAGATGGGAGCTTGCCAATAGCATCTCTTTTTCCAGCACATACCATACACAAAAGCAAACACATGTATTGCAGCACTGTAAATGTAGTGAAATAATGGGTGCTACTTCCCAAGATTTCATCTCACTTCCTCACCAATAGGGTATAAAAATGTACCATTTTTCCTCTGACAAAATAACTAGCAGGTCCTCAAGGCAATCCAAACTCCGACTCATCAGACATCAAAGAGAAAACAAAGAGATTTGGGGACTTTGTTTAATATCTGTTGATATGGAGGTCTCAAGTCTGTTTTCAAAAGCAGCATCTTAGACAGTTTAATATTAACATGATTTTTAATAACTTAAAACAGTGTCTCCTACATCCTAGGAGATGTAGGAAGGAACTGAAAGTGAATGGATTATAGAATTACTACTCTTTGTTTCCAAGGAGCAAGCATAGCCTGATCCAGTACAACACTTAATTGTTCTCCTACCTAAGGAACTGAATTTTTATTCTTGTTTAGTTTGCTGACAACTAAAAGTTGTGTGGGGAGGATATTGTATCAACACAAAACAACTTTTTAGTCTTTAAAATTTTTATTGGTTGACCTAATTTTATTCTCTTTTTTTCTTTTCTTTTCCTTTTTTTTTTTCTTTTTTTTTTTTTTTTGCTGTTCTATTGTTCAATTTGGAAAGTTTGTACAGTATGAAAAAATTCACATTCACTTTTCAGGCATCTTAATGAAATTTCTGCAATTCTTTTCAGTGAAGCAATAATCTCAAAAAGGAAAATCAAACCATCAGACTTCAAAAATACTGTACTAAAACAGATTATCTTTTTCTGACCCCTCCCTTGGTTAAAAACCTTGTTCTGAGCTCAGGATAAGTTTAATCCATGACCATTTGCTGCATCTCAAAGCAAATAAAACATTGCTCAAAAAGATGTTGTCCCAGTTTTGAGTATAAATAGCCCTACTGACACCACTAGCATTAATCACATTTTAAAAGTGGTTCCACTCAAGGCTGTTCTACCAAACATGTGTGGACCATATTTGTTTTACTCATCTAATGGTAGGAGACAAAAAACTTCCAGGAGCTAGGTGCACTAATTAAATGTATACTGATCCATAGACTAGGTTGCATTTAAAGACTACTTCTCAGCTCCTTTTTGGAGGAACAGACCTGCCAATGCATGTCTTTAGCCCAAGACTGCCTGCTGACATTCCAGTGTATTTTTCTGTCATTTGGTTGCTTAACAAAAGGACGGTGCCCAACCCTCGGGGGAACAGGCTGGGACAAACACACTCTAACCTCTGTGGTTGCGTTCTGAAAGGTGCAACTGACCCTTCTCCCTTAAAAAACTAAAAAATACTTAGGCAACAGGATTAAAATGAAAGACTAATGAATATACAAAATGTCACACCTGCCACACTTGTGAATTATTGGTCTCTTAAACTTCTATAACCCAGCACTGTCAGTGACACCCTTTATTTACCCTTAAGGCACTTGGCAGCTGCTTAAATGGCTGTCTATGGCAGTTTGGTGGAAACAATAATAATACATTATAAATCAATGAAAATGAAGTTTTTGCGGTGATAATCTGATACAGATTTGCTAACATTTATATGAAATTCAATTCTGTTTGATTGCATCAGCATATGTTTCATTTCTTCCAACATTATTGATTTTGAAGCCTCTTTACCTATGTCTAAATTTTTTCTGTTACAATTTTGCATTACTGTTTGGAAATAGCTTAAATCAAATAGAGCCCTTTATTCAATCTTTAGCTTTGTAAAAAGCTGGTTATTCAAGTAATGTGATCTTACTTTTATTTTTCAATGGAGAAAGCTTTTAGAATTCCCAAATCTTCTATATCATTTACCTGCTAAGACTCCTCTGTAATTAAGCATGTTGTTATTTCTGGTAAAACCACTGAAACATCAGGGAAAAAAATAAAATATGGGCATAATATTGAAGTGCTTAGGGTATTCAAACCAATGAATAAATTCAAGGTCTTTGTGTTGAAATGGATGTTTTAATGCAGTTAGAGTAGTGATTACTTAATATGCATAGGCAAGTAGCTGTGTCTATGTACCTATTCAGGTGTTGTGTGTGCAATGGTGATAATAAGCACATCACATCATCCTCTCAAATAAAAGAGGTATTGTTGCTGTTCCATTGATTTACTATAAAAATTGAGGCACAAAATCTTATGGAATTAGGTACTTTAAATGGCTATAAAAGTGTAAATAAATAAATTACTTTGTTCTGAGATCTACGGGATGCTGCATTCCATCTTCAGCTCTTGGTTCGTGTTTTATGTTTGAACATGCAGAGAAAAGTGCATGCATATTGTCTGTACAGGGACTTGTGTGCATATGTGTAAGGCATCACCTTTACACAAATTTCACCGTGTTCTTTCACATGGCTGTGATACTTTTGGCACAAGTATTCCTCAGATATCAGTTGGGATGAAAAACCTTAATATTTTCCCCTGACTTTCAAATATTGACAATTTAGCAAAAACTTTTATTTGGAAAACATAAATCCTGGCATTAAAAAAAAAAAAAACATTCTGCTTCAGCTATGTCAGAATGAATGGGGGCATATTTTCTAATTATTCGGTTTTTTTGTCCTCTTAAATATGTCAAAACAAAACTTTAACAAATCTTAAAATCCAGTTGACCTGAAAATAACAATAATAATAACAATAACAATTATAAAATTCATTCACTTCAACATACTGATACTTCATTCCTGAAACTCTAATAAAACAGCAGAATCCTTCATGAGAAAGATTTTCAAAACACTCTCCAGTCTGTGACTCCTTGACAAAGCAGTAGTAGATGTTGTATGCAATTTTTTGGCATTCTGAATGTCTTTTACTATTTCTAACACTTCATGTGTTTTCCCTGCTTGAGTACCTCTGCCATCACTCCAGCAATGTGCAGACACCTACCAAGTCCAGTGTCTCTTTCCAGGGGAAAGCACAGCCACAAGAAGTGGTCTTGACCAAAAAATCCACACACATGCACACACACACACCTGATTTAAAGCACAGAAATGAAGTTCTCTTGCTGTTATGCTGCAGTCATGGTTGCAGGCACACAGTCCCTGAGTGAGAAGAATGACTGGCTCCCTGAATCAGAACAGCCCAGTGCAGTTTCCATCAGCTAAACCTGCCTATGCCTGTGGTTGCTTCTGCTCTGTGCACAGAAACGTGTTAGGTACCCAGCAGAGGAAAGAGCTTGCCTAGTGAAAGGTTGGACAGTCAAAATTTAGGGTACTCACTTGACACTTTCATATTACAGGGGATTTAAAAGCTGCTTACCTGAGAACTGACACAATAAATACAAATACAATTCCCAATTTCTGTCAGGTTCTCCTCTTTGATTCCAATATAAAATCAGTGGATTTTTTGGGATATGATGTTTCTGTCACTGGCAGAAATATTTTTCCATTTTTTTTTCTTTGGACTGAGGTATTCTTTGGTGACTACACAAATAAACCATATTAATGAGCTTCAAATTCTTCAAAAAGAAGGTCAACAGTACTGTCACACACCACTAATATGAAAAACTATTCTTCACTTCAAATTCCAGTATTATCAAGAGAAAAGAATGTGCTAAATTAAAATTGACTGTTCTGTGCTGATTTTCATGGTCATTCAGTCTGTGCCACCACATCACAAGAGTGAGAGAAGATTAAATGATTAACTGTGTGTATATTATCCCACTGATTCAGTCAGAGTCTTTCTCAACCACTTATTTGACTAAATTTCACTATTTTAAGAATATTCTTTGAAATTTTGGATAGAGAAACTCCCTTCAGTAAGAAAGATTTTATTGTTTGCCATTGTGGGATCAGTCACAAATATCATACAGCATTTTTATGATTCTCTGATAACTGAAGTTTGCATTTGAAACCAGAGCAAGCAAATGGAGATAAAAAGCAGTGGGCTGGGAATTCCCTCTCACCACCAATTTCTTAGTCACAAGCACATTACATTAATAATGTCAGAGAATTCATCCTGCAAGGAGTTGAGCTTGCCTGCTGCATGCTGAGGATCCTATGTACTCCACAAGGTGTAAGGATCTCTGAGTATTCAGCTTCCTCCAGCACAGAGAACCATCAGAGCAGCTATTCCCATCCCTTTGCACAGTCAGTACCCACAAAGTCATCAAAAACAGCAAAATCTTACAATGACAAACATGCTGAACCAAGAAGACATTCAGAATTTGAATGGAAATTAATCTGTCTGAATGTTAGATGAAAAAGAAGATAAAATGACAGTTTTTACATTTAAAATGTTATGTCATTAGGCGATAATACTAGAACAGGGATGTTTGTTACATTTTATAACTACACTTTGCTTTGTTGTGTTTTCTGAGATGTTCTCGGTTTGGAAAATGAAAATCTGAAAAGAAAATTTCCTACTGTCAGTCAGTTTGATTTCCTGCATCTCACAGTTGTGATATTTACAATGTTAAATTGTGAACAATGTTTCACTACATTGGAAATTGTTCAAGTAGGAAAGAATGGGTTTTTGTGGCTTTTTTTACAATGTCTAAATTCAGTCTGCATTTGAACTATCTTACACTTCACTTTTGGTAGCATTAACCAAATTATATTTCTTGCAGTAGTGAATTTCTGGGGCATAATCTGCCCAGAAAAAGATTCAGTTCCGTTCCTTACTGGTGTTCTCTTTGCCCTGATGTTTCTGCCAGAGTCTCTGGATATGCTCTGAAGTTAAATCCCGACAAAGACCATAACTTGTGAATTTACAACTAGGATGTGACTAAAGCAAATGACTTTGATTGAATTAATGGCACAAAATTGTGCTACTAAGCAGAAAGAAGTATGAAAAGTCTGTCAATAATCTATTTTTCATCAAAAATCTAGTGTTTCATGCCCAGGTTCTTGTCGGGAATGGAAAGAGAGGCTTCAGAGTCCTGCTGGGATCACCCCATCAGGATCACCTGAGCAAGGGTTGTACAGGAAGAAGATTTTCTCCTAATGAGGAAATGGGTGAGAGAGACCATGGAAGCCCTCCATCCCTAGGATGGTCTGATTTGTCCTCCCCATCCCCTAAAGGGAATACAGAAAAGGCACCAGATCAGACTGCCTACCTTTCCTCTGCTTTGTACTTCCCCTGGAAAAGAAAACTTTTCCACTAACTCTGGATGATTTTAAGGCAAACTGGCCCCATATAAATCGATAAACAGTATAAACTAGATTATCAGACAAGATTTTTATCAGTAATAGCCATAACACACAAAAACCAAAAGCTTTTTGTGTGGCTTGAGGAAATCTTCTTCTGTGAGTCAGGATTACTCAAGTCCTCAAGTCTGCAGTGTTACTCACTGTATTTCTGTCGGTTGTTTTCCCTATGAGCCACCAGTGGTAAGGAACTGCCCTGCTTTAACAAACAGGCTTTGGGTGTGCAGGATACCACAGGAACTACCCTTTGCAGCAACTGTGCCTCCAAGCTCCAGGAGGAAATCTGAAAGAAAACAATTTTGTGGGACAGATTCAGAAGCCACTATCCATCTAAAGTCAAGGGAAAGCATAACTAACATTTGTTGTAAGAGTTTCCTTCTAAACACAAAAATGCACCCTTCAACAGTGAAGTCTGCCTCTCAGATTAGCAATTCTAGATCACAAAATCTGCCCAGCCCAGACTGCAGCTTTGAAGTGCTCCCCACAGCAAGAGCCTGCACCCCACAGCAATGAGTGCCCAGCCACACTCACACAAGCAAACGAGGCCACCTCGGTTAGCAAAGGTGATGCTGCCTGGGGCAGCTTTTATCTACAAGCCGAAATCATCTTCCTTTACCTGCTGTGCTAGAGGTTACAGTGCCACAGTGAGGGTACTTAACAGAATAAGCAAAAGATTTCAGTCCTCTCTTAGAAAAGCAGTAGTTTGGGGTAGAAGGAAGGTCAAGGCAAGATTCAAAGTCTGTGTGGTACTACTTCTTCTTAGGACCACACCTTAAACCGGATGCAAAAGATAGATTTATCCTTTTGTGATAATCTGGGAATCATTCACCAAAGAAAAATGCAACTCATATCTACCCTCAACATTTCTCTGTTTTTCTGGCTTTTTCTAGCAGGAAAAAAAAAAAAAAAAAGTAACACCCAGAAGCCACTGCTTCTAGTCCTTCACAATTCTATAGGTTTTGTCTGTAGCTCTTGGTCGAAAAACTGCCATGGCTGGTTACAGTTTCTTTAAAGGAATGCACTTATCAAGCTCTCTACACCTAGGACACTTTTTCTCAACCTCTGCTTTTTTTTTTTTTCTCCCTTTTTCCTATTTCTCACATTCACTTTCTTACTTTCTTTGCTGCCTCTTTCTCCTTTTTCAATCTTTCTCATCTAGCCTTTCCATTGTTATTCACCCTGTTTATTGCTTCAAGCAACCCTGACATACTGGACATCATCTGAAACTACAAACGACAGGATGCAATAAGCTAGAGAATAGCAGTAATCTGAGGAAAGTTCTTCATTCACTCTTGCTCCTAACTCTCTGTCTTCTTATCCTACATAGAAAATAAAAAAATCAATACCACCTCACAGGGCTTGATAAAAGTGCTGGACGAGTACAGCAGGCATGCTGGATATAGTAAATTAAAGTGATCAAAATTTTCCAGTCGACTCTGCCTATAGCCTACATAAACTAACAACCCTGTCTGCAGAATGTCTGTCACTCTAGAAGCTTTATTTTATCTGCGTCTCTGATTACCTAGAGAATGAGTACATATAGGGTATATGTGTACACATTTATCTGTATGCATATGTGTGAGAAATAGATAGGAGTAGGAATCAACCTGTGTTTATAACAAGTATTTCCTTTTAGATGGGTAGATTTTGAATTTGCTAACATATTTGTAAGACAAATGTTGTGGAAATAAATGTTTTATCATTAGATGACGATATAACCAAGATTAAAATTACTGCATTGTATTTAATTTTCAATATGTCATTCCCTGTCAGGCTAGATTTTAGCCTGCCTAAATCAGCACTTAAAATACCATTTGAAGACCAGGCTTTTTACCTTTTCGTGTTGTTTTTCTGGTCTAGACATGGCTTAACAATTTCCAATCAATGTCTAAAAATGTATTAGAGAACTGAGAGACAAAGCAGGCAGCAGGGTGATCTGGCAGTAGCAGGATTCATAGACAAATGCATGAGAAGCTAAATTTTCCCCTCAAAGGAAAATGTCAGCGGATGCCTTGACTTCAGGGGAACATGGTGCAAAGGGTGAACTGAGACCTCATTATTTCACAATTAAAATGTCATAATGTAAAATTTCAGTGTGTCCCTAAAAGAAGGTTGATCTGTTCATCTTCTACTAATTCAGGAGGAATTCTGTCTTCAAGAAATGGCAGAGTAGCAAACGCCTTCAGCTGGATTTTTTCTGTGCTCAACTTTCTAGGCATTTACATTTGGTAAATTATGTCACTTTCTGTCTTGTGTTTAAAACAACATGGTTCTGATGAGCTACATGAGATTAATAATTCAGGCTGCAAGCCTGACCACAGATTTGCGTACCACCAGGGCTGGGTGCCAAACTGTGCTGTAAAAACCACCTACTTGTACGGATTTTCATTCCTAAACCCATAGCATTGATCTGGTCCTCAGAAGGTACTAAACAAAACCTGTTGAAGGAAACCTGCCAGTATGTCCAAAAAAACAAATAAATCTTTGGCAATATGAATGTGGAAAGAAAGAGGGAAAGAGGGAAAGAGGGAAAGAGGGAAGACTGAGATCACATGGGTCACATGGAAGGAAAACCTGAAGAGGATAACCCAGTCTCCAAAAATTTTTTTCATCCATAAGCTAAGATTGCCCTTCTCTACAAGGAAGCTCTTTCTTTCGACTCCTCTTTCTCCCTTCTCTGTCCACTGCTGCCATTACACATCCCCTTTTCTCTTTCTGGGCTTGTACAGAATTCCAGCTCTTTGATCCCTCCCTCTTTGCCACATGCCTGCCCTGGGCTAATGGGGCTAAATGAGCACACTCACTACACATCTGAGCAGGGTCATGGAGCAGCTCCCAGTCCTTGTTTCTGACACTTTTGACTGCTTTTTCCCTTCTGGTCTTGCACCCCTCCTGCAGTGCATGATGGTGCTGGGCTTATGAGCCTTCTTGGGATACTTTTGCCTGAGGTCTACACACTGAACCACCTGGTCTGCTCTAAAATGACAGCACTACTTAAGCAATGTATGGCAAAAACACAAGCAATGTATGGCTTGAGATTCTTAAACTTTACTCTGAAGCTATCACAGTGTTTCTGCCTGCATTTGAGCCTCTGATTTTTTTCAGCATTCAATTTTAATCACTCAATGTCTTGTTCTGTATATACAGTTCTGTTTGCACCTGGAATTTTCATTAATATTTACTAAGTTATGTGCACATATATATAGGCTCCAATCCTCAAAACATGTGCCAGGCAAAAATATAGAATAATTCCAGCTGTTCAGTAAACTTTGTAAGCAAGTGTACTGGACCACTCTTGATGTTTGTTTGGGATACTGCCAGTATAACCAGTGACCAAAGCAAGCACAGGAGCCAAAGGTAGAACTTGGGGAAAGAGTGTAGGAGTGCAAAAAATACAGGGTGAAACCTCTTAGGCTTTACCCCAGTCTGGAGTTTTGGGACTTTCTCCATTGATATTGCATCCACCTCACAGAGTTCCACAGTGAGGTGCTGCACAGCTACAATGTCCACAGTGAAGTACATTTTTTGTTTAGTTTTAAGCCTATTAATGTAATTTAAGGGATTGTACCCTAAGCCCCTTTCTGTCTGGAACAGTGGATAATTATCCCTTATTAACTTTTTCCCTGTTTATTATTATTCCATATGGAACTATCACATTCTGTTTCTTTGCTCCCAGAAACCTTTTTTTTTTTTCCTGGGGAAGTTCTAATCGTTTTATTCTTTCCTCAGGATTGTCTTTTGGTTTTATTCAGACTTATTTTCTTTACACAGGTTATATTCTCTGTTTGCCTTGATACTCATGCATTTCACCAGTTATCAGTAGGACTTCCAGATAAGCAGGGGAAGCACAATGTGAGCAGAGGATCATTGAGACTCAAACTGGTGCTTTATGGGTGCTCTTTCTGCTTAGTCTAAATCCCATAAAACCCTTCAGAGTTTTGCCAGAGAATGAGCTGCAGAGATTGACGTGAAGAAACTCAGCATTTTTCTTCCAGAAGGCACGGAGTCCTATTAATTTTCTTCTCTTAATTTCTTTTCAGATTAATTTTTCTCCACAGTTTCTTTTTTGCACTTCACTTCCCGTTTGTTTCACTCCTCCAGAACTCCTTTTACCCTCACAGCATATGCCCACCTCCTCTTCAGCACTCCCCAGCCAGCTGGAAACCAACTCTGTCCTAACTAGAAACCAAAAGCGTCTTCACTGCGATGCTTCCTCAAACCTGGAAACACTGTAGCTGACTTTGGTGAACAGAGCATTAATGGAGGGAGCCTGTGACCCACAGTAAACTAAAAAATATCTCCAAATGTAATTCATTCCCTGTCAGCTCTCCACCAAGTGGCTTTCTAGCTGGTAGAAACTGGATGGGAGTTATTGCATGCTGCCTCTTATCCACAGAGAGCTGCACCTTTAGGAGATCCCATCCATTCTTAGCACCTTTCTCCACGATGTGAGGCACTGTCTAGTGAAGGCAACTGATTGTGCATTTAAGCAGATTTTTGTTAACAATTGTGGAGAAAATGTGTTTTTAGAATATCCCATTTCTCTCCTAAAAATCTTAGCAATTTTTGATTTCATCTGTTGTGTTGTTTCTTCTGAATAAGTAATTATGTAGTGCTATAAACTTATTTCTTTTTTTTTAATTCAAAGCCATTTGAAGTTATTCTAGTGTAACAACTATATCTTTATGCCACTATAACTTAACAGTCAAATGGATGGATAGAAAAACTGCTCCTGGGCTGAGACCCATTTACCAGGTTTCATTCCAGAGCGGTGTTTAGACTGAAGTTGTAAATGCCGATGAACAGTGGATTTGTAATGGAAATGCTGGCACAGACTTCTAACTGTGGCAGCTCAAATGATATTGCTAGAATAAAAAACCATCATGTATTAAATTAGTACATAAGCATGTATTGCAACATATATGTTCCCTTTCTTTGTGCAGGTAATCCCAGATCGGTCTATTGGTGTAAGAGCTTCTTTCCTGTTATTACCATGACCTAATTTTCCTGGATCAAATACCAGATATTGATAAAGGTACAGCAGGAAAATAGACTTACAGTAATTTCACGAATACAAGCCGCACCATTTTGACTAAGATTTGGCTCCCAAACTGGAAATGCGGCTAATACTCAGGAGCGGTTAATATGTGAATAATTTTCTGACATTTGCAACCTCAGAAGTGCCATTGCCGCGGCTCGGGGAGGAGGCGGGGTGCTCTGTCCCCGCCTGCCGCGGCAGGAGCAGGCAGGTTCCATCCTGGCCCACCGCCACCGCGGCAGGAGCGGGGAAACTCCATCCCCGCCCACCACTGCTGCCGTAGGAGGTGGGGGGGCTCCGTCCCTACCTACCACTGCAGGGCAGCGCCGGGCCGGGGTGACCGAGCCCAGTGGCAGCAGTGGCCGGCCCCGAGCGGCCCCGCAGAGCGGCTGTGCCGAGCTGGGCCATCTGGCCCCGTCGGCAGCCCTGAGCGGGCCGAGCCTGCACAGCCTTAGCTCATCCAGTAAACCCCGCCATGCTGCGGTTCTGTTACTAATTGGCAACTTTGTTGTACGCGGGTCCTCACTGTGAACGACAGAGTGGCTTATACTCAGGTGCGGCTTATTTATGGACAAAAACCGAAATGTTTGCCAACACCCAGAGATGCGGTTTATACTCAGTGCGGCTTGTATTCGTGAAATTACTGTAAAATTGTGGAATATTTATTTATTTTATTTGCTTGGAAGAAAATGCCAATACTGATGTTATCTCCAAAGTATTTACGCCAGAATATGTGAAGCAAACCAGTGACCATAGACAAATATGATTTTTGAAAAGTGTAAAATTTGGCCAAGTGCATGTGAACTTTCCCAAATATGACAAGATATACCTCTTCATCCACATGTTATGTTCCTGCACAGTACCAAATACCTCTCCCACAAAAGGAAGGACTAAGATTTTTCAATATGATAGTTGCAAAAACTCATGCAGAGTCAACAGAATCTTGCAAAAATGAAAGAAAAATCCCAGTGTTAATTCTAAATTCAAACCGTGGCAGTTCACAAAAACTTTCAGTCACAAGCTTTGATAATAAATATCACAAGAATATCTACTGATCATCTGTAGTCAGAGCAGCTCTCCAAGCACAGCAGAAGCTACAGGGGTGCTGTCAAGACAGACTCAGCATTTGGGCTTTGTCATGTAACATGTTGATTTTACAAAGCCCAGCACTAAGGAGATCACTCATCTTTGTTTGTGATAAAATATTTTGCTTGTGTCCCTGACAAGCTGTCATGTTGATACGTTGCTGCATGATTACTGGCTAGTGAGATTGGCTGACAAAGGCAGTGTCCCCACTGCTTGGGAAGCTTCTTGTGTTTCACTCTCTTCACTGTCACAGCCGAAATTTCACTTCTTGCCTACTTTCTCTGCTCCCCCTTTTCTGATGCCCACTCTCATCAGTGCCACTTCGATGGTCTTTGTGCATAGTGTATCTCCCTGGCCACCTGTGCAGGTGTCAGAAACATAGTCCAACAAGAAAGCAGTTGATTCCACCTTTTTGAGAAAAAACAGGAGGAAGAATGAGCTGAAATTGAGCCAAAAGGAAGGCAAAGAATAATATTTGCAATGACACCTAAGGAAAAGATGAAGTGATGTATATTATGTGAAAAAAAATGCAAGTGACAAGCCTTGGACTCTCCGATGGTCATAGGCAGTGAGGTGGACTCCTATTTTATGTCTAACCAAGAAGTGGCAAATGTAGCACAGTCAGTATGCCTTTATATAAGAGGGAAAGCAATGCCTGCATCATAGATAGCATCCTGTTCCCTTGCACTGGCAATCTCCTCTTAGGCATGGCCAGCCTCACTCAGCCTTACCCCACCAGACTGAATAAACTCACAACCTGGCACCATCACTGCACCCAAGGATTTCGTCTCCCCTTTAGGCTAAGGCCATTCTATGCAATAGGCCAAAATCAGTGAGAACATGAGAACATGGTGCTCTGCTCTGTTGGAATAAACTGACACCTGTCCACTTGTTTGGGAGGATCAATATGCTTATTACAAAATAACTTCAAATTACTTTGAAAAATCGATATACCAGGAAAGAGAAATGTTACATTTTCTGGCAAAAGGCAATTTTAAATACTTAAACCCCTAGTTTAGATTAAAACAAGTCAGTTTTAATTTTTAAAATATTCAAAAATTTTACACTTCTGGGGAAAAAAATATCTGAAGATACGATTTTTTCATTGCAAAATTTCCAAAGTGGATTTTAAAAAATGGAATTGCTCCAATTATTATGACTTCTATGAGAGGTTCTCTACAGTCAACAAAAAGGATTATGAGTAGGCCAGTGCTGCTGATGGATTTGCATATGGTGCATCATGAGCTGATCTTGGCCCACAGGACTGACAGGCACTCTGGTGTCACTGGGATGGTCCAATTAAAAAGGTTTTTGTAGGCTAGAACTGGCAGATTGGTCTGCAAGATAAGGATTGAGGAATCTCAGTTCATAAAGAGATGTCACTAATAATTAACCTTGAGGTGCTATGCAAGATTCCTTTTATGAGAATGGAGTGCAGCTGCTGGTATTTAAACATCAGTTTGTGGTGTTGTGATGTTGTAGAACAGCAGGAATAACTAAACATTCTAGCTTTTTAAAGGTAAGAAAATACGTCCTCCATAGTTCTGCATTTGCAGTTCCTATTTTTTTGTCATTCAGCTGCAGCTCTAATTTGGCTTGGTACTTGCACCCATCAATAGTACTTGTTAGAACTTGAGAAAAATGACCTCTCATCCAAAATCTCCTTTTACACAAGTCTGCAGCGTCTGCATTCATGTCCTCTCTGTATTTGGCCCAGCAAAGGAGTTTACTGAAACATTTCCGAAAGAGCACCTTTTGGGAATGGCAAGTTCCTGTACAGCACATTTAGCAAAAATACATCTGTGATTATTTTTGTCTAGAACTTAATTAGCTGAACTAAGGAGGGAACGAAAGCCATGCTAACGTGACCGTCTGTGTCCAATCAAAGAAGATATCAAATACTGGATGTACAAAGTGAACAGCTTGTGAATGAGCTGTGAACTAAAGTAGGGAAGGAGTTAATCCTCTCGCTGGCTTAGAGGAAAGATCACAGTTGCCAGCTTGTATATAGGAATTTGCAGGTTGGTGGGGCTGGGCCAGCTCTGGGGAATTAACTAATTCCTTCATCTTCTTCCAGTGTATTATAAGATGTCTGGGCTAGAGGAAGTGAAGCCTGAGACTGGTGGGGAAGAGTCAGTCAGTAAATAATGAGGATAATGCTAGAAGGAAAAGAGCAAGAGAGAAGTTCTCGTAATCCTGGGGGTTTGGAGAAGTGCCCCCATTGTGGCTTTGCAGCAACTTCTGAGAATCATAGCTTCATTTTTGAACTTCATGGAAGGGGAGCCCCTCTTGCTTGAAAGAGCAGGACATAATTTATTAGCTTTATGTAAGAGAGCATAATTTATTAGCTTAATTTAAGAGAGCAAATTTAACATGACACAATACAATTTTTTTTCTCAGCTTATAACACTGCCAGTTCAGGAGCTGGCTTGGTGATGGCAGAAGGTAAGATGGCAGAAGATAAATGAGGTGCTTTTCTTATATGCATGGAAAAGAAAGCATTAGAAGATGGGATGCGTAAAAATTGTTTTCCTTCCCCATTTTTCTAACAGATAGGTTGCATATAAACTTCAAGTTATGGTTGCATTGATGATCAGATTAAGAGAGTGAGGTCCAGCCCTCCTGAGGAGGTGCAGCATATGGCTTGTGTTCTCACCCTTTATCACACAAACACCATATAAAAATACATGCATTTAAATTACTAGGAGCAACAACTTTCATGTCCATAGCTTTTGCCCCTTCTGTCCTACTTTCATTTAAGCTCCATCATTTTTACAGACACAAATATTTAATCCTAGTTATGCCAATTTGTAATTCAAATATTTGAATATTTTGTTGGATTTATGATCCTTATCACCTTCCAGATACTTCCACACCCTTTTTAAGCTCGTACTGAGGTCATCAACATTACTTATTTCTGATTTCTTTTCCTACATATTTCTGAAGCTTTGGGGTTACAGGAGGTAGCAGAAGCTCATTCAATGGCAGATTACAGGAATAAACGAGATAGGACAACAAAGACCTGATTATGGTGAGAAGCTGTGGAAACCCAAATATCCAAATTAAAGGATGAATATACCCTCATCCAAAAGGACAGAGAAGGTCAGGACATATGGTCTTTTTAAGAGCTTTAATGCTTGAATACAGCAGGAATAAAACCCAGAATAGCAGACACCAACATAAAGACAATTGCAATGCTTGCCACAAAATATACAGCCTCCATATTGCTGGAGGGGAAGGTCAAGTGCTTGTGATGACATTGCTCCCTCACATGCTTTTATTACATCTCCCCTACCAGGCACGAGCTTGCATAACTTGCACCAGATACTAAGTACACAGAACAAGCAGAATTTATTTGCCAGCAGCCAAGGGGAGGAAACTGTCCACATGACATTTGCTTTTCCAGCTATGCTCCATGTCCCACCATCTGAATAAGTTATATTCATTTTACACTCACTGAAGGCTTTGCTGAGACAGGTTGCACTGCCTTGACACAGCTGGATGCAGCTACGCTCTGACTGATGGTCAATTTACACCCAAAGAATAACCTTCCTTTAATATACTGCTGAATCAAGAAATTGCTCTACCTGCACCATGTATGAATTTGACCTATGTACCATCATTGCATAATTTATACAAATTCTGTAGTGCAACTGGCTAAAGTATTATACATTTTTCTATTATTTTTCTGAACTTTTTCACATAGACAGACTGACAAGTTCATGGATAAAAAAACAAGAAATATTTTTTGTTGTTTTTCTCTGCAGAATTCAGTTTGGAAATTTAATGGAGTTCATTCTAAAAGCTGTGAGGTAAACTGAGTTGCAGGATCAAATATTCAGTATTCTTTACATCCTTAATCTGAGATTTTTTTTTTTTTTTTAAAGAAAAGTCTTGGTTCTTTCATAGTGATTCAGTTGTTCATAAATAATATACAAAAAAAAGTAAACACACCAAATGCAGGCTCTTGTTTGGAAAATGTCTGCTG